>NC_080675.1:57518781-57833740 GCF_030445035.2 Dasypus novemcinctus
AATGAATAAAGAGAAAGAAAATCATTAAGGATATAGAAGATTTGAACCACAATTTCAACCAATTTGACTCAAATGACATTTATAGAACAATCCATACAACAATAGCAGAACACACATTCTTTTTAAATGTATATGGAATATGCATCAAGGAAGACTGCATATTGGGCCATAAAACACATCTCACAAACTTTGGTGGAGTGAAATAATTCAGAATACCTCCTCTAAATGCAACAGAATTATAATTAAAAACCCATAATAAAAAGCTATCTAGAAAATTCTCAATATTTAGAAAGAAAACAATACACTTCTAAATAACTTATGGGTCAAAGAAGAATTATAATAGGAATTACAAAATATTTTAAACTGATAATGAAGAAACAATATTTAAAAATTTATGGGAAACAGGTAAAGCAGTGCATAAAGGGACATTTAAATATTTATATTAGAAAAGAGGAAATGATAAATACCAATAAGCATCAGAAAAAGAAGAGAAAATTTAATCAAAATTGAATCAAAAATGGTAACTAATAAAGACTCAAAATCAGTGACATAGAAAATGAACCATCAATAGAGAAAATTAACAAAGCTGGAAGTTGGTACTCTGAAAAGATTAATAAAATTGGTAAAGATATAGTAAGACTGAATAAGAAAATTTTAAAAAGGAAGCACAAATCACTGATGTCAGGAATGAAAGCTATGTCTCCACTACAGATTGTAGAGGCATTGAAAAGATTGCAAAGGAATATTATGAGCAATTTTATGCAAATAATGTCAACAATATAGGTGAAATGGACACGTTCCTTAGCAAAGCTGATCCAACTAGATATAGAAAATCTAAATATCTCCTTATCTGTTAAAGAAATCTGAATTTTTATTCAATTGAGTTAACTTGAAATTGTATTTCCAACAACCTAGAATTCTACGTTTCCAAAAATGGAATAAAGTAGCCACTTTCTAACTCCTATTACAAAGCCAGCATAAAACTCAGATACCAAAACCTGGCAATAATATTACAGAAAAAGAAAAAAAATGAATGGAAAAACAAAATGTGGTTTATACATATGATGAAATAGTATGTTGCAGTAAGAAGAAATGAAATTGGGATCATATGACAACATGGATGAAACTTGAGGATATTCTGTTCAGTGAAATAAGCCAGACACAAAAGGACAAATATTGTGTGGTCTCACTAATATCAACTAAATATGATGAGTAAATGCATGGAGTTAAAATATAGAATATAAGCTACTGGGAGATAAGATGAAGGGCTGAAAAGGGGACTGAAGCTTAATGTATGTAGAATTTGTAATTAGGTTGATTGTAAATGTGTGGAAATGGATAGAGTTGATGGTAACACATTAGAGTGAGTATAACTAACACTGCTCATTTATAAATGTGATTGTGACTGAAAGGGACAATTTAGGGACATAAATATCAGTTGAAAGAAAGTACAGAATAATCTAGTGACTTTAAAACATAGTGAACTTGGTGGATTAGGATTGGGATTAATAATACAAATACAAGAATGTTCTATGGACTAGAACAAATGTATGTCACGATTATAAGGAGTTAAGAAAATGTCGCTAAATGAGAAAATACAATTAATGTAATTTATGGACTATAGTAAATAGCATATTGTAGTATTCTTGCATTAATAGCAAAGACAGTACTTTATCAATGCTGAGGTTCAAAAATAGGTGGGTATAGGAGTTTTTCTTTTGGAGTAAGGAAATTTCTAAAAATGACTGAAGCAATTATAGCAAACTCTGTGATGAAACCGAAGCCTTGAGTATGTACTTTGGATGGTATGTACAAGGTATGGGACTGTGTAACAGTGAACCGTGTGGTGGGTGATGGACTGTGGTTAACAGAACAAATATGAGAGTGTTCTCTCAGGAACGATAACAAATGTATAATACTAATATGTTGTGTTAATAAAAGGATAATCTATGGGAAAAATACACCAAATGTAAGCTTTGGACCATAGTCAGCAGTAATAGTTTGATGAAGTTCTTTCATAATTTGTAACAAATGTTCCACAACAATTCGAGATGGTGGTGGTGGGGTGATGTGTGGGGATTCTGCATGTTATGCACGATTGATTTGTAAGCTCACAACGACTCTAAGAAAAACGAAAAAATATTCCTCATGCACGTAAATGCAAAAATCCTTAAAATATTAACAATATATAAAAAGGATAATGCATCATGAGAAGGTGAGATTTATCTGAATAATGCAAAGTTGTTTTAGCTTTCTACAATCAAATCAGGTAATTCAGCATATTAACAATATAAAGGAAAAAATCCAATGATCTCAATAGGCTCATAAATATATCTGATAAAATTTAGCATTCATGATAAAACTCTCAGCAAACTATAGATAGAAGGGAATTCCTCAGTATAACCAAGGGCACCTACCAAAAACCTACAGTTAACGTCAAACATAATCATAAAACAGTTCAACCTGAGAGGGTTTTCTTTTTTTTTTTTTAAAGATTCATTTATCTATTTATTTTTCTCCCCTTCCCCGCCACCCCGTTGTGTCTGTGTCTATTTGCTGCGTCTTCTTTACCCACTTCTGTTGTTGTCAGCGGCACGGGAATCTGTGTTTCTTTTGCTAGTCATCTTATTGTGTCATTTCTCCGTGTGGGTGGCGTCATTCTTAGGCAGGCTGCACTTTATTTCACGCTGGGTGGCTCTCTTTACGGGGAGCACTCCTTGCACGTGGGGCTCCCCTACATGGGGGACACCCTTGCATGGCAGGGCACTCCTTGCGTGCATCCAGCTCCACATGGGTCAAGGAGGCCCGGGGTTTGAACTGTGGACCTCCCATGTGGTAGACAGATGCCCTAACCACTGGGCCAAGTCTGCTGCCCTAAGAGGGTTTTCTTTTACCTCCTCTATGAAAGTTGTTGTAGGTGATTTAAATCAAATTATACTTAAGAGGTATTAACAGAGATAAAAAGTAATCTTTAACAAAGATAAAAAGGTTGATTCATGAAAAAGATAAAACAGTGTAAAATGTATGCATCTAATAATAGAACTTTAAAATATCACCTTTTGTATTTAACATTGTACTGGATATCCAATGCAGTAAAGAAGGGCTGCATCTGTTTCAGTGTTATTTTGACTATTCTAAGTACTTTGCAGTTTCCATATAAATTTTAGATCTTCCTTGTCAATTTCAACAGAAAAATCCTGCTGGGATTTTAATTGGGGTGTGTTGAATCTATAGATCAATTTGGGAAGAACCGATGACATCTTAAAAATAGTATTGGATGGCAGTGATGGTAGCACAGTGTTTTAAATGTAATGAACACACCAGAATTGTATATTTGAAAGTGTTTAAAATGGGAAGTTTAAGGTTGTACATATGTTACCACAATTGAAATTTAAACAAAAACAGAATTGTACAACATAAAGACTGAACCCTAATGTAAACTATGGACTATAGTTAATGATATAAATATAATAATATTGGTTCATCAATTTTTACAAAGGTATCACACTAATGCAAAATATTAATAATAGAGAAAACTGAGTGTATGAGGGAGATTTATGGGATCTCTTTACTTTCCACATGATTTTTCTCTAAACCCACAAATAGTATAGTAAAAATGAAAAAATATATATAGTTTTCCCTTCTGTAATTATCTTTAATTTCTCTCAGCAATGTTTTATAATTTTTCAATTTCTTCTTGTTACTTGTGTACAGAAATACATTTGCTTTTTATACTAATTATGTATTCTGCAAGCTTGCTTAACTCATTAGTTCTAGAAGTGCTTTTTTTTTTTAGATTCTGTAGGATTTCCTATGTAGACAATCACGTCATTTATGAAAAAGGGTATATTTATTTCTTACTTTCCAATATGTCTTATTGTACTGACTAAAACCTCCAGTACAATGTCCAAAAGAAGTAGTGAAAGTAGACATTCTTGGCTGTTTATAATTTTAGAGGGAATGTATTCAGCCTTTCATTATTAATTATATTAGATGTATGTTTTTCATAGATACTATTTATCATGTTGAAAAAGTTCCTCTCTAGTTTGCTGAGAGTTTCTATCAGTAATGGATATTGAATTTTGTCAAATTAATTTTAGCATCTTTCAAAATGACCAAATATTTTAAGCCTGTTACTAACGTTAAGAAAATTATTGTTTTTCAAATATTAAACCAGTCTTCCATTTCTTCGTTAAACTTAGTCATCGTGTATTATCCTTTTTAGATATTGTTGCATTTGATTTTCAAAAGTTGTGCTAATCTTTTTTTGCATCTATGTTCATGAGGAATAGTGGTCAGAAGTTTTCCTTCCTTGTAATAGCTTTCTTCATATGGTTTTGATATTAGAATAATGCTGGTTTCATTTGAGAAGTATTCCCTTATCTTAATTTTATGATAGTCTGTGTGGAATTATTATTTCTTCCTCAAATGTTTGGTAGAGTTCACCAGTATAGCCGCCTGGGCTTGGAGTTTTCTTCCTGTTTTTCGCTTGTTGTTGTGGTTACTCAAAAAACATTTTAGAAGATTTTAACTAAGCATTCATTTTTAAAAATAGAGATAGTTAGGTTATATATTTTCTCTTGAGTGAACTTTGGTCATTTGTATTGTTCAAGATGTTTGTCCATTTCATCTACAGTGTCAAATTAATAGGCATAAAGTGGTTCAAAATACTAAATTAACTAATATCCGTACAATCTCTTCTTGAGTAGTCTGGCCAGGCATTCATCAATTTTACTGATTTTCTCAAGGAACCATCTTTTGATTTCTTGATTTTTCTCTATTTTTCTATTTTATTGATTTTACTTTTATTTCTCTTCTGCTTACTTTGCATGTAGTTTGCTCTTATTTTCTTGTTTCTTGAAGTGAAAGCTTGGGTCATTGATTTGAGACTGTTCTTAATTTAGTGCTTTAAATTTCCCTCTAAGTACTGCTTTAACTGTATTGTAAACATTTTGATGTTTGAGTTTTAGTTTTTACTCAGCTCTAAATAGTTTCTAATTTCCCTTATAATTTCTTAATTAACTCCAGTTTATTGTAGCAATAAGTTGTTTAGTTTCCAAATATTTGAGAATTTTCCAGATATCTTTCTGTTATTGATTTCTAATTTAATTCCATTTTGGTCAGAGACTCTACTTGGTATATTTTAAATATTGTAAAATTTATTTAAATTTGTTTATGGTCCCAAAGGCAATCTATCTTGGTAAAAATGTTCAACTGAGAAAGCAGTCTTTTCAGCAAATGATGCTGGAAAATGTGGACATCTATATGCAAGAAAATTAACTTCAACCTATAACTTACACCTGGTGCAAAAATTAACTTAAAATGGACCATAGACCTAAATATAAACTGTGAAACTATAAAACTTCTGAAGAAAACAAGGGAGAAATTCTTTGTGACCTTGGATCAGCCAATGATTTCTTAAATACATTATTGAAAGTACGATCCATACATAGAAATTTGATAAATTGGACTTTATCATAATTAAAACTCTGAGAAAGAAACTGTTAATAATGGAAAACAGAAGCAAGTCACAGAGAAAATATTTGCAAATTATGTATCTGTCCAGGGAAATGTATCTAGAATATATAAAGATCTCTCAAAACTAAATCTAAAGGGCGTGGCCACAGTGGCCCGTGTCCTTTCCGCTTGTGCCAGCCGCCTGTCCGTGGCCTTGACGCCGATGCCGTGGAGGGGCGCGGGGCGCGCTATGCTGCCCGGGGCTCGGCAGCTCAGCACAGCCTTGTGCCACGCAGGGATCCCGGGCGAGGCTTGTATTAGTAGCTTCACAGCTGGTCCCGGTGCTCTCGCAGGTTCCAGGTAAAGTTGCACAGTTGTGCTGCCAGTATAGTGACGCGCCCCTTTTGATATCAGAAGGAATTAAGGACTGTGTTCTTTACAACTTGAAACTCTATCATAAAATTGATCCAGAAAAGCTCTCAGTAAATTCTCATTTTATGAAAGTCCTGGGCTTAGAACAGTTTAGACCAAGTGGAGATTATCGTGGCCACGGAGGACGAATTTGGGTTTGAAATTACTGCTATAGATGCAGAAAAGTTAATGTGTCCACAAGAAATTGTAGATTACATTGCAGACAAGAACAATGTATATGAATAAAACATCAGACCACCTTTCTTCAAAGAGAAGACTCAGGTCGATACTGATGAGTATCTGGAATGAGAATGCATTTTGCCATCCTTGCTAACTTGGACAGAGTAATTCCACTGGATTTCTATTTAAAGTGTTTGTTTGCCCTTTGAAAATAAATTTGTGAAACCAAAAAAAATTTTAAAAACCAACAACCAAATCTAAACCAAAACACACGCACAACACAATAAAAAACCAATATAACATAGTACAACACAATAAAAAATATACAAAAGATTTTGAACAGAGACTTCACCAAAGATGATATACTAAAGGCAAATGAACTTGTAAAGACTGTCCAAATTATTATTCATTAAGAAATACAATCAAAACTATAATAATGTAACAATCCACACCTGTTAGAAAAGCTAAAACAATACCAAGTGCTAATAAGGAATCAGAGCGTATATTGCTGGTAGTAATGCTAAATGATACATTTGCTTTGGAAAAACAGTTCTACTGGTTCTTTTAAGTTAAACATATACTTACGGTATAACTCAGCAATTGAACTTCTAGTTATTTACTCAATAGAAATCAAAATTTTTGCTCATACACATACCAGTGAACAAGTGCTATAGCAGCTTTATTCATGATAACTTAAAACTTCAAAAAACCTGTATGTACTTTGGCTTGGTAATGGATAAGGAAACTGGTACATCCATACAATGGATACTAAGCAATAAAAATGAAAGACATATGGATAGAGCTGGCATTATAGATGAATCTCAAATGCATTATGCTAAGTAAAAGATGCCAGACTCAAGATGTTATACATTGTATATGATTCCATTTACATCACACTCTGGAAAAGGAACAGATGAGTGGTGGGCAGCTGTTAAGATGGGTGGAGGGTTTGACTACAAAGGTGCAGCATGAAGAATTTTTAGGGGGTAATGGAACTGTTGGGTATATTGATTGTGGTGTTGGTTAAATACTGCATTTATGCGTTTGTCAAACTCATGGAACTGTACACTAGAAAATGTGAATTTTACTATATGTAAAATAAAAACCAACAAATTAAAAAGAAAAAAATGACATTAAAAGAGTGAAAAGACAATCCACAGACTGGAAAAAAATATTTCACAATATGCTTAATTGACAAAGAGTTAATATCTAGAGTATAGCAAGAACTCCTAAAAATCAATAAGAAAATGACGAGAATGGGCAAAAGATCTATATAGGCACTTTACAGGGAGGAATATGCAAATGGCCGATAAACATATGAAAATGTGCTCAAATTCATGATTATTAAGAGAAATGCAAATTAAAGCCACAATAAGAAGCTACTATATACCCACAAGTTTGCAATACCCATTGTTGTTGGGTAGAGCAAAAGAAAGCCTCATATACTGCTGGTGGGACTGCACTCGGTACCATCACTTTGGAAAATGATTTGTAATTATATAGTAAAAGCAAAGATAATCTATGAGTTAGCAATTCATTTTCTAGGTATATATCCTAAAGAAACCCTTGCCTTTGTGCACCAAGATATGTCTAAGAGAATAATCATAGAAATATTATTTGTAATGATGAAAATCTTTTAAAAAAACAAAAAGTTTATCAATAATAGAATGAATCAACAAACTGAACTATACTAATATGTTGGAATATTAGAGAAGAATGCAAATGAACAAACTGTAAGTATACACAAAAAGGGTAAATTTAAACATATGCCTTTTGAAAGAAACCAAAACACAAAAAGTTTAAGCTACATTGTTGAGAGTTATATACTTAAAGATTAAAACTACAAAGAAAAGTAAGAAAGTGGTTATCAAAGATAGGAGGATGTTGATCATCAGAAGGGAGGGATGAATTTCTGATCAAGAAGGAAAATTGCAGGAAGCACTTGAGACATGGCAATGTTCTATTGGAAGATTTGGGTGGGGGTTACATGGGTGTTTATTTTACAGTGGTTCATTAAGCTGTGCATTTGTTTGATTTTTTTCCCTGCTTTATTATACTTCACAATTGTAAAGTGGTTTCAAAACACAATGGGGGAACAGGTGTAGCTCAAGTGGTTGAGCCCCTGCTTCCCACGTATGAGGTCATTCTCTGGTACCTCCTTTAAAAAAAATCAGCACCTGCAATGAGTAGAATAGGTACTGATGATAACAATGTTTATGAAATGAAGGAGATGCCTGACATCATAACAATACAAGCAATTACAGAGAAGATGATGAATATGAAAATAATCCAATAGATGTGTAATTGGTTTCCTTGAAGTAGAGTATAGAAAAAGGAGAAACAGGGGAATAAAAACAGTTAAAGTTCAAGTAGATGAAATCTTTCCTGAAACAAGGAAAACATGAATATATAAATCAAAAGTTCACAAAGTGTTCCAGGAATATGAGGCACACGAAATTATTGAACATAAGGTGTTCTGTACACATACCGGTAGAAATAATGAATCACTTTGAAGGGGGGAAAAATAAAATAAACTGGCCTCAGAATTCCCCATGGTAACATTTAATGCCAGAAGATGGTGTAATAATAAAAAAATAACAAAATAATTAATAAAACAATAAATAATAAAGACATTATCTAAGACTTCCATTTCTGAAGAGGGTGTAGAAGATAAAGACAGGCTGTAACTACAATGTAAACTATTATCCATGTGATACAGCAGTGCTCCAAAATGTATTCACCAAATCCAATGAATGTGCCACAATGATGAAAGAGGTGGTGGATGTTGGGGGAGTGGGGCGAGGTGGGGTGGGGGGTATATGGGAACCTCTTATTTTTTTTTTGAATGTAACATTTTTTGTGATCTATGTATCTTCAAAAAAATACAATTAAAAAAATTGATGGGGGTGGGGAGTAGGGTATATGGGAACTCCATATTTATTAATGTAACATTTTGTGTGATCTATTAACTTTTAAAAAATTTCATTAAAAAAATAAACAAATTTTGGGCAGTGGACTTGGCGCAGTCTACCACATGGGAGGTCCACGGTTCAAACCCCAGGCCTCCTTGACCCGTGTGGAGCTGGCCCATGTGCAGTGCTGATGCATGCAAGGAGTGCCCTGCCACCAGGGGTGTCCCCCGCATAGGGGAGCCCCATGCACAAGGAGTGCACCCCATGCACAAGGAGAACCGCCCAGTGCGAAAGAAAGTGCAGCCTGCCCAGGAATGGCACCTCACACACGGAGAGCTGACACACAAGATGATGCAACAAAAAGAAACACAGATTCCCATGCCGCCAACAACAGAAGCAGACAAAAAAGAAGTCGCAGCAAATAGACACAGAGAACAGACAACCCTGCGGGGGCGGGGGAAGGGGAGAGAAATAAATAAATAAATCTTTTTTTAAAAAAATTTTAAAAGACAGGTTGTAGCTCCTATTTTTTTTTAAAGATTTATTTATTTATTTCTCTCCCCTTCCCCCCCCCAGGGTTGTCTGTTCTCTGTGTCTATTTTCTGTGTCATTGTCTTTTTCTGCTTCTGTTCTTGTCAGCGCACAGGAATCTGTGTTTCTTTTTGTTGTTGTGTCATCTTGTGTCAGCTCTCCGTGTGTGCAGCGCCATTCCTGGGTAGGCTGCACTTTCCTTCACGCTGGGCGGCTCTCCTTACAGGGCACACTCCTTGCACGTGGGGCTCCCCTACTCAGGGGAAACCCCTGCTTGGCACGGCACTCCTTGAGCGCAACAGCACTGTGCATGGGCCAGCTCCACATGGGTCAAGGAGGCCCGGGGTTTGAACTGTGGACCTCCCATGTAGTAGACGGATGCCCTAACCACTGGGCCAAGTCTGCTGCCCCCTGTAGCTCCTATTGAAACAATTTTATAAAGCCAGATAAATTACAAAAATCATACATTTAGAGATATCAGAGAGCTGTTGAAGCAAAGAGGACCAACTGAAAATAAATTCAAAGAGAGAGGGTCCTTCCTAGGTAGACTGAGAGGGCCAGAGGTTTTCTTCCTTGGGAGCATTTGTTGAATCCACGCACATGGTGAGAATCTATCAGGTTTGCAAAAGGCAAAGGATTCTCAAAGGTAGAAGAGAAACCAGGGAAAATCTTCATGTGGGTTAGTGTGACAAATCTGAATCTAAAGAATCCCAAATGCATGGCTAGATTTGCTCACAGAGGCATTTGCTGGGCTGTAAAGGCAAATTAAAATGTTCCATAGTCGTGTAGTACTTAGGCCCAGCTAGCGGGAGAGGCATGCAACAAACACAAAACAGGTCTCATCCCAAGGCACTTAAAATCAGAAGAGAACTGAATCTAACTAAATTCATAACCCTGCCCTACCATAGCTCAGGATCTTATTGAATCAAAGTGGTTGGCCTCTCACCCTAACTGCATGATCGAAAAGAGGGCAAATGCTCTCTGGGGAAAAATAGCAGGTAACTACAACTTCTATCAACTTTTTAAACCCAAAGTGTCCAACATGCAAATTATAAGGCATGAACATGCAGGAAAATATAATTGGTAAGAGGAAAGAAGAGACAGTAGAAATAAACCTATATCAAAAAAGCCACAGCAAATGACAAATGTCCAACAAACACTAGGGTTCTCAACTTACTTAAGGACCAGAAGATATAGAGTCTGATTTACTCCCAATAGCTATAGAAAAATAAAGGGAAAATGGAATAAATAAAGCTCAGTCAATTCAGCATGAGAAGGAAAAATGAAACATGAAAAAATAAGAAAACCTGGTAAATAAAGTAACATAAAACATAATGTTAAATAACCTAATACAATACAAAAATTAAAATGTAACAAAATAACATAAAACTTAAAAATTTAACATAAACTGTATTAAGTCAGCTGATGCAAAATACCAGAAATCAGTTGGTTTTTAAAAAGGGTATTTGTTTGGGGTAGAAACTTACAGTTACAAGGCCATAAAGAGTAAATTACTTCCTCCCCAAAGTCTATTGCCACACTTTGGAGAAAGATGGCTGCCAGTCTCTGTGAGGGTTCTGCTTTTTCTCTTCCGTGGCCCCAGCTTCTTCTGGTCTCAGCTGTAGACTGGTATAAGGCTCATCTCTCTCCCCGGGGCTGGTTTCTTCCTGGGCTCAGCTGCATTAATCTCTTCACAAGGTCAGCTGTGGAGTATCAGGTTTTTCTCTAACCAGGGCCTCTGCTATGTCTATGGAGCAGTCTCTATTCCTCTGTGTTTTTTTCCTGTGTATTTCCTTCCCAGGGCTCCAGCAGCTCCTCATTCCTCATTCTCTCCTCTGCCTTGTCATTTTCTTTGTGAGTCCCCGCCCATTAAGGGGGCAAGGACTCGACATCCTACAGATGTGACCCAATCAAAGCCTTAATCATAGTTTAATCAAGTAAAAGTGACACCTCTGCATTTAATACAATCAAAGGGTAACATGCCCAAGGAAACAGACCAGTTTACAAACATAATCCAATATCTATTTTTAGAATTTATAAATAACACCAAACTGCTAGATAAACCTTTCTCAAAACATGCCAAATGTAAATTCACCCTGTGTTTATTTCTACAATTCCTGACTATTTCATTGCCATTGATACAGAGCAGTTAGAAACTGAAAGACTACTCACCTGGCTTTCTGATAAAAATGGAATTAGTGCTATCATGGTAGGAAAGGACAAATGCAACCCCCTGGAATTCTTTTTCTGTATTAAAACAGTAAGTCAGAAGCAATGTGTCAACCCTGCACATATTGCAGAGAGGATTGCTGTCATTACAGATTTGAACAATACAGGAGTGTTAGTCCCTCCCATCCTCAATAGTTCTCCCACTTGACCTGTGTAGATAACAAATGATTTTGGAAAATGTCAGGGTACTATTGAAAAATTAATTAAGTAGTAATTCCAGTCTGCTCCTATCCTAGGTGTGGGCTCTACATAGCTAGCTTTAGGCACGCCCATCATGAATTTGGTGTTATTTTATTATCGAGTCATAAAATTGGGTATCTCCAGCAGCTCCTCATTCAACAAGGGTAAGTGGATACCTAAAATACCAGGAAGCCACATGAGCAGGTGTCCTTACTCTTGATGTACAGCTGCTGATATAGCTTTATGGGTGGGAGGAGCACCTATGAGCAGGTAATTAAGAGAGCAAAATATTAAACCCTATTTATGGATAACTGCACTATATGCAGGTTGCTAGACTTATTAACCTCAATTGTGTGTGATAAGGACCACAAGGAAGAGAAATCCTCCCCATGGACAGAACTATGTGATACATCTTTTTGTTCACATCCTCTAGAAAGACAAACATCCTGCATTATGGCTCTAAAGTAATCCACAGTCAGTGGCTAATGGTTGGCTGGTCAGGGACTAGAAAGGAAGGATACTGAGGGATTAGCAAAACAGGGTCTGGCCCATGAATATTCAATTTATTAAGGTAAATGATTTTAAAATGTAGCTCTAAGCTTTTACATTTACTTTACGAATCTTGTTTTTCATTTTATAAGTATCATGAAATAAGAACAATTGCCTTTACTTTTAAAAAATATAATATTAATATAACTCAAATGTGATAGACTACCTTTTAAAAATTAGCCCTATTTACACCTTATGTTCTTTAAAGGAAATAAAATGTATCTATACATTCAAAAATTTAATTTTCTTCAATGCCTTTAAAATGCTTTTCCAAATACTTACAAAATTCTTATAAATCTAATAAATTAAACCTGTAAGAATGGTATAGCTCACATTATTGAAACATTCCAATACAGTTTACATACTTTGTCAAAATATCTTACACATTTAATAAACCCTAACTCCAAAGCCAATTATTTAGCTACACGTAAATTTGAAATCGCAAGGTTAATCCGTCAGATAATCTAATAGACAATTAAAATACAAATTTACCCCAATTATCCTAAATGTAACACAACGGTATCGCTAATTTGGATTTGATTTCCTGTAGAACATTGTCCTAGTTTTGCTCATCTGTAATCACAAATAGGACACAAAGGGTTGGCTTAACAATAGGAATTTATTGGCTGACAGCTTCAGTAGCTGGAAAGTTTACTCCCTCTTAGGGTCGGTAGCATTCTGGCTGGCTGGCAATCCTTGTGCTTCTTGGCTTTCCCAGGTCCCCTCGTGTCTCTTCTGGGTTCCACTGACTTCAGCTTCAGGTTCTGCCTATGGCTCTCTTTTTATAAGGCTGCCACCAATAGGACTAAGACCAGTCCTGATTCAGTTGGATACAATTTACCTAAATATAACATCTTCAAAAGGTCCGATGTGCAATCAGTTGATACACAAGAATGGGATTAAGAACATTTTTTCCCCTGAGGAATATAATTCAATTTATCACAAATGCATTAAACACTAAACTTCCACAAGATTGGCAAGATTGAAAACATACTGCTTCATGTTTTTAAAAAAAGGATGTATGGATGAGATTCTTTGAAGCAGCCAAAAAATATCGAGAGCATAGCAACCTACCTGTTTCAGAGAAGGTAGTTCTATGGTCAACTTAATGGCATTAGGGGACAGACAGTAGCCAGTAATTAAACGTACTTAGTTTTAAAAAACTAAAAAACAAAAAACTTCCACCGACCTACAACTACTCTAATAAAAAAACTTAAAACTTTCAGTGCATCACTTTTGTAAAAATTAAATACAATCTAAGTATCTACGAGTAGAAATATTTTTTAATAAATTATTGAACATCTCTATTATGAAATAATGTGCCCCCATTAAAAATAAACATTGTTCAGTTAAAAAAAATCACTGATTCAACAATGGTTAAACAAACTGTGGTATATCCATGTCATGGAATACTACTCCACGATAAAAAGAAATGGACTTTTGATGCATAAAACAATTTAGATGGATCTTCAGGGAATTACGCTAAGTGAAAAAGGCCAATCCAAAAATATATAGTTGCCTTTTTCACTTAGCATAATACATATCATACTATACAAAATTTTTGAAAGGACAAAAACAACTAGTGCTTTCCAGGGGTCAGGGATGGAGTGGGGGGCAGTCGGAGGTAAATAGGTGGGGTTATGAAAGGGCAACAAGAGGGTCTGTAACCTGTTAGAACTATTCAACATCTTTACTGTGGTGATGAATATACAAACGTACACATGTTATAAAAATTGTATAGCATTAAATATACATGCAAATAATTAAAGTAAAACTGAGGAAATCTGAATAAGAATGGTAGATTGTATCAATATCATATCTTTGTTATGATACTGTATTATATTTTATAAAATGTTACCACTGAGGAAAGCTGGATAAAAAAGTATGTTATTTCTTACAATTGCATGAGACTCTATCATTATCTTAATTAAAATTACAATAAAAAACCACCAAATAACATATATTTCATGAACACATTAAAAAATACAGCAAAACCCACCAAAATATATATGGCTACATATCTGTATATTTATGTCAGGATATATAGAGAGGACTAGAGGATTAAAGATCAAACTGCTGACTTTGGATCTTTTGGGAGAGGAGTTGGGCTGGAATCTTGGGTAAGAGGGTTGGGCAGGAGGACTTCTTTTTTGTGTGAATCTTTTATAGTTGCCTGACTCCTTTAGGTTAAAAAGCTTTTAAGCCATCATAGCTTTTGACTAAATACCTAATAAAATAAGACCCATGCTTCTCTTGGTAAATTTTCTCGTGGATTTGCCTACGTGCTCTTTAGCAGGTACAACAGACAAAGGGGACTGAAAAGAACATGCAGCATTCAGAATTGTCTCCCCATCTTGGACAAGTTAGCTTTGGGGACTGTTGCACTTTGGTTTTTATTCATTCATATATTCCTCATTCATTCATTCTGCAAATAGTATATTAATCAAGCAGGAAAGCAGAACTGTGGATTGTTGAGTATTTATTCATCAGGGCTAACCCCCCTACCCCACCCCACTGCACACTCCGGATGAAAATCCAGACAGGCCCCATTACTTCACTGATCACTTGGGAAAACAAAAATCCCTACGGTCGACCACTTGTATCATAAATGCAAACTCAATTCAGTAATTGTGTCCATCCCAAGTAGTAATCAAACTTTGAATTTATGTAATGTTCAATCTTCCCTTCCCTCAGCCAAGTCCTGTTTGGAGAGAGAGAGGGATCACTGTTCTTTTCTTTTTGCCTGCATAGTGTTTCTCTTCCTCACCCAGCATGTTATACAGAGGGCAGGAGGAGAGGGCTTGGCAAAGTTCTTTCTTGACTGCTGCCGTCATGAGCTGGCTTTGCCCTCTCTGGGCCTTGTAAGTTCTTCTGGGGATTCCTCAAAGTCTCCCCTGCCGGGCCTCTGGGTTCAGTTCCTTGACATGGGCAGTCTCTCCTTTGGCTGGCCATCTGAAGATCCCTCGGCTTTATATCCAATAGTGCCCCTCCCTCTTTCTTGTGACCGCCGGCAGTAGCTTAGTTAGACAGGACAGGGTCTTCTTTTTTTATCATCCCAGGACAACATTCTTCTGTGGGTTTCACAGGAATTTGAGGACTCGCATAGCACTGACCTGCTCTTCCTGGGGCATGCAGTTACTATCTGCTCTGCTGGCTGTTTTGGTCAGCCTCTCGCCTTTCTGTGTCTCACAATTCAGGGAAACATATGAAGCTCTCTAGATGCTCCCTTTCAAGCCCCTCTCATTAGAGTTAGGACAAAGGATATATACACCTCAAATGCTGGAAGGAGGGCTAAGCAGCAGGAATCACAAATGGTCCCCCCAAAATCCTCTTCACAAGAGCCACCCTTTAGGAAGCTTTGGTGACTGGATCTCAAATCCCAATGAGTCAAACCTTCAGGGAGGCATTGCCCCTGTACTTTAAAGTGGAACCTTATTCATCATGGGTGAATGTGTTTAGAATAGAGAAATCAATATTTTCTTTAAATGTTTACATTTTGGTCTTACTCCTCCTTTTGAATTTCCTTCTGTTGCATCTTGGTGCCTCAGTAGAAACTTCCAAATTAACATCTTGTTACCATTTACTTGCTTGTTCATTGACTTGCAAACAATTACTGAGCAGCTTTTATGTGACAGATTGATACAGAGACAACTTGTTTGAGAGTTTTAACTTTTATGATGAGGGAGTAGATGAAATAAAAGGGGAAAATGATTTATTAGGGACCCAAGTTAAGAAATATCATTTTGTTCTCCTTCCCCCTATTGTTGCTTTGTCTTGTTTTCTTGGAGCTGACACTGTCATAAGTTTACCCATGATCAAAACATTCATTCCTGGACAATGGAAGAAATGAAGAACCAACGTCTTTGTAGCAATATTGGGCTTGGGGATCAAGAGTAAAAAAATTTACTAACTTTCAGCAGCAATACCCCGAGCAGGGAGTTTTGGAGGAAGGCAAATTGGATTTGAATACTGGTTTCACGCTAGCACAAGTTTCTTAATCTTTTTGAGCTTTATCAGTAAAGTGAGAACAAAATTTTCTACCTCAATTTTGTTACTACAATTAAATGAAAATAAAGTTTAGCATGCTAAGCACAGGGAACTGATGCAGCAAGATGATGCAACAAAAAGAGACATAGGGACAGCGGACTTGGCCCAGTGGTTAGGGCATCCGTCTACCACATGGGAGGTCCACGGTTCAAACCCCGGGCCTCCTTGACCCGTGTGGAGCTGGCCCATGCGCAGTGCTGATGCGCACAAGGAGTGCCCTGCCATGCAGGGGTGTCCCCCGTGTAGGGGAGCCCCACGCGCAAGGAGTGCGCCCCATAAGGAGAGCCACCCAGCGTGAAAGAAAGTGCAGCCTGCCCAGGAATGGTGCCGCACACACGGAGAGCTGACACAACAAGATGACGCAACAAGAAGAAACACAGATTCCCATGCTGCTGTCAACAACAGAAGCGGGCAAAGAACACGCAGCAAATAGACACAGAGAACAGACAACCGTGGTGGGGGGGGAGGGGAGAGAAATAAATAAATAAATCTTTGGGAAAAAAAAGAAACATAGATTCCTGGTGCCACTGACAAGAATACAAGTGGACACAGAAGAATACACAGCGAATGGACACAGAGAGCAGACAACTGGCGGGAGGGGAAAGAAATTTTAAAAAAAAGATGATGTAATACCATCTTCTCCCTTCCCATTTCAGCCACTGAGGCCAAAATGTCTATATGAAGTCAGAGAATTGTTATCATTTATTGATAATGCATAAGATGCTGAACTAAGTGCTTTACAAATTTTGTTTCCTTCAACCTTAACCTTTTTTTCTGTTGAAGAAAGTAAAATTTGGAGAAGACAATTTATCCAAGATCACACATTTGGCAAATTATTGAGCCAAAGGAACAAAAGAAAGAATCCAGGTCAAAGGCTATCCTTGTCCTCACAGTGCAAACGCTGTCACCCGCTAAGTACAGTGCCTGAAGACAGACGGTTACCCTAGGAAAAGGAAGGAGACTTTCTGGTAGGCTGGTAGCTCTGATTTCTCCTTTTATCATGATTTACTATTTCTCCCTATTCATTATCTACTTGAAGTTATGCCCATAAGCAAAAGAAAATGGATATTTAATAGAACAACGAAAAGACACACCCTACGCCCATCAGAAACTCATGCCTGAGGAAATCATCCTAAGTACAAAACCTACATTTCCTTCAAAGCCTCTTCTCTAGGTCGTAGCTTTTCTCACCTAGCCTAGTGTCCCATCATCTTTCCTACCTCGACATTTCCATGGCATTTAGATTTTGGACCAATCACTCTCATCCTTGATTACGTCTTCATTTGTTCACCAGAGTTTGCATAGAGGTATAGCTCACTTTACCTTCCCACCTTCCATCCACACAGGATGCTCCTTGAGGGTAATGGCTGCCTTCTCCTAGCTCAGGGCTGGACACACAGGTACATGAAAACTACATGAGGCTTTGACTCCTCGTGATTTAGGTTCCAGCACCTGGAAGCTCCTAAAGGCCTGAGATTGTGGCTCCCCCACCTATCTGTACCTAACACCTAGCTGCTTTCAGATGCTGATAATAATGGCAACACCAATAACTACCTCCCTTGTCCAGTCACTGTGCAAGACATTGACAGTGATGAAGATAGATGGGCCAGCTCCTTTCCCTCATGAGTTTACGTGGGGGGTGGGAGGGAAGAGCTTGCAGAGAAAACAAATTAGAACCAACACCAAGTGAACAGGTAAATAAATAGAAAATGTACAAATTATGGATGTGCTAATAAGGAGGAAATAAAAAGGTGGTGAGAGAGAATAATGGGGTGTGGGGGAGACTTTAAATAGGTGGTAAGGAATGGTCTCACTGGGCAGGTGGCATGGGACATTAAAGCTGAGACAGAAGATATGAAGAAGCAAGCCATTCACAGAGTGAGGAGAAAAATGTTCCAGACAGGGGACCAGAGTCCCTGAGGGAGAAAGGGGTTGGACTGTTCAGGGAACTGAGGAAACCCATGAGTTCGGAACACAGCAGGGGAGGGAAAAAATGCCTCTAGGTGAGAAGAGTGATGGGGGGGGGCGGGTAGGAGTCAGATTATTCAGGACCTTGGAAACCATGGCATGGAGTTTGGATTTCATTCGAAGTCTAAAGGGAAAGCATTTAAAGTGTTTTAGGAAAGAGAGATACATTTTAAGAAGTTCTTGCTTTCTTGCTGCAGTGTTGAGAATGCATTGGAAAGAGACAGGAATAGAAGCAGGTAGAAAATATTGCATCATCTTGCTTGAACAACCAAGATTCAATGGTATCTTGAATTTTGTTGGTGGTCATGGAAAAGAAACTAGAAAAGTTGTGATATAATTTGGAGACAGAATTAGCAGAATTTGCTAATGCATTAGTTGTGGGCTGAGGAGGTTGAGTGAAAGAAAGGATGTAAACCCAGTGATTTCCAGGTTTAGCAAATGGGTAGAAGATTGTGCAATTTTCTTTGATGAATAATTCTGAGGACATTGTAGGGGACAGAACTGAAGAGGGGGAATGAAGAGTTTTGTGCTGGATGTGTCAAGTTTTATTTTTTCTACGTGACATCTAAGGAGAGTTGGGAGACCAGTGGCTCTCAAACTTCAGCATGTATCAGGATTTGTAGAGAGCTTCTTAAAACATGGAATCTTTAAGTCTGGGCGGGGCCTGAGACTTTGCATTTCTAACAAGTTCCCAGGTGATGCTGATGCTGGTAAAGGAATCTCACTTTAAAAACCACTGTTCTAGAGAGAGGATCATTCTAGGAGTCTGGGAGTCACCCACCTAAAGACAATATTTAAATCCATGGGACTAGATGGGATTGCCTAAATGGGGCTGGGCACAGAAGCAGGAGAAGAGGCCCAGGACTGAGAGGTATTCTAATACAGGATGGGTAGTAAAGGTGGGATCAGAGTAGTAGAAGAAAGAAGGAGAAAGAAAATCAAGAGAACATGGAGCTTCAGAACCGAAGTGAGTTGAATGTTTCAGGTTTGGATTCGTCAATGCTTTGAACATCAGTGCCGTTGAGAAAGAGAGTAAGACGAAAGAAAGAGAAGTGTCCCTAGGATTTGTCAGTAGTAGAAAACTGTCAGGGGTAAATACTTTATAAACATTTTCTCACCTACTCTTCCCCCAAACTCCATCAGACGAGTACTGTTATCTCTTTTACACTAAGGAAACTGAGGCTCAGAGAGATTATGCAGCTTGTTAGAGCCAAAAGGGCCTCTCCTTTACCGTATCCGCTAACATTCCAGGGAATGTGATGCTTGCTGCATTCTCTACTTGCTGCTCAAACGTGCAAAGCAGGCCAGCCTTTGGCAAAACTTTGCAGCAGGCATTCTGCTCATTTCTCCCCAAAGCATGTAATACTCGCTTGCTCACCCAGATTCCTTGCAATGATGCTTCCTTCCCTCCATGCTCACCTGCCTTCCTGGTGAGCTCCTCATGCCTCCCAACCTCCTCTGCTTCCCATCCTCAAAAACAACGTGGACCTACTTCCTTATTAATGCCACAAGCTCATCTGTGATCAAACGACAATGGATAAAACTAGGTGCTAACTGGTAGTGTACAGTTAAAGCTTAAAGGTTGAAAAGGCTTTCTGATTTGTAGTGTTTGGTGATTTCAAGCCACTGGTGGCTGATTTCAAGGCAATCAACATGAGGTGAACTTGGAGTTGGGGAGAGATGCAGTCTGCTTTCACCAGCCGCTGTGAACCGGCTCCAGCACACCGCCAGAATGATTTAAAATGTTGATTTTCACGTAGCATATTTCCATCCTAAACACAGTCTTCTGGAGACAATGTCTTAACCACAAGTTGTGGGAACTGCAGGCCATCTGCCCAGCCACTGGGGAGAGTCGTTAGAAATAAGTCGTCTTTGTGCAGCCTTTCCCCCATACTTGGACGGTGGTCACCTGCTTCGGGGATGTGTGATGTAGCTCACTAGCAGAAGGGATGACAGTTTAAAGCAGGTCATCATATCCCTCTCTGGTTTCCAGGGTTCAAGAATGTTATTTTATGAGGATTACAGGCTTGTTCTTCTTTGGTGTCGGCAGGCGTTTATGATGGCTGCAGCAGGAAAGAGAATTTGGATCTGGAATGAAGCCCTGCTATTTCTTGCCAGGCTACGAAGGTTTACAGGGGAGACCAGACATATGTCTTGCTCACGCCCGTGTGCTTCTCTGTTTCTGGAATCAGAGGAGGACGCCACATCCTCACACAGGCTGAGAAGGCTGCTGAGGACTCGGTCTCGAGGCACAAGGGAATTTTAACTTCCTCATGTGTAACTTCCATTTGCTATTTTTCTTTTATTCCTAAAAGCACAGACCACAGAATTGTTCTCCTGGGAGGTATGTGATGTGATATTACGGTGGAGAGTGTTGTAATGATATTACCTCACACTATTTAGTGGGGTGGGGATTGAGGTGTGGAGAGCAGGAACAAATGGGAGGAAACAGGGACCATATTGGGAAGAGAGGGTGAGCAAGAGCTGGAACTTGGTACTATTGATGTGGAGGGGGAGATCATGGTTGTGAGCTCGGTTGAGACCTCACGTAGGGTGTTTCCTTGCAATTTGATTTTTTTTTTTTTTGAGAGGTACCTGGGATTGAACCCAGGTTGTCGTACATGGGAACTAGGCACTAAACCACTGAGCTATAACTGCTCCCCAGTGAGAGGTGGTTTTTTCATTTGTTTTTTCCATTTGTTTGTTTGTTTTTAGGAGGTACCAGGGATTGAGCCTGGGACCTCATACTTGGGAAACAGGCCCTCAACCACAAGCTATATCCTCTCCCCAACAGTCTGATCTTATGACATGTACTTTGCAAGTAGATACATTTAGTTTAGGAACAAACTCTAAAGATTCAAGGTTCAAGGTTGCTTTTGTGAATTGGCAGATAGAGAAGCATAAGAATGAGTTATACTACACTGCTTTTTAGGGAGCTGATTGTCTATCAGGTATTAGCTCTTAAGGGTAGCTAGAAGGATCATGGCATTGCCCAGAGAGGTTTGTGGAAAGGATTTGACAATAGGCTATGGTTAATTTTATACCAGCCACCCAGTGCCATGCTCCCCTTTCTGGGAAAATTCTCATTTATGGGTCCTATTGTTTAATTGTGTATAAATTACACAGACATACAACCCCATGGGCTGCCAGATATGCTCATAGGATGACATTTAAAGTCACATACTTTCATCCAGTGCTTATAGGTGGAAATTTGCTCACACATGCATGCATGCAAATGCCAAACTGACACTAATATTTATAATAATACTTTACACTCCTGCACTGCCTTTCATCTGTAGACCTCAGGTACTCTGCAAGCATTCATTAATTCTCCCAGCACTCCTCTGAGGGAGGTAAATATTATTTTCCTCCTCTCTGCGGATGAAGCAATTGAGGCAGATAAGTGATTTGCCGAAGGCTAGCTAGCAAGTGTGGGTGGAGGACTGAGAATAAGAGTACCGAGTTCCTAGACATGCCCATTAGGGAGGAAACTCAGCAGTCAAGACACAGAGTGTTGTGGCCCCCAACACGCCGGGCAGGTGCAGGGGCTCACTTTTTCCTGTGAAACCCATCAGCATCGTAGTAATAGCAACTAACTCAGTAAACCTCTGCTGCGGATTAGGTGCATTACATGCGTTATTTCCTATCCTTAAATTGAAGTTGGAATTACACCCCCACTCAGAAGGGAAACTGAACTTTGCAGAGGTGAAATATCTTGTCAAGATCACAAAGCTAATAAGTGCCTGAGCTGGAATTCAAACCCACCTCTGTTTGCCTCCCATGCCTGTGTTCAGTTCACCACCACACACCTCATGGGCATTTGAGAGTCGCAGGGAGGCCCCTTTCTACACTTCTGAATCGCTTCCTTTAGTTTTTGAACCCTTATTCGTCTTCGTTGTCCACTGTCAGTTTCTTTGCACTTTGTACAAGTTTTGAGATTGATGCTTATAGCTTCTCTGATCTGGGCAGACAAGCTCTAAGCACATGAAGGGGGAGTTTCTAAGGTAAGAGCTAGGCATGATACATCAGGAGAGAAAGCTTTACTATTATTTTTTCTTTAATTTTGTTATGTCTGGTGAGTGTAGTAGCCTGGCGCCCTTTGAACAGAACAAGGAAACAACCACAAAGAGAGAGAATATGAATTTTCCTGGAACATGTATTTTTTTCAGGTGCACTGTCAAGAGACGAGTCAAAGAAGGAGCCAAAGGATGAAGAGAAAAATGTAAGTGTAAACCTTTGGTTTACTATAGTCTTGGGTCTGCTCAGAATTATGCTGCTCTCAGGAGCTGAATTGAACCCAGAGGTTTCCATAACTCAGGTGTCAGTCAAAATGGCGCACCTCATAGCCTTAGGGGACAGCTGTACAAGCTATGGAGTCACTGCCAAGGGGGTGCTGGAAAGACCCTGGAGTGTGTGGAACTGCTGATGTGGAAAAAAGTGTGGGAAGTGGTGCCCCTTAGGAGATACACCTCCTGGTGCCAGCCTTGGCAGTGGGCAGGAGATGGACATGCTCAGCCTTTGCAGCACTCCCTGGACACAAGGATCGCAAGGATCAGCCTTGGACCCATCACCACCTGGGGTGGACATTGTTGTGGGGGGCCTCAGGGACAGGGGAGGGATCCCAAGATTCAGCCAACCAGACCATGCACATAGAATCTGCACCCTTTGCAATTAGACCTTGAGACGCTGGCTGTGTGGTCTGATTCATTTTGTAAACAAGATAAGGAAAATCAACTTTTAATCACAATTCATTTAAAACTGTTTTTTTTTTTCTCAGAGAAGTGAAGACTAGCTTATAAGAGTCAGTGATCCTACAGGAATCTGGAATAGTCTTTTGTTTGCGTTTGGGGTGACCTGCCATCCCAGTCTGCCTGGGACTGAGCAGTTTCCTGGGAGGCAGGACTTTCACTGCTAAAAACAAGAAAACCCCAGGCCATGAGTCTGTCACCTTAGTTTGTGAGGATGTTAAACTGAAAAAAAATCCAGCACAAATTCTTTAAGGCATCAAATTGTTTGACATGCACCAAACTGTTATAAGGTACTTCCCCAAATATAAATGTAAGTCCCCAAACCCCTCCAAACCCATGGATTAAAATAACACTAGACAATTTGCAAGTAACCATAAACAACTGGGAAATCTTTAGCAAAAGTCCAACGTTTATTTTTATCTTCAAAGTCACAGAATGAGGATTCTGCTGATGTTTTGGATTCTCGTGTGAAAAAGAAAACCCACAGCGTTCATTCTGCTCAGCCAAATAAACACTTTTGAAAAGTGTGAAGTGGGGGGCAGTGCTGGTAATGGGACTGTAATGGTAACGAGTGGGATGACAGAGGTCTCCACCTGCTTTGAATGAATGCAGGGATCGACTCGAAGCCCAGAGTCAAGTGGGAGCAGCCCAGACTCTGCGCTGTGCTTCCATAGCCCTGCTTAACCACATAATCATGAAAGAGCAGAGACCTCTCCTTGTAATCCTCTCCTATAGGACAGCAGGGAGTGTTAGCATATTTGGACTGCTTCACATTCCTTCTTGCCTACTTTTGAGAACATACTACATTTTAAAACTTGTTGGTTTCTTTCATGTTTTATTTGACCCTATGTAATTGCATTCCTGAAGGAATAACAGGCTCCCCTAGTGATTTACACCCTGTATTAAATGTCAGTTTTGAAGAGACACAGTTAACAGTTTGGTTTAACCTCCTGCCTTCCCTCTCTCTATTAGTCTGAAACTGAATTTGAGCTCCAGCTCTAAAGACTCTGATAGGAGGGGAAAAGTTTGTTTTTTGTTTTTTGTTTTTAAATGAGCTGAAGCAGCAGCAATGCTGAAGGGAACTTAGCTCTTGTCACTCTTCCCCGGAGTTGCTAGCCACAAGGTCAGACAGCACTGACATCTCCCATCCTAAGGTCATGTCTCCTGGTCACTCCGTCCCGGAACATTAGTAAGGACTGTGAATCAGAACCACATTCTGGACTAGCCAGGGTTCTGTTTCATACTGCCACCCACTGCTCCAGCCTTGGGGACGCCAACAAGTGTGCCACAAACCATGGTTCTACTCTAGCCGCGCAGCAGCCTTGAGTAGTGCATTCGATGAAACTGGAAAAAGAAATACCTGTCATAGCAATGTATCTTATTTTATTTATGCACTTTGCTGCTATGATATTATTGGTTGAAATAATTCATTCTCTTATAGATTCCCTTACATTATTTGTCAACTGCTTAATCACCTGCAGTGAACTAATCATTGGGAAAATGTTTCCATAAATCTTGATGTAATGGCATGTTCCCTTCTGGCTGTCTCTATGTTTCTTTTAGATCTAGAAGGAATATAGCCTGATGGTAACTTCAGCGATTATTATTACTTTCAGAAGCCCATATTTTTAAAAAATGGGACAAAAGAGATTTCATGTTAAGAAACAATCAGTGCAGAGCACAAACTAAATTCATTCCCTGCTCTGCTGCACTCCTCCCTCTCACCCAGTTTCTCCAATAATCACATGCCATTAGGTTTGATTGGAGATGACTGCAACTTTACAGTAGGGAGAGAATGAAGTAGGACATAGCTCCCAAGTGTACAATTAGGCTCAAGTCTCTGCCGATAGGAAGATGTGGCCTAGTGTCATCAAATTAGTACCTGAAACCTTAGTCCTCAGACTCCCACTCTGAGGCCACTTATAAGTCATTTGCTGAGCCACTTAATCTGGAACTCTGAGTCTACGGTGAGAAAAATTCAGGCTGACTTGGGAAATGAGAAATTTTGTTTGATTCTTTGAGCATGTATTTATCTCACTCTTGGTCACCAACTTATTTAAAGTGGTTTATAGGTAAAATTAAATTAAGTGAATAATATAAGAAATCAGAGCAAAGAGAAAGTAAGGGTAGAAGAAACAAGACAATGTCAGAAAGATAATGTGTGCTACTGTTACTGCAACTAATACTGCTATTAAATGGAGTACTTAATAAACACAAGTGTCGAGTACCATTATTTTGGAAACCATCAAGAATGGACAGCTGTGGCTTGTGTCTCCTTCTGAGTGATACATATTTTCTGGTTGCTAGATCCTACAGAGATGGGCCCATCTCCTAGAAATGGTAAAAGAGAAAACCCAAAGTTCGCATTCTCTTTAGAAGTGTCTCTGGTAGACAGCCTTTATACTTGGTTATCATTTATCTTTTCCCTTAGTGCATTGCTATTATTAACACTATTGTTATTTTCATTAGTATTCTTATTGCCTTAACTCTGATGATTAAGAGTTAATATTTATAGTAGTAAACACTAGGCAAAAATACATTATGGTCATCTAGAAAGAGTCTAGGACAAAGATTTCCATCTTTTGGAACGGAGTCATATCAGCATAGAAAACAACGATGATTCAGTGTCGTTATCATGCATACTGACAAAGTAGTCTCTCCAGAGCAAGGCGCACTGTGTTGATGATATTCAAATTTATCCATGAAAAAAATCCAGTCATAACTATGGTTAAAATTCTGCTCTAAGAAACCCTCACTAGGAAACTTAAGAGAACCTCTATGCAGTACCAATAATCCCCAAAACCTTCTTTGAAAACCCCTGGCCTCAACAACTATATTCTTTTTTTTTTTTAATTTCTCTCCGCCTCCCCCCCCCCCGGTCCTCTCCCCAGTTGTCTGCTCTCTGTGTCCATTTGCTGTGTGTTCTTCTGTGACTGCTTCTATCCTTATCAGTGGCACCGGGAATCTGTGTTTCTTTTTGTTGTTGTTGTGTCATCTTCTTGTGTCAGCTCTCCATGGGTGCGGCGCCATTCTTGGGCAAGCTGCACTTTCTTTTGCACTAGGCAGTTCTCCTTATGGGGTGCACACCCTGCACGTGGGGCTCCCCTATGCAGGGACACCCCTGCATGGCACAGCACTCCTTGCGCGCATCAGCACTGCGCGAGGGCCAGCTCCACATGGGTCAAGGAGGCCTGGGGTCTGAACTGCGGACCTCCCATGTGGTAGGTGGATGCCCCTATCCATTGGGCCAAGTTCACTTCCCGACAACTATATTCTAATTAGCCTGCCAGGTGTCAGATGTGAAACTACCCAGTGGCTGAGATTGCAAACTACAGAGGTGGTTGAGAGCTGGTTCAAATTCTTACTCACCTACCTGTGGGGCAGTTTCCTTCAACTCTTGTAGCTCAGTTTTCTCATGGAAAAAATGGGCTAAAGAGTGACCATAACTCACAAAGATATTGTAGGGATTGAATGAGGCAATGCATCCTGAGAGGTTGCCATGTTTATGTGTGTGTATCAGGTATTGATTATGTTTATAAACACTATTTTCCTATCTCTCTTAAAAGTTTTGAATCTTTTTGGGAAAGGCTTTGTACATCATTTGGTGAATTTTTTCATAATATCATAGGGACACTAATCAATGTCAATATTTTAGTCTCTCTGGCATCTAGAATACAGTATTTTAGTTGTTCTGGTCTTTGGAAGCTGAGGTAGAAATAAAACCACATGTTAATTGCCCTGGGAAAGTTAGATGTTTGATATTTAGTATGAAACTATTGCTTTATAAGGTGAACTCATTTATTTCCATTCTGAAACTCCAAATTTTCATATACTGGATTTTTTAAAAAGTAGTTTTCATAGGACAGGGCTAGCAGCTTTCAAAACTAAGCAAAGTGATATTTTATCTTGTTTTGATTTCCATCTTCCATATTACTAATATGGTTGAGCAACAAATGATATGTTATTTGGCACAAAGTTTCCTCTGCATGAATAAGTTTCTATCTTTTGCTAATTATTTTATTGGGTAGTTTGATATTTATTATTGTTTCTGCTTGAAAGACTTCTTTACAAATGTTTGATACTAATCCTTAATATAATCACGTATTTTATAAGTAAGTTTACATATTATTTTATTAGTATATAAAGACAGATCTGGGAAGTGGATTTGGCTCAATGTATAGAGTGTCCGCCTACCACATGGAAGGTCCAGGGTTCAAACCCAGGGCCTCCTGACCCGTGTGGAGCTGGCCCATGTGCAGTGCTGATGCATGCAAGGAGTGTTGTGCCATGCAAGGGTGTCCCCCACGTAGAGGAGCCCATGTGCACAGAGTGCACCCTGTGAGGAGAGCCGCTCTGTGCGAAAAAAGTGCAGTCTGCCCAGGAGTGGCACCATACACATGGAGAGCTGAAACAGCAAGATGTCGCAACAAAAAGAGACACAGATTCCCAGTGCCACTGACAAGAATACAAGCAGAAACAGAAGAACACACAGCGAATGGATACAGAGAGCAGACAATGGGGAGAAATGAGAGAAAAATAAATATAAAAAAATCTCTCAAAAAAAAAAGCTATATCTTATAAAAGTAATTCTGTTCATTGCAAAAAATTCAGAGAAACAAAAAGAAGAAAATATTTTTTGCATAAGTCCCCTGACTAGGAACACCTTGGTTGGTAATTATCCTTTCTAGTCCATTCTCTGGGCAAATATTACATATTTTTCTCTTACAAAAATGCTACATTATATATGTTTTATAATCTGACTTTTCCTTTATCTACATATCTCGCGCATGTTTTGATGTCACTAAATACTCATCTACAATATAATTTTAGTTTCTGGGTAAGATCCCATTATACCTCTGCATCATAATTTAGTTTACTAATCTCCTACTTTTTACACATTTTTAAAACTCTTTTTTAAAAAACTTACATGAGGCAAAATATAATGACTTATTTGTCTTTCCTACTAGACTAGTGGCTTTCATACATTTTTTCAGGGCAACTCACAATAAGCAGTGCCTACAACTTGGTGATTCAACCGTCGTCAAAAACACATACACCTGTGTGCACACACAGAAGTGGAAAAATATTTCATGAAACAAAAGAAGTTTCAGAAACTTCCTTTCTGATAAAGTCTATTCTAGTTTTTGCTAAATCGTTTATAAGATATCCTGGTCTCAATCCACTAAATGTATTTCACGACCCACGGATGAGTAATTACCTTCAGGTTGAACAATACTTCCTGAGTCAGCAAGTTCATGGCAGCAGGTTCTGTGCATTGCACACCAGAGGCACTGAATGCATTTGTGTTAAAGAACAGCCTTGTAGCTAAATCAGCAAGTTCAACCACAATGTCTTCTTAGGCACTATAGAGTACAGTTAACTCCAAGAACTCTGAAGTCAGACTGTGGTTTAAATGCTAGCTCTGTCACATACTAGCTGGTGACTGCAGGTGGATTACTTAACCTCTCTGTGCCACATTTTCCTCATCTCTAAAATGAGGATAATAATAGTATCTCTCTGGTGGCATTGTTATGAAGATTAAATAAGTTAATATTTTAAGCACTTAAAAATAGCACTTGCTACATAGTAAGCACTATATATTTTTTGCTAAAATAAAGAAATAAACAGGAAATTCCTGGAAGTAGAATGGTTGAATCAAAGGGTACGTAAACATTGAAGGCTTTGAAATACATTGCCAAATAGTCCCCTACCCTGCTCTCTATACTGGTGCCTTGGCAGAGTTTGAACCAAGATTTTTTTTGGCAGTGAAAATAAAATTTTTCATGGACAAACCTAAAAATTTGGGACACTTCATGAATTTCTGGGTCATCCTTGAGCAAGGGTTGTGCTATTCTTTTCTCTATCGTTCCAATTTTAGTATATGCACTGCTGAAGTGAGCCCTTGAACCAACTCTTATTTCCACCAGTAGCAACTGGCTCTTAGACGTGATACCCTTAGCCGGTGCTCACTGCTCTTCATTTACCTAAGGATGCATGGGCTGGTTAAGAGTAAGAGGGGTGATGGCCCTCTCAGATAGTTGGGAGAAGGGAGGCAGCAGCCAGTTAAGAATGCTGGCCAGCACTTGGATGAACCCTCTATCAGAAGCAGGGTGTAGGTCCCCTGTGGGGCAGGCAGCAGGTTTTAGGAGATGCTTGGGCAGTGAGCAGGAGGTAAGACTCCAGGTAAACACCCTCCAGGATGTGTATTTCTTACCACCACTCTCACCACTCTCCCACTTACTTCTAGCTCTAAAACCCTGTCTCTATTCTGTTGTGAAAGCATCTAAATCCTATTTCGTCTGTGTCAGGCATATTTTCCCAATAGGTGGGAAAACAAGGTATCTATCTGCACTTAAACACACATGTACACACACAGCCTGTGGCTTTCTGTGCTAGCATTTGGGGAAGTACATATTCAATTCAAGCCCCAATTTGTTTACAAAATCTTCTCTGACAACTCAAGCCCAGGTAGATCTCTCCTCTGAGCTCCCACAGCAATTCTAGGTAGTTCCACAGTATTTAGCACTTAGTTATATGCTATCTGGTTCTCAAATTTTCTCAGGTTATTCGTTGTTTCTCCCAATTACATTGTAAGTTCTTTGAAATCAACTGCCATGTCTTATAGTTCTTTTGGATCCTTCACTGGCTTGGCACATGGTAGATCTGTAGGAAATAGACATCAATTTATTGATCCAAGTTTGAACTGCATGGAATTTGCATTGAAACAAAACTAACTTAAGAAGGATTTTCCCATACCTTACAACTTCCACAAAATAGATTCACAATGGATCAAATACTGAAATATTTTTTAAAAATAGACAATGAAGCTACTAGACTATAAAATGGATGAATTTATTTTTAACTCTGGAAGGAGCGAAATGAGCCCAGCATTTCTAAACAGAACACAAGCCCAGAAGCTATAAAAGAAAGAAAAGATAGATAAAAAATTTAAACTTCTCTATGGCAAAGACATTTTTTTAATATATGAGGCACTTATACAAGTCAAGAAGACAAGGAAAAGCACACCCCCCCCCCCACCTCTGCCCCACTCCAAATTGGGAGAGGGAGAAAAATGGCCCCATTTTTGCTTTCTGACCCTCGTCCTTCACTGTCCTTTACAAAGGATTCTTTCACATCAACTGAGGATCTTGCTCCCTCTTCAAAGGCCATCTCCCTAAGCATGTCTTTCTCTTTTATTCCTGTCTCATTTCCATTTCACTCTGATTCTTGAATATGCAAGAAGTGAGGGGCTTTGTGGTGGCACTTTAGGCAAGGAATAACTATCTTTGAACTTGAAGTTGGCAGAGGTGTTGGACAAGCAACCCTCAAGGGGTACAGCAGCCTTTTATGGTTTGGACACCTCAGAGCAGCAAACATTATCAGTTGTTAATACTACCCACTAAATCACAAAAGGGAAGTGCTTTTTACCCTAATTTCAGTGTATTATGTGTCCGAATGAAAAATAAAAATTTTTATTACAATGCTACAGCATATAATCTTGGCAAACTTGGAAGATTAGAAAATTGCAAGCAACAGTCCATTTTAGGGTGAGAACTGAAGAATGTACAGAAGGGAGAAATTCATGCGTCAACTTTGAAATGCTTGTTTGCCTTCTAGTTCTGATTTCATTCAGAACAACAGAATCATACCAGGAATGTGTTTTTCTTATCACCAAGGGAAAACTCAGGTCTTCCTAATGTTGCCAAGCCAGTGAAAAAGGGCCACTGTTCATAGAGAAGATGCTCAAGTCAGACGAGGAGACAGAAGCGAATTGATGAGCTCCTTTGGACGGTCTTCCTGAGGATACTGTTAATGAGGTCGGTATATCAGTAAGGAAGTCACTGAAATTAATCTAAGTTAAGTTTAACTTCCCTGGGAACACGTTAAAAAGTATCATTGTTTGTCAAGAGGAAAAGAAAAGATAGTGAAAGAACTGCTTATCTTTTATGGAGTATAAACTAACACAAAGAATAAAGAGGACTTAAAATTATCTGGATGGAGTACCTGAGAATGTTCCCTTGGAAATGCCAAAGTCCTGACATCCTGATTATTTCAAAGAACACCGAAAAGATGCAAACATGTAAGAGTGGATACCTTTGTTTTCCTTTGGGATTCCTTTAAGATATTCTGGGCAATGAAATTTTCTCAAACCATTTTTTTAAGGAAATTTGGGAAAAGTCTTTTTTTCCCCTCCATTATAACTATTCCTTATTGCCATACACCTCTGAACAAGATGGAAGATAGTATTTACATGGTATATGTTGTTCAAAGATATGGAAGCTTTAAAAATATAAGAATTCCAATTTGCTGAAGAAAGAGACACAAGCATGAAGTGTCATGCAGTGAATTTCCGTGCCTCTACAAAATCCAGAGCAGTTTCTCAACTGCCAAAGTGAACTTCTAGGCCACAGATAAGCCAGAGTATTACTGATTGTTCCCACAGGGCTCTATTTGATTCAGTTAATGCAAATGCTCTATTATTTTTATTATTTGGAAAGAAAGCATATTGGCCCAGAGGTTAGGGCGTCCATCTACCACATGGGAGGTCTGTGGTTCAAACCCTGGGCCTCCTTGACCCGTGTGGAACTGGCCCACGCGCAGTGCTGATGCGCGCAAGGAGTGCCCTGCCACACAGGGGTGTGCCCCGTATAGGGGAGCCCCATGCAAGGAGTGCGCCCCGTAAGGAGAGCCGCCCGGTGCAAAAGAAAGTGCAGCCTGCCCGAGAATGGTGCTGCACACACGGAGAGCTGACACAACAAGATGATGCAACAACAAAAAAAAGAGACACAGATTCCCGTGCCGCTGACAACAACGGAAGTGGACAAAGAAGAACACACAGCAAATGGACACAGAGGACAACTGGGAGGTGGGGGGGAGAAATTAAAAAAAACATTATAAAAAAAAAAAAGAAAATAGAAAATATGACCCGTCATCTATTTAAAAAGTATTTAAAAATATTTCAATATGGCATTATGTCATTTGGGGGGAAAGTGGGATTTGTGAAGTGCAAATGACAGCAGGCCTGTGTTCCCATGCAGGCCGGTTTGCTATACGCTGCCATCAGAGTGATAGATATCAGAAGACAGAAAGGAGTTAAAATAACCCCTTCTTTTTTTTTTTTAAGGAGGTACTGGGAATTAAACCCAGGACCCACGCATGGGAAGCAGGCACTCGACCACTGAGCTACATCAGCTTCCCAATAAGAGTTGTGTTTTTTTCGTTTGTTTTGTTTTTAGGAGGTACTGGGGAGTGAATCCAGGACCACACACAGGGGAAGCAGGAGCTCAACCACTTGAGCTACATCCATTCCTTACTCCCTTCATTTCTGAGAGGGAATTTATTCTTATTTTCAATCAGACCTGATTCCTGCTGTATAAGGATTTGTCCTCTGGCAGATGAAATAACTTCTTTGAAGATGTGTAGTTAGCAGGATCATTAAAAGGAACAAACACATGAAGAGAAAAAAGAAATACAGGACGATGGGCAGTTTATTAGTTGAGGAGTGAACAAAATCAATAGCATTATTTGCTTGTACAAAATATACTAAGGGGAGTCAAATAATGATCTTTTGATTGACCCCAAGGGGTATCATAGTTGAAGGGAAATTTCAGAACCTGGAAGAAGAATAAGGAAGGAATAATTGGTGGGTATTTGGGATTCATTACCATTAAATGTTTTGTGACTCTGACATTTCATAGTCTAAATAGGAGACAATGCCCCCCCCCTAAAATGCATGCAGTATTGCTTCATTATCTCTCTCTCTACTAAAGGCGATTTTGATATTAGTATGATTATTTGCTCATAAACATATTTGCCTTGGTGTCTGTAGCCACAATTTAAGTAGTTGTATGTGGGAGAGTTGTACCTTAGAGCATAGAAGGGCATAAACACATTCTAGGTATGCTGGCATCTGAGATTCCTTTAGTCATTGTATAAGCTACAATATTGTCATGCTAAAGCATAGAGACAGGGTAGGTGACAAATCTAAGAACTGGGCCCAGCCATGACCTGGATATTGGGCTGCTTAAAGCACTAAGTCGAGGAAAGAGTTTCCATTGCCCCATTCAAGAAGCTCAGATCAAACCTGATACTTCTACTATTTGACCTACATACCAGGATATACAGTTACATCAAAATACTTGTCGACAGCATTCACTACTTAGTCAAGGGCAGGCATTCCTAGTCTATAGACTCTGAGGGAGTCTGCAAATTCCCTGAAATTATATGCAAAATTTGGTGTGTAGATGAGTTTGTATATTTTTCTAGGGCATGATTCATCAGATTCTCAAAGGGTTTATGCCCCCAAAACAAAAATGAGGGAAAATTTTTCCAAGAGTTTCCCAAAGAGCAAAATTCTATAACTTCTGGATACTTCTTTTACAGAAGATTTAAGCAGAACAATTTACCACATCAATACGTTTTTCTCTTATACAATTTTTATTGCATAATAATACAGAACAGTATGTTTATTTATTCAGATTTAATATTCCCTCTTTTTAGAAAAGTGAATGAGCTCAGTTCATTGCTTATAAATAAAATGTGAATTTAAAATCTATTTGAATCGGCACTGAACTAAACACTGTATTAAATGTTCTATATAATTAAACATTCTATTAAAAGTCAAGCTAGGGAAATGGACTTGGCCCAGTGGTTAGGGCGTCCACCTACCACATGAGAGGTCCGCGGCTCAAACCCCGGGCCTCCTTGACCCATGTGGAGCTGGCCCATGCTCAGTGCTGATGCACACAAGGAGTGCCATGTCGTGCAGGGGTGTCCCCCGCGTAGGGGAGCCCCACGCACAAGGAGTGCGCCTGTAAGGAGAGCCGCCCAGCGCGAAAGAAAGTGCAGCCTGCCCAGGAATGGCGCCGCCCACACTTCCCATGCCGCTGACCACAGCAGAAGTGGACAAAGAAACAAGACGCAGCAAATAGACACAGAGAACAGACAACTAGGGGAGGGGGGGGAGTTAAATAAATAAATCTTTAAAATAAAAAAAAAGTCAAGCTAGCTTAACCAAACCATCTCAAAGTTCTTTTCAGAAGGAAACAAAATCATAGTCCTCTCCAAACCTAACTTAGGAAATACAAAGTGATCAAACTTATTATCATTGAAAAACATATTAAAAACCTAGAGCAGTCACTTAAGTTAAAAAAAGAGGCATAAATAAAAGGCAATAGAAGAAATCAAACAATCGTAAAAATACCCAATTAAATTCAGAGAAAGCAGAAAAGGAGGAAACAAAAACCAAGAACAAATGTAATGAATAGAAAACAGCTAACAAGGTGGTAGAATTTAATCAAACTATATCAATAATATACTTTAAATATGAATGATCTAAATATGTCACTTAAAAGACAGAGATTGTCAGATTGAATAAAATATGACTCAACTAAATGTTGTTTATGAGAAACCCGCTTTAAAAATACTTAAAGATATTAAAAGTAAAATGATAAAGATATAACATGAAAAGACTAACCAACTGAAAACTGGAGTTGCTATATTGCTTTCAGCCAAAATAGACTTCAGAATAACAAAGGTTATCAGGGATGAAAAGGGATATTAAATGATAGATGAGTCAATTATCCAAGAAGGCATAATAATCTTAAGTGGGTAAGCACCTAATGACAGAGATTCAAGATATATGAGATAAAAACCGACAGAAGTAAATTAAGAAATAGACAAATACAGAATTATAGTTGGAGACTTCAACACTCCTCTCAGTAATTGATAGAACAAGTAGGCAGAAAAATTATGAAGGATATGAACAATTTAAACAGCATTATCTAGGAACTTGACCTAATTGACATTTCTAGACCATTCCACCCAATATATTCTTCGTCAGCATACATGAAACTTTCACCAACATAGACCATATCTTGAGCCATAAAGCAAAGTTTTACAAAGTTAAAAGAAGAGAAATCATTCAAAATATGTTCTCAGACCAAATGGAATTAAACTAGAAATCTATAATAAAAAGCTTCCTGGAAAACACCCAAATATTTGGAAATTTAAACACACTTCTAAATAACCCATGGGTCAAAGAGGAAGTCTCAAGGGAAATTAAAAGCTCATCAGAATGAAGCCCAAATTGGTGTGGTGTGAGGGAAGTTGGCATGGCCCACCAATGAAATGAACATGGGAGCCAGGCCTTCAGGCCCCTCAGAAAAAGACATGCTCCTGAGATATGGGGATGAGATTCAAGTGAGGGTGGATTTGCAGGTGTGGTTTGGGGCGGTGGGTTGGAGGAGCACCCAGCACAACTGCCCAGCTTTTCCTTCCCTAAATGTTTTGCATTAATGCATGTGATAGGCCATACTTTCCCTGGGCCAGATGGAAAAACAAAGTCCTAGAGGATGTGACACCATTTGCAGCAGGGCACTCCATTCTGAGTTCCTTGCTCTTGATCCCTGCCCTCCAATCCTCAAAGTATTCATTCCATACTGTGCTTTCCCCACTGTAATAAAACCACAAAATTTATAACTATGGCTTGCTTACTATGTAAGTGCTAAGCGCTTTACAAACATTTGCACCTCAAGAAAAAAAATGCATAAGGACGATATTCTTATCCCTATTTCACAGAGATCCAGCTAGATTACACAGGCACAAGCTGGTAAGTGGAAAAACCAGGACTTGACTCCTACTTTATCTAATTCCTAAGACTCTCAATGCCCATGGTGTGTTGCTTTCCATTGTTGAGTACTCAGTACATGGTGTTAACTTTGTCCTTCAGATTGTCTGTAAATGCTTTTGCTTTCTGGGGGCAGAAGTCTAGATGGTTGACAGTGTCCAAGGAGGGTTTAGCAGGAGGTGGTGCAGTGGTCATAGTGAACCATTTAAACACACATTTATAACATCTCCACTAAGATGCGCCATAGCCACGGGATCTTCTTCCGTGGGCCTCTGGGACAAAACCACCAGCAGCATGGACAAAAAGGAGCACTTTAGACATGTGTTCTTCAGGTTGGGCCTTCTCCATTTTATATTAAATATTACTGAGATTAAAAGCAAAACGAATCATTTTTTAATTTGTACTGTCATTCTTCTCACCAAGCAGTAGAAATGTTGAAGGAAAAATAAAAGGCTGGATTGAAAAATATCTGTGTAGTCAAAAAGAACAAAACACAAGGCAAGGAGTTGGTGGCATAATATGTAAAATTGTTAAATTTCTGTACATTTCTGCATGGTGTTTAAGCCCTTCGGGTTTGGAGCTATGCTGCCTGGGATCAAAACCTGTTTCTGCTGCTTACTGGCTGTGTGACCTTGGACCCTGTTACTTTAATCTCTCTCTGCCTCAATTTCCTTTTCTGAGATCTACAGATGATCATAGTGTTTCTTATTGCACAGGGCCATTATGAGGATTAAATGGATTAATATACGCGAAAAGTAATGTGTTCAAGACATTTTAGCTATTATGACTATGCGTTCAGCAACCAACACAGAATTAAAAACATGTATAGAATGATAACTCAAGTCTCAAGAAAATAGGATGCAAAAGTATTTGCCCCTCCTTCAAGACCCTGATCAAGTGCACTGTCCTGAACGTTCCAAAAGAATAATCTTTCCTTCTTTCTGAACTTGGGTAAACTTCTGGTTTAACATTCATTACATTTCGAGTATAGTTTTTTATGTAGCTGTTTCATGGGCTGTCCATGGTTGGAAACTCTTTGAGGACAGGAATAAGGTTTCATTCACCTTTTTCCCTTGACCCTACCCTGCCCCTGCTCAGGCCCACAACTACAAACAGCACCTAGGATACTGTCTGGAACTTAGCTGGTACTGAATAAATGTCTGTTGAATTGAAGTGAACTGAATGGAAATCCAGAGATTTGACCCACCCAGGAGAAAAGAGACTGAAAAAGCAGGAAGAAAGCTAAGAGTTTCTGTCATTTGTCATGCATCTATGTTGCTTAAATGTATTTGAATAACAGACACTCAACATTGCAGGCAAAACATGTTTGAAACGTAAAGAAAACACCTCTGAGCCTATTGATGCCATGCAGATGCAAACAACTCATCCAAAATATGGACTGAATATCTTGCTAATTTGTAGTAATCCTGACCCTCGATTTTAGTCTGTATCAAGCTTAGAGATCCCTGAGAAGCATTCTCTAAAGTTGCTTTACTTTTGCAAATTAGTGTGAGCTAAAGCAAACTTTTCAACAGATTCTACCACGATTCTCCAGTCAAAAGTTCATTAAATTCCTAGGGGTCAAAAATGACAAGAGGATGTCTAACTTTGTTCTGTGGAGGTCTGAGCAAAGTTATGGAAACCAGATGCAATTGTGTATTGCCACGATTCCAGGGGTTACTGGCTGGAGAGTCGTGTTTGTCCTGTAGTGTAAGTTCATGAACATGTGTGTACACACACTCTCAAATACACAGTCTCAAATACACACATGGACAAACGCACACCTCTTAATCATTTCAAAAGTTGCACTATTAGAACCTTTGAGCAATAACCGCTAGTGTGGGTATCCAGAAAGTGGCTTCTGTCTTTATAGTATCTCATCAATACTATGTGGTTTTCAGTTTTGGACCCCTAAAGTACTCGTTCTCATATTTGTATTAGAAACTCAAAATTTCCTGCAGACTGTTTTAAAACGAAAATTCTGGGGCCCTGAAGCTTTTGAGATTCTGGTTTGGAAGATCTGGGGCAGTCTAAGAACCTGCATTTAGTGGATAGGCAATCTAAAATGAGTCACATTTTGAGTAACAATTTTCTAAAGACTTCTGAGTGCTTTTTAAGGCCAAATAGGTCTACCCTACATTTTTGCATTTAATCAAAGAGGCAAATGATACTTCAGTGGCTTTGGTAATGCAAACATAAAAGTCTAGTTGCAGGGAAGCAGATGTGGCTCAAGCAGTTGGGCACCCACCTACTACATGGGAGGTCCCAGGTTTGGTTCCCTTTGCCTCCTAAAGAAGAGGAGCAAGACAGTGAGCTGACGCAATGGGCTGGCACAGCAAGCTGATGCAACAAGATGATGCAACTGAGTTGACACAATGAGAAGACACAATGAGGAAACACAATGAGAGACACAACAAGCAGGGAATGGAGGTGGCTCAAGCCATTAGGCAACTCCCTCTCATATGGGAGGTCCAAGATTCAGTTCCCGGTGCCTCCTAAAAAGAAGATCAGCACACAGTGAGCAGACAGCGAGCACAAACAACAAGGCAGGGGGTGGGGAGAATAAATAAAATAAATCTTAAAAAAAAAAAGTATAGCTACAGAATAGTCCTCCTCTCCTGTGAGCTCCATAGTGCTTTCCACATTTACATAATAAAAAGGGGTGTATTTAAGAATGAGCTGTGTTATACAGATGAACCTGAAAAGTGCAGGCAGCCCACAGCTTTGTTCTAGGTGTTCACCTGCAATCTCATATCTTGGCAGAGCTGGCACTTGAACTCAGCTCTCTTGATGGTGTCAAACCCAAGAGGTGTTTCACTCAACCACATCTGTCTTCACTGGGTGACCAGGAATCTCATAAAAGGAAGTTTTTGCACCAGGTGATATTAAAAACATTTAGCAACTGGTAGAGCAAGTGCAGGGCCCCATCAGAACTGCTTCAGGTGAGTGAGCACTGAGGTTGTTGCCTGAGTGCAGGAGAAGGCCTTACTCCACTCTACTGACCCCACCCACTGATAATGTCAGTGCATCCTTCCAGATGTTATCACCTGGGACTTAGGCCCCTAATTAAGGGTGGGAGAGAGAAGCAGGAAATCACCTGTTTTCCCCCAACTTCCAAGACAAATGAGAGTAAACAGAAAATTATAATGAAAAAATACATGGTTACTTTTTTCTGGAGATAGTGTAGAAGGACTAACTTAGCAGGCTGATTCCCATAAGAATGGTGGTGTTTTTTTCCCTCCAAACAAAAACTCAAACTCATGGTCCAAGTGTTCTATAGTTAAGAAGATAAAGAATCAAATATTTAAAGCCACAACTGTCCTTCAAATCTGTGACAAATGCTGGCCAAATCTCAAGTATCATTTGGTGGTCATTAGTATACCCTTTCACTGCAAAATCTGAACCCCATTGCTAAGAAGTAAGCAGAACAGGTTTATTTCTTTACTATAAAGAATTCGCTTCCTTCTGGCACCCAAATACAAACACCTGGGAGCAGATTTCTGGAAGGTCTATGAAGGTAACTCATTAAGTCCAAACGGACCTCCCAGTTTTGCCTACATCCAGCCCAGGTCAGCTGTCCTTTGACCCTCTGGCAGGGCTGGTAAGAAGCCCTGTGTGAGTGTGAGTGGAAGTTGATTTTCTCAGCAGATTTCAGTCTTAGAAAAAGCTCTGGTCCACTGCAGGTTTCCTTCCTTTTCTATACTCCCATCCCTACCTGCACACACACAAAACCTCACATTTTCCTTACCTATTCACCTATACTATTTTCATACTTAATATTTAATACCTTTAAACTTCACAACTCTCGAGTCGTGAATTATGAAGTTGAGCTCTCGCTTTTGATAACAGTTTCTAGCCTTTTGCCTTTTGGACAACTGTTGAAATGTGGAAAGCTATTGTCTTGAGCACCCCATTGTTTGACTTAAAATGATTCTTACTTAAAGGCATGACATTCTGATTTAAAATCCTACCTGCAATACAGCAAAGTCTAATAACCATGCCCACAAGGTACTTAATGTAATTGGAAAATATTTTATTCTGGCTTCACATCCCTAAAAACATTCCAACACCACTCATTCAGCAAACTTAAATAGAAGTTTGATCTTGGAATTAATTAGGGATTAACACAGAATCTTAATTTTAAATGTATCAAAGGAAAGAAAACAATTTTGTCTTCAGTGTACATCAAAGCATAATTCTACCTGGCAACGTACGAGGGCTTTGCAGCAGCCTAATCTCTCACCACACCCTCATGCTTCCATAGCTACCAAACCACAGAAGTCACAACATCGTGAGTGCTGCTCCCTCGCACAAGGAACTCTCCCGAAGCACTGGGGTCGGGTTTTAATTAATTATAGCTCTTGACAAACACATAGAGGGTGGTTACACACCAACAGAAATGCACCACCGACTCAGCAAGCGGCGTCTTTGGAAGTCATTGATGAACTGAACTGCATTCTGATTGCTGTTATTGAACATGGATTGAGTCCTGACAAGAGCACAGGTTTTGCCTCTGCCCTCCGGCAATCTCTGTAGTGGGAGGGGCAGGTAGGACATGGGGCGCTTGGCCAGAGGGATAAGTGAGAGAAGCCAAGAACGAGGTGGGAGACATTTCAGAGTCGACACCAGCTGCACTCAGGGTTCAAAGTGGTGTCAAATGTCAGCACTGTGCAGCATGAGATTCCTATGCACATACCTTCTTCTTGTAGGCAGGGTTCTGTGTGCATTTTTCTTTTTTTCACTTATTTAAAAACCTTCTGCTGCAGAGGAAGGGATTATGCACTGAGAGTGTTTCATTTTCAAATGTTTTTGCAGAGGGCTTTTGCCTCCCACCAACATTTCAATCACATATATGAGTTTCATGAGAAAAAAGTTTTTCATTTAAAATTTGAGTAAGAACCATAAAATCAAGAAGGATTTAGCATGCCGAATTCTGAAAGAGAGGGAATTCTGGGCAAAGCAACCATCTCTTAGGTAGAGATCAGGTTCTATCAAAAAAGTGTCATCCGGAACTTGAGTCAACCTGCTTATAATTTTAGCATTTGATAAAGGAATGAGTTTTAGGACTTTAAGAGATAACTTTTTATTTCACTAGTATGCAAATGTATCAAAGTTTATCTTACTTTCTGACCACATTTACTAAAAAGAATGTTCACTCTTCTCCTCTTCCTCCTTTTGGTAAGTATAAAAGCTGGTGCAAGTATATATTTTTTCTCCTATTTTTATCACGGTAAAATGTATATAACATAAAGTTTGCCATTTTAACTTTTTTGGATATACAGTTCAGTGGCATTGATTACATGCATAATGGAATGCTACCATCACCTCCATCCATTACCAAAACTTTTTCATGATCCGAAACAAAATTTCTGAACCCATTAAACAATAACTCAAAACTTGATACAAAATGTTAAAATTTTCCTTAGTACAACTCTGTGGAATCACTTTTTCCCTCTAGTGCTAGCTATTCTGAGTTTCTAAACACTGAGCTTTCACTGAAGTATAGAATTGGCTTCCTCTGGGCAGCAGAATTGGTATTGCAAAAGGCCTTTTTTCACTTTTATTTAAAACAAAACAGAACAAAACAAAACCTTCTCAGGAGCAGCTTTCTCCTTACTGAAGGCTACTATTGTGGTTGTAAAGGAGGCCAAATCCTGCATCTCTGTGTATGGCCAGTTCGAATGTGATTCCCCTCATGCTGGGAAAGAAAAAATGTTTTTTTTAATCTCTAAGGGAAGTTTTTAGCTTGAACTGATAAACAAAAATATGTTGTCAGTGAGTGTTTTCCTGGGTATAGTATATCCCTCAAAGAATTTTTCCTAAGAGGGGAAATATTAAGCTCTTGATAAATGAAAAATAAACTCTTGTTCTCAAAGATAAATTATTACAATGCGAACTTTCTCCAACCTTAAAAATCTAATACTAATCTTGGCTTTGCAAGGTAGAGTTTCCCTAAACCATTGAATACATTCCATGTTTCTCAGAGCTTGTTTTGGTAAAGGACAAGGGAGCATCTCCAATGGGTGAGTGATTACCTTATCATCCTTTTACTGCAGCCACCGAGATCTTTAACTCTTTAAGCAGCGGCATTTGAGTCTTGAGAACACCCGGGAGCATGCCCCAGGCTTTAGACATTCTCAGTTAAAAAAAAAAAAAAAGTCAAGCTTGGGTATCAACAAAGCAGAAATAGAATAAGCCAGGTAGTTCAATTCTGATAAGATTGGAGATCTGCAAATCTGGTAAACTGAACTGCAAACAAGCACCCGTGCTTCTGCAGAGGAAGCACCCGTGCTTCTGCAGAGGCAGGCTACGTGCTCTCCTGGTTTTGTATTTGGTGCTTTCATTCTGTAAGGAGACTTAATGGCAAGAAAAGTTAGAGATATGCTCTTTCCCAGTTTCTCTGAGCAATGAGGTTATTCTTACACAAACATCTCTAATCACATCTTCTTACCTTTCCTGTGCCCTTCAAAAAGAGGTTATCTAAAAGTGAATTGTAATGCTCTAGACTATGTTGCAAAAACTCATAGAATCACCAATTTTAAGAGACTTTCTTGCCAACAGTTTATAGCTCTTGATTGAAATGAAATGATAAATATAATTTCTTGACCTCTGAAAAGCTGCCGCAACCACAACCAAAGGTAAGCCTTCTCTTAAAAGAAAAAAAAAAAAAAAGGAAAGAAGATCATAGGAAAGCACTCTTAAAACCAAAAAATCAGAATGCAGAAATTTATTCCTTTGTTGGGAATTAGTTCTATTTTAAGCCCTTTGTGGTGATGTCAAAACCCTTAACCTATACTGGTAAATTGAAACAGTAATGGAAAATGAATTATTTTATTCAACTTTTTGGTGTGTTTTGCTAAAAGTGCTATCTATAAAAAGAAACACAAATAAATCAAACAAAAGCATACCTGTACACCTTGTAGGAAATTTAATGAGACAGTTCTCAATGATAATTTACCTCATGATATTTTTTGTTTTCAAATCAAATCAGGTTTGAAAGCGATCTCAACTATAAAAAGGATTTAAAGAATAAAAAAGCTAAGAAGACCATATATCTGGAGTTAGCAGAACCTGACCTTAACTGGTGGAATTATTTTTATATTATTTTAAAAATTACTAATTTTTAAAAATATTTTTACCTTTCAAAACATCCCAATTTTCTATGAAAATATATACTGCTTAAAGATTTAATATAATTTCATTTTGATGTGTAAAAAAGCCCTCCTCATATTTGTTTCATTCTTGTGGCTTTTAAATGCAAACTTTTCAACCCTCTCTTGCCTTTCCCATTCTTTTTCTCATCCCTGCGTTAAGTGTCTCCCTGGGTTGCCGTTTTCCTCTTCTCTCTTTGCAGACTAATTGCTCTTTTTCTTCTTCAATTAGGTCATCCGCTTGAAACTAAATTGTTTGACTCACCCGGGTGCAATTTATCCAACGTGAGGTCAGAAGGACCGAGGAAGCTCTTTAGAGATAAGGGACTAGAGAATTTCAGAACTGAAGAGATGGGACCAGATGCCTCATTTTAAAGATGAAAGGACTAAGGTTAGTGCACAGAGTGACTTGTTCAAGGTCACACCTCCAGTCTGGGGCAGCACGGGAATTAGAATCCAGGACTAGTCCTTTAGCTTGCATCTGTGGAAAAGCAAAGGGTCTCAGAATGGAGGCTGTCAAAAACAGCAAACACAGATGTGTACAAGGAACCAGGCAGACCAACCAGGAGCTGGCTGGGTTGTTCTAGAAATGCACCGCTATCTCTGGTTATTTTTCCTTTTTCCAGCTTAGGTAGCGATATTAGTACAGACAAATGTTTCTCTGTTTAATAATCACGGCCGTGCTAAAGCAGCGATCAAGAGTCACTAACCTGTGGCTCCAATGGCCTGGGGGAGTCTGGCCCAAAATAACCAGATCTTCTGATTTCAAAATGGCAGGAATTAAGTTTTTTTGTGAGACATTTCCCAGTTATAAAATGTTGGTGCAAACCTTTAAAAACATTCCTCAAGTCAAGTAAAATAGCCCAGGGTCCAGAAGTCTGTAACCCTTAATACAGAATGTGAGAACAGGACAGGGTTGCCTCAGAATCTTAGAGTGAAGGCAACTGTTACAAACCCTTGATGAAAGAGGAAGGATGATTATCTACACTGCCGAAGGGTGACCTCAGAATTAAAGAGCATCAATATACTTGTGTCTGCCCAGAGCCTTCTGGGACACTGGGCACCATTGGCAATTGCTCTTTCCGTGCTTCCCACAGCCTACCTGCCTTTTTCTCTCCTTTATGTTGAAATGAGAAGATGATAGTTGTTGCATCCTTGGCTTGTAACCAAGATGCAGACCTCTCCAACCATTGGTAGAAAGCTGTGGTCCTGCATTGGGGGTCTACCTGTGGAAACTTGCATGTAACAAGCATGCAATATTTAAGCCTGTCCTCTGATGACTAGGAGAGTGACCACAAAAGGGCATCCATCTTGCCATGAACTGTTTCTATGTTCTCTCTGGCTCTCACCCTCATTTAGAGAATGGAAACTCTTTCCTCACCAGAAAGCTTATTTCTTCATCACATAGACCAAAAATTTGCCAATACCAAGACTACACTGTGGCTTTCCCTTTTAAGTTCAACTCATAAGAAAAGGTGTCATTTTTAAATGAGGGCAATGAAATCTCAACCTAACCTAAAGATCATTATCTAAATTATAGTTGGAGCACATCCTTATAGGTTCCTATTTCCTCCCAATTTTCTGCAGTGAGTATTGATTGTTTTTGTACTCTAGAAGGGATAAAGTTATGGCGGGGGGGGGGGCAGACAGGAAAATAACACAAAAGGCATATTAAATGAAATGCCTAGTTGAAGAGTCACATCAGTCATAGGTGGTTCAAAGAAGCCCTAGTGAAGTGGAAAGGACCCCAGCTATTGGGCCAACAACCCTGAGTTGAATGCCAACGTTGCCATTCACAGATTCATTTAATCTCTCTGAGTACTCAAACTGTCCTGTTCAAGGGGAAAACAGTGCCCGTATATCAGGGTCACTGTAAAGGTTAAGAGTAAGTTATCTGACACATTGTAGGTTCTGAATTAAAAGTAGCCATGGTAATATGATAATTTTGTTTAAATGTGCCACCCAGACTCAAATTAAGTTAACTGTGGGCAGTCCTGGTGAATATTTGAATTCACATTGTATCCATGAGAACAAACCACCTCTAAGTGAGCAACCAGCTGAGGAGTATGCTGTTGTTTCTCCTCCCAAAACACCTCTGCAGAGAGACCATGCAGCACCACGGAGCCATGTGGGATGAAATTTGGGACCTGTACAAAGTCTGTGAGAAAATTTTGACTTTTTCTTTTGCTTTATTTAGAGGTATTATACAGTTTCTAAGGAATCAGTGGCTGAATTTTCAGAGTCATTTGTAAATTTAGTTGCTTTCACCCTTCAACAAACAATTTTTTATTTTGTTTTTTTCCCCAGAGTTCTTCAGTGCAAAGAGTACAACCTTTTAGAACAAACTTGGATTTTGTGCTGTTGTGACTCTTTTAATAGTGCTTTCCACTTTAGTAAGTAGTCAATAAACACTTGTTTTGTGTGATTAAATGCCCAGAGTCCCTGAAAAAATGTGCACTCCTAATGGACTCCTCTGGAAAAGTGCTAGATATGTTGCCTTCAGGGGAACTTCCCTATCCTCCAGGAATTAAGGAAAATGCTGATATCTTCCTGGTTAATTCCATAAACTACCTAAATACTTTCCCAATCTACTAATAGTTTGTGGTTTTGTGGTGGTTGTTTTACATATGCATTTACTGATTACTGTGCCAGCTTAGAAATGTAAACTAATTTGAGATTTTTTTTCTCTTTTCTTAAGAAGTCGTCTTAAGACTGACTGAAGATTATGCTCCTCTCTTCCACCAGGGCCGCCTATCACCATTGTCCACTCGGGCTTCCTTTCTGGCCTGGGCTATTGTAATCTGCTCCATGCTGGAATTCCTGTCTCATGCAATCAACTTGTGTGCACGAACAGAGAATTTCTAAACTGTCAACCTAATCCTGGCCTGTGACTTACTGGATAACAACCTTAGCTAATGTTTGCTGAGCATTTATGGTATCTGGCATCAGGTTAAATGCTTTACAGTCATTATCTCATTAAATCCTCCCAACAATCCTATGAGATAAAGCCCCATTTTACAGAGACGCAAAGGGAAGCGCGGAAGGACTAAGTAAATTGTTCAAGTAAGTCGTAAATTGCATTTTGGGCTCTATCTCATCTGCTCACATACCCAGTTCCCTGGTCCACTGTAGCCACAGCAGAATGCTCAGGGCTGATGACCTTTTTTGCTCAATGACCATTTCTGTCTGGGTTGCTTTTGCCCACTTGACACTCAGGTAGAGTCCTCTTTCCTGTGTAGCCTTCCCAGACATCCTTCAAAGTGGACAAAGCGTGCCTCTGTTACTGACTACATTGAAATTGTTAGTTTATCAGTCTTTTTCTTTTTTCTTTTAATCAAATTCCAAGAGGGCTGGGACTTCACCACATTGTATTTGTGTTCATATATACAAAGCCTGGTATTAAACACTGAATTTTAAAAATTTGGAAGTTTGTAAAATGCATTTTTTTCTTTACTAAGACCTACCTGATATGTACCCTTCTCTACACTCAAATCCTCTCTCCCCTCATTATTCTGTTTCAGCCCCAAAGGCCTCTCCATTATCCCAGGGCCTCACTTCATTTTCCTGCATAGCACATGTCACCACCTGAAATATAATTATTTATTTATTTATTTTTTGCATCCTTCATCTCCCCCAGAAAGTAATCTCCATGAGGACAGGGACTTTTTTTCATTCTTTCTATTGTTTATACCTAAAACATTGCCTGGGCCTCATGGATGCCCAAAAAATGGATTAATGCTTTACCTGGGAGAGGCTGAGTGGCTATTGAGACTGGGTCATCTCAGGAGGTGATACTGAATTGATGGTTGAAAATCAAAACGGGACCAGACAGGAAAAGTGGGAGAAGAGCACTCTGGACCCAGGGATTCAACAAAATGGATGAATTTTTTGATTCTCAAGGATGTCTTACTGATTTTATATGCCTCTCAAACCAGGCTATGACACCTTCCAGCAGGTCAGCTTGGAGAGGTCAGATTGACTGAGAGTCATTTCTAGGGGATGACACCAAGTGGGAGTCACAAGTCATGGGGCAGAGAATCAGCAGGCAGAGATGCCAAAGCTAGAGACAGCGAATCCAGTTTGCAGGCAGCTGGACAAAGAGGGGGTTGTTAGGGAGAAAGTAGAGATAGGGTAGAAGGAACTAGAGTTGGCCCAGGAAAAAAACCCTCAGCGGTCACTAGTTTCCGAACAGAGTTCCTCTTTTACTTGGAGCCTGGAAGGATACCACCTGATGTGGTCAGCTCTTAAAGTGTCCATTCCCAACAATCAATGGCTGGTGAACCTACCACCTCCTACCACTCTACCCCCAGACCTGCTCCTTCTGTGTTTTTCTCCATCTAACTGCTGAAACTTCAAGCAACATAGGTCTTCTATTGGAGTCATCCCTCATCCAGCAACTTGTTCCTGCCACATCAAAACAATAGCCAAGTACCGTCAATTCTTCCTTTGAAATATTTCTCATATCCCTTCCTCCCTTTGCTATCTCCTGCTACTCTCCTACTCTAGGGTTGTGTCTCCTCAATTTTTAAATAGGAAAGCACTAGGGAGTCACAATCTGGTGCAAAGAAGGTTTAGGGGATTGGTTTTGAAGCTGTCTTCACAGAGCAAGATGCTGTTTCCTTTAGATTGTATGTTACAAATTAATAATACTGCAAAGTTTTATATATATTTAACTTTTTATTTGTGATCAAGATTGTGATAGGGGAAACTCTCTGTGGTGCTGTAACCATTAGAATTCTTTCATAAATGGTTTCATTGACTCCTAGTTTCTCCTTTGTTGCTGGATAAATCTTCCGAAAGCATAGCTCCAAACCTATTACTACTCACCAAACTTAACTGGTTCCTCTTTGCCTACTAAATAAGGAACAAAGCATTTTGTATGTGGACTTTATGGCCCTTCATAATATTCATCCCATACTGCGATCCCACCCATTTTTCTGGCCTCATAGTCCATGATTCACCATTACCTAATTTATCTATCAGGAATGCCCTTGGCTGCAAGTAACTGAACATCCAATGTGTATTGGCTTAAATTTATTTTTCTTACATAATAATAAGTAGGGTCTGCAGTCCAAAGCTGATGCAGCTACTCAATGATGAACCCAAACTCCTTCTTTATTTCTGTCCCACTATCTCATTATATGGCTTTTGACCTTCTGCTTATCATCTCATGATCTCAAGAGGCACTTCCAGGCCCCTCATCCTTATTTAAGGAGAAACTGCACGTGACAAAAGTTGAAGGAAAGTGCATGTCAGTTGTACCTGTCATCTTTTTTTTTTTTTTTAATAAGCAAAGCAAACGGTTTCCTAGAATATGAACACAGCAATATTCTCCTTATGACTCACTGGCCATAGGTGTGGTGGAAAGTGACTGTGGAAGGTAGGGTTGTGGATAGAGAGGAGTCAGCCAATCAGAAGTGCCTGCCACACACACACACACACACACACACACACACACACACTCTGATTGGGCAGCTCACTCTACTCACATCTGCCCTCACTTCATTTCCTCTACCTTGAATGATCTTGCCCAAACTATCTCTGCTTATTGATGTCCTTTCATCTTTTTAATGTCCTGATGAATTGCCTCTGCCTCCAAGAAGACTTCCTCATCTTCCTCCAAACTTTCTCTGACAAATTTCTCCTTCTGAGATTAACCACTGTTTGCATGACTACTACAGGACTTCTCACTCTGTATTCTGTTTTGTTATGTGTGTTTTGCCTTCCCATCTATATTTTAAGGGGAGCATGTCCCATTCATCTTTGTATTTTCAAGACAACCCAGCACAGAGTAGGTATTCAATAAGTGTTGAATGAATGCACACATATTCTATGACATTCTATTCTGGACAGAAAAGTCTGCAATAGCCCACACTGTGCCCATAATGGCCCCTCTGATCCAAGTTAAAGGAGAACATCTGCAGTTCCCTGTGAATATTGGCTCCTGTCCTCTATCCTTAGCCAAAGCAGGGCCATCTGTAGTGGCAACGTGACTATCTACCAGCACTCGTTATGTCCCTCTGCCTAAATGTGCAGCTGTTTTGCGGGTGGGAAAGTAGGGAAACAGTACAAATGAGATGAAATAAGAGCATTTTCAATAGGAGAATTGTCAGGGAATTAGACTCAAGTCAAGAAGCCTGAAATTGTGCTACAACTTAAGCAATAATATTAATAGCAATTAATACCATTTATCAAGTTCTTGGTTTATGCAAAACACTCTGAACTTTATATTGATTATTCCACATAGTCCTTGTAAGAACATATTCATTCCTTAAATAAGGAAACCCAGACTCAGAAAGACAAGTAATATGCCCAAGGTTACATAGCTTATAAGTGGCAAAGCTGGGAAGACACTTCTTAGTGTAAGCCTGTGAGGGAAGGGATATTCACTTTCTTTTACAGAGAAAACTACAACTCAGAGAAGTGAAGCTACTTGCTCAAGGCAGCAGTGTAGCTGCTAAGAGGATGGCCTCTGAAGTTGACTGTCTGCATTTGAATCCCAGGGCTACCAGGTATTACTTATGTGACCCGTGACAAGTTGCTTAAAATTTCTGCACCTCAGTTTTCTCATCTGTAAAGTAAGGATAACAGTTGCTTCATTAGGCTACTAGGAAAACTAAATGAGTTAATGCACTCATAGAGGCTGGCCCAGCGGCTAGACTAAAGTAAGCATTCAGTAGCTCTTAACCAGGGCTGTCACCAGCAGGGGAGCAACAGCACAACATACCTGGCCTACTGAGCAGAGTGGACTTGGGCATTCAGATGTGCTTTGGTTTTTCTGGAGAAAAGAAATGCATACTGCATTCTGGCTCCCAATGGTGGGGGTCCTTTCTCCTCCTCCAAAGGAGGAGACTCCCCAATTATAAGGGAGTCACACTGTGTGGCCTTGTCTGCATTCCTGCCCACAACCAGCATTAATTGACCCAGAGAATGAGCAAGCAGGCTGTTGGCTTTGGAGTTATTTTGGGGAAGGACATTCACCTGGTTTGTCCTGAGCTCCTTGGGGTGATCTTTGATAGTTCCATGGTATAATGCTACTTTGTTTTGTTAAAGCTACTCTCCTCATTGAAATAGGTAGTCTCCAAAGAACAATGCCTCTTGACATTGGTGCCCGTGTATAGACACCTCCCACCTTGAATCTAGGTGGGCTTTGTGTAGCCAATGGTATACAGTGGGAATGATGTCACATAACTGCTGAGGGTAGGTCATAAGAAGTCTGGTAGTCTCTGCCTTATGCTCTTGGGAAGTTCATGCTGAAGGAAGCCAGCTGATGTATAAGTTCAACTACCATGAGGCTACTCGGGTGTAATAAAGCCCAAGCTAGCCACATCAAGAAGGCACATGGAGCAAAAGAGATACGCAGTTACCCCTGGCAATTCCAGCCATCCAGCTGAAGTGCCAAACACTTGAGAGAAGATACCTTCTTGTACAGCCAACCTGGTCTAGCTTTCAGGTGCCCATAGTCCCAGCCACCATCTGACTGCAACCACATGAGACCCCCAGCAAGAGCTACCCTGCTGAGCCCAGTCAACCTAGAGAATCACAGGAAAATAATAAATTATTTAAACCACTCTGTTCTGACATTGTTTGTTATGAGGAAATAGATAATCAAAACACTCATAATTCCCCAAAGCTCCTCGTGATGTTACAACATACATAAATCCAAACCACAGATGAAGATTGTACACTGTTTCTTTTTACTAAATTAGATTTTGTGGTAAATGTACAAATTAGGGTCAGTCAAGTCTGTATGCAAAACTTTTTGTAATGCTTTCAACTGTTTTTAAATAAAAGGAGACATTTTCTTCTAACACCTAATAGTATTTTACATGTGTATTTTTCTTTTGATTGTCACTCATCTTCCCTTCACTTATGAGCTTAAAAGTGGTAATAATTTTGTCTGTTTTATTCTCCTTTGTAGCTCCTATGCCTAACTTACAATAAGTACTTGTTGAGTTAATAACATTTGAGGAGAAATAAGGTAAATGTATTACAGATGAAATCAATATATAATAAAATGTTCATATAATAAATATATTCAGCCTATGTACACTCTTTCACACTGGTTTCAAAAATAAAATCTGGCATGTGAAAGTGTCCATGATATGTTAAGTTTATAAGGCTAGTTTTTAAAAACCTGGGGGCAGCACAATTACTTTTTTAAAAACAATTGAAAGTGTATATTTGCAAAGAAAAGAGACCAAAAGCATCTTCACCTATAGTTATTTCACAAGAGAATTTTGTCTTTTTTATTTCTTAGTGTCTTTTATGGACTTTCTAGATTTTGAAAAATGAAATTATATTAGTTTTGTAATATGGAAGAGTGTCATTTAATAAAGCTAAATTGGAACATTGTTACACTTCTTTTCACATGTATACTCTGAGATTCCCAAAATTAAGCTCTTCAATTTATTTCAACCATTTGAATCTACTTTATGTGTATTTCTTCCAGTTACAGCTTTTGTAACCTCCAATAATGCCACAGCACAGCATTTCTGCCCACACAAAGCACGAATTAAAAAGTAGAAATAATTCATGTGAGGCACAAGCAAATTTCCATGGCAGTTTAGTACTACAATGATCCATCATTTTTATGTTTTGGGTCCTTGCCCTCCAGCAACTCATTTTCCATGATACTGGTTCCCAAGACATGATTAAAACAGACTTAAAGGTCAAGAACAGATGACTGCCTGCTCTCTGGAACTTCCACAAGTTATGTAGTATAGATTTTGGTATTATGGATTTTATGCTAAAGAGAAACAAAATGGGAGGATTGTCTGTTGAACAAGTCCACCCAGTCCATCCTAAAGGAATAAGAAAGAGTATTTAGCAGAAAATTTGCCAGGACTTATGGTACTTTTTATAATGTATTATGGTGGAGGAAACTGCAAAGTATCTATCTTCCTCAGCTCCATAACTTGGTGGTAAGGACAAAAGATAATTATGTTCTTGTTAATTCACCTTGGGTGAACTATTAAACCACTTGGGTGTCTCAAATTCAGCGTCTATTAGCTGAAGATGATAGTGCTTACTATAAAGGGTTACAGGAGAGGGCTTCAGGGGTGAAGGAGAGAAGTCTTCTTTACCTTGTTAGGCTGCCTAATTAGCTGAAGAAGTTTAGATGCTATCAATAAGGGTCTGTAGGTATGAATTTATGTTAAGATGCTAGAGAACCTGAACTGTGGATGAAATAAAAAGGAAGTAAATGGGTTAAAGAAAGTTTTGCCACAAAGAGAATGTGAGAAGACTGAACATCCCAAGTTGTAGCTGGGATTGCAGCTTGGGTATGTCAGCTAGGTGGCCTCAGGCAATTTACTGAACTTCTCCAATGTGTTTTTTAAATATATATATTGAGGTAACTAGAGTATGTAAGCCACAGATTGTTTCAAGGATCAAATGAGATGATGAAACATGAATGTGCCTAACAATGGGCAGGAATCCAGTGTGTTGATTTTCCTTTTAAGGCTATGAGTCTTCAACAAAGAAGAAAATATCCAAATATTTACATAATCATTCAATTAATTATGACTCTCATGTGGAAACTCAGCATTATTAGCATAAATGCCTTTAGCCATATATTTTGCAGTCCGTAAATTAGTTTCACGTACACGCCAAAGATTGAGCCTCCCACTGAGTCACAAGAGTTTTAGGTGGGTAAGTAGCAGAACAGTTAACATGGGGCAGAGCAGGTATTTGGACTCCAGGTCACTGTTTGGCAGAGTTGAAGTCCTTTCCCCCCGCATGTGCTGTCTCTAAACAGAGTGACATTTCTTTTGTCTCAGTGAAGAGCTAAAACTGTTTTGTGTTTGAACCAGAAAGCTATGAACTACTTACTGGCTCAAGGTTTTTGTGTGTGTGCATTTTGGAGACATTTCAATAAGAAATATTTAGTGCATGGGCATATTCTAGAGGTTCAACATTTCCTGGTCCTGAATCCCTATAGAAGTTTGATATAGCTAAGCCCCTCCCTCATGCACTTTTAAATTTACACCCGAAATTGCACCCATAAATATCAGTGTTTTTACAGATCCTCTAAAATCCACCCAGGGAGCCTTAATCAGGCAGCATAGAAACTTTAAGAATGTCTCATTTAAATAAATTAGCATTTAATTTAAATGCAACAAAAGAAACACAGGCACTCGCTTTTATTTTCTCCTTAGGACCCTTAGTCTTTGAGTTCTCCACTTTTTGTCCCTCCCTCCCTCATTTTTTAAAAATTTTCCAGTTAATGCTGGGGAAATAAAATCAAATCATCCAAATACCCCAGGTTCTAGCTGAAAAGTCTCTCAGGCACAGGAGAGGCACAACATATATTGGTGCAAGAGAAGACATGTTTATCCATTACCTGTGTGGTGGAAACCCTGGTTTGGAAGTGAGCAAAGACACACAACTCAATTGTTAAGGGCTCAACAGAATGAAAATCAAAATTTTGAGGCCAAAGCATCCAAACCCAGCCTGCTTTTCCTTTGTCCTGAGTAAAGGAGACCCCGTGCTTTGTTTGGTTTTTGTTTAACTGGCTTGAGGGAGGTCTGGAACCCTTTAGGGTTGTTTTGCAACGATGGTGAGACCCGCTGCCCCACCAGAGAATGTCTGAAACCCCTTCCAGCACTATTACATCTCCTTGGGGTTCCATCCTAGTTGGGTCTTTGCTCCTCTTCCTAGCCTTACAAATCCCACCTCCTTAGTGTTGCATAACCTTATAGGTAGCACTGCTGGGCTTGACAAGGAGAAACAGCAGATCCCAGGAGCCCAGGCACCTGGAGAAACACAATCTTCTTAGCTGATGGGACAAACCATCCTCTGCCACCTGGACAACCTGTCATAAAACGGAAACAGTAGTGGAGAGGGTGGCTAGCTAGGGAAGCAAGAGCATAACAAATGCCACCCAAATTTAACTTTCTGCATGTATAACTGGGACTCCTGTACTCTGGTGCTCCAGCTTCCCTAAGGCTGTGCGCGGGGAACACCAGGAGTCCATTCCACCTTCGCGAGGAGGCTGGACGCAGGGGGAATTTGACCCAGGAGCCGCATAGCCCCTGCCAGAGGAGTCTCAAGTTAGGACCTCTCATTGCTTTCGGTATTTGTTTGTTTGTTGCCTCCAGGGATGATCTGAAGTTTCTGTGTCTTCTGAGTCGTGGTACAGGTGGGGGCGCTCAGCAGCTCAGGAGCCTCTCGGTGCCGGTGACTCCCCTCGGTTGCCCGGGCGCTCGCTGTTTCCTCCTGTGTGGGTCAGGTTAGCCAGGTGGGGCACAAATCCTGCAAAACGAGTCTGCGAGCGGGGCGAGCTCTTGCAGGTAGGAGGGTGCAGCCGCCGAGCTAAAAATAACGAAGGCCTGCGGCCCGCGAGTGGCAGCGGGCGGGTCCGCCGGCCTCTAGCAGCTGGGCTGTGCGGTGCAGTGCGGCTGGAGTGACTCCTCCACCTTACCCTGCGCTGACACGCGTGGCGGCTCGCTAGGGCGTTGCTGCCAGGTCTCCGCAAGGAGCGCCTAAGGATAAGGTGCAGCAGCCTCTCGAGCCTTTTCGGCTCGGGGTTCCGGGACTGGGGGGGGGGGCGGGTAGGGGGTGGGGAGCGGGCGGAGGGAGGGGGGGGGCAGCCCTGTGCTCTCCCCTCGCCCCTGTCCTCCAGTGTCCCTTGCACATCAGGGAACCACGCCGCTGTTTCTTTACTCCAGGGATCCTCGGGGGCAAGCACACACTGTGTCTGATCAAGAAGGGTATGAGGATAAGGAGCTGGAAAAATGTTCCCCTTAGCAAGCCAGGCAGGGGCCGAGGAGGCAGTGGGGCTGGCCAGCCGGCTTCCGCGCCGGCAGTCGGGGAAGGCCGAGCGCGGGTCGGAATTCTCCGGCGTGCGCACCTCGCTCGGCATCTGCCTGAACTGGAGAGCGTGGTGCGTCTCAGCGGCGCTGCAAGCGCGGGACCAGTCCCCCAACCCCGCCGTCACCTCAACCCTCTCCTCTCCATTTTCTTTACTTCTTGCTCATCCTCTCATCACCAGTCTCCGATTTCTCTGATTCCTTGAGATTGAGTTTGCGCGATCTCTGAGCCAGGGCCCCGAGACCGGCCAAACGCTACCCATTCTATCCCTTTGGCGCCCGGGCTGGTAGATTTTGTTGAGGGACCAAGAAAGCCGATTCTTCGAAGACCCATTTCCTAAGCTACCATCCTCTCCCCAGCTCATTCCTGGAGGGAGCCCCGGAATCTGAAGCTCTTACCTCTTGTTTGGGCTTCGTGCGTTGCTCTCAAGAAATAAAGTATCTGGTGACAGTACCTCCCCCCCTTCCCACTTCCCACTGGGATTGACTTTTGCAGTGCCCAGTCGGAGCCTCAGAGCTAGAGATGTCGAAGAGGCGGGTGCTTCCAGCGGCTTCTGTAACAAGCCCAGCGGTTCCCGGCCTTCCCGAACTGGAGAAAAGAGCTGGGGGCGTGGTAGGGATCTTGCCCTCGACCTTGGGCCGCGCGGGTCCGGAGAGGCCTGGCCTTAGTCCGTGGAACTGCTTTTGTGGAAGTCCCAGAGCGGATGCCTTGAAGCCATGGGTGGGTTTCTAGGTGCTGTGGACTTGGCAGGACCACAGATTACACTTCTCCTAGCTCTGCCTCTTTTTGGTTACCTGAGGTGGATAGAAATATTGTCTCTTGTTTCAACTAATGGTCAAAGAAAAAAAGTAATTTCAAACCAAATATTTAGTAAACATTTTATTGAAATATAGTACCAAAAAAGTGCATAAATCTCAAGTATACAACTTGGTGAATTTCCACAAAATGACCATCAACAAGATTTTTTTAAAAGGGTTTATTGCATCTATGCAAAATCCCTGAGAGGAGGACAAATGAGATACATTTATTCTTGAAGAGGACATTAGTGAAAATGGCTTTCCACCTCTCAAATTCGGTGAAATACTTGGACTATTTGTTAAAACATCCAAGTTTTATTTACAAATAAAAATTTCTTGGAACACATATCCCTTTGGGCAGAGCTTTCCTTACAAAGGTCTACAAAGTTTTTAGTATGAATTTAGGGGAGAATGTTAGATGGTATTTCCTAGTTCACGTTTGGTTGGGAACCCACAATAATTCATTTGGTATGGTCAGGTGTCCGGGTAGAAATCTGCTTCTGCTTCCAAAACTCATCCCACAGTGACAGAGCATTCTTGTTCAGGTCATATTGTTTAGGCATACAAGGAGAGAAAGAGAGAGAATAAGAAGGATATGCGAGCTGAGAACAAAGACATCTCCAAAGTTTTAATCTTCTTGATACATTCTACAAGAATTTATTTCCAAACAGCATCCCTGCTGTATAATTAAATGGAGGACAGTTGATCATTTTCAGGAGGGGAACCCTAAAGCAGGAAGAAGCCAAATATCCTTCATTGTGTGCCAATCCTGTCCTTGTGATAACCATTCCTTGGGAAAAAAGGAGTTTCCACATACACAGCTTGTCTGCCATCCATGTTAATGACATAAAAGCAGCTTTTTCATCTGTCTGGTAACACTGGGGCTTGGATCAGCATTCTCTATGTTGATGCTCTATTTTTTTTTAAAAAAGAACCATATTTTAGAGAATAGCAAGGTAAAAATTTAAGACATAGGGATCTGAAATAATATTGCAGTTTATTTTATTCATGAAAAAAAATTAGAATCCAGCATTATTTAGCCTTGAATGAAGTATAACAAATATGGAAAATAGTTTCTAATATTTGAAAAAGAAATTTGTGTAATCAGATTAAAATGTCCTCTTTAGGCCAGGAAGGAGATAGGTGTCATTTTAGCAAGAGGGACAGAAAAATTCTTAAAAGTCAGAGATATTAGGGATCATAAAAATCAGAGATGGGAAATGCTGTCCTTGTCATCTTGTCCTTGCTCTCAGTAGGTTTGACTGCCCATTTTGACATTTACTAGTTATCTTGGTAGAGAGACGATCATGGGTCAGATCTACAGAGATAAATCATAATGTTAACTCAGTGAATGATGATTCATATAAACAACAGACCTTTTTCAATAAACACCTGATATGTGTGTAGCACCAGGGATTGCAAATTAATGTGAGGCATAACCCCTCTTTTAAAAAGTTTATCACTGACTTTAAATAAAACCTGATACCGAAAGTGGCTGTTCATCTTCTACTTTGCTCATTAATCATTGCCTTTGCAAGGAATAATAACAGCTAATATTTACTGAGCACTTATGTGCCTGTCACTTTACTACATGAACTCACTTAATACTTAGAAAAGCACTATTCTCAAATTATAAATGAGGAAACCAAGACACCAGAGGTTAAGCAATTTGTCCACGATTTTAAGTACTAGGATAGATTGCCTCTCTTGGGGCCTGAGAAAGACCAGTGAGGAACCAGTTCAATCCTCACATTTTACAAAGAAGATGCTAAAACCCAGCAGAGGTAAGCAGCTCCTTTCACCAGATCACAACTTTCTCAAGGAAGGTCATATTAAATCTACCCTAAGGTGGGCTATGTATTAAGTCAGAAGGAAGCAAGCTTGATTTTGTTCTGTCTTTCAATAACTTGGGAAGATTGTCTGAAATTCCCATAACAGCCTGCTGCGAGGATGGAGCAGCAGCTTTTGCCTTGGCCTCTGGAAAGACTCCAAGGTGAGGCTTCTTTCAGGGGGAGCTGTGGCCACAGTGATCTTTCTGCAGGCTCACTGCATTTGACCTGGTTTGAATTTTGGGCCCACCAGTTTCAGTAAGTATAACTGTGAGCAACCTCTCTCAATTTCGGCTTCTCATCTATAGACCAGGACTTTTCATGAGGGCTATAGTAAGAGCTAGAGAGCAAATATGTAACAAATGGTAAATATTAATAAGAGAAAAAGAGATCCCTTTCCAATTCAGCAAATATTTAGCTAGCTTGCTGCTTCTCAAAAGTTAGCAATAGTGCTGGGGATTCCTTCAAAATATACCTTCATAGCTTCAATAAATATCTAATTAACAAAGAATGCTTAAAGACCTGGTTTGGTCCTTAAGGTGGTATAGAAATAAGGACTACTACATTTAACAGGATTAGAAATCTTTTCACTTGCATAGACCTTTTTGGTGTGCTCTGGGTGTAATAATACTGTAAGTACCGCATTTAACAGTTTGTAAAGTAAAAGCCAAGTATATTCCTTGACTGTTTAATAATTTCTTGATATCAGCTTTTAATGGTATCTATCAGACATGTGACTATATGTGAAAGAACTTTTAAAACAGTGGTTCTCACTCTTCAGTGTACTCAGAATCTCCAGAGGACCTTGTGAAATATGCAGATTTCTGGGCCCAGATCTGGGGCAAAACAAGAAAATCTGTATTTTATCAGCAACCCCACTTTTGTTCTGCAGCTTATGACCCTCAGAACATGCTTGAGAAAGGCTGTCCTAAGGGTTTATCAACCAACTACTCTTTCTTCATGCTCCCCAGGAAAAATCGAACAAACACCTTTCATTCAGCACTAACAGCAGAGCAGCAATACTTGCTCCTGAATGATGATGGGTTTGCTGTAAGAGAACAGTTTCACTTGGTCCATCCAAACTATGTTCCATAAAAAAGAACAAGATTCACAGTAGGCTTGAGATGGGAAAAAGAGCTGGACCAATCCGCCTCACCAATTCTGATAATGAGACTGTGATTGACTTAGCTCTCTAACCAACATGTAGTTTGCTCTTTGCATGAGAGAGGAAGAAAAAGGGAGAAGGGGAGCAGGTAAAGGCAGTCAATACTAGATGGTTTATACACATCTAAAACATGGGGAAAGAAATAAAGACATCCAAAGAGAACTGAAGTTGAGCATTCCCCACCACACATCTTAAAATTCATATCAGGGTCTAAAGAAGGAGTGCCAGGTGGCTTAGTTGGAAACTCCTGACACTTTAACAGACTGAAGGGCCTATCAGTGACTACAACATTGTCTGGGTTTCAGTAAAATGGGATAGCAGCTGCCATCCAAAAACATTTGAGATGAAACAATAACAACAAAAACCCCGCAATGATATGGTGTTTTAAAATAAAATAAAGCCCTGCTTTTAAGCAGTGTATCACTCTTGTTTCTGAGTTTAAGAATGAAAGGAACACACTTTGTTAATGATTAAAGCAATAGTGATTGATTTAGGGGACTCAATAAACATTTAATCAGTCTGTACTCTAGGCAGACAGTGTGCTGAAGGACAACACTGCTTAATGCCGCAGGAAGGACATCAGGTAACTATATAATGGAGTTTTAATTTTGTGTTGTTATTAGTAATTTATTATATTATAATTGTGATTATGCTGGAAGCAGAAGGTGTATTGCTAGCCATCTTTTCTAAATAGTTGTTGCCTTGCCCTGTCTCAGGGGATGATTTAAGATGAAAGAAACTGGACATTTTAAATAAAATTGCAATAAAATAATCTGACCATTTTCAAATTGGAAGAGAGAATGGAGACTATCTGACCTAATCCTTTCCTTCTGCAGATGAGAAAACTGAGATGCATAGGAATTAAATGACTTGCCCAAAGTCATACAGCTTGCTTCTGTTGTTTGATGCACTTTTTGATACTAAAAGGCCTCAATAGCCCTAACTTGGAAAAGATGGCAGTACACCATGGCCCTGTTCTAACAGCATTTCCCACTCTTTGTAATCCATGTCCACACATAGGAAGTAGTTCCTGTTTTCTAAATATTGAAGGTGTATGTAATGTAAAGTTTCTACAGGAGAGCTACCCTGGGCCAAGATCTGTTTAAGTAAAGACCTAAGTGCTTTGCTGAGACGGTTAAGTATAGTGTCTACCCTGGAGAAAGAACCCCAGGACAGGAAATGCTGTCTTCCAGCACTCCCCTGGCTACCTGGATCTCAGGGCTGTGACCCTTGACCCCACCCTGCAGCATTATCTCAAGACTCCAGAGCCGAGGCTGTGATTTACTTCAGAGCTTTGGGTTAGTCCCTTTCTCTTCCTGGTTTGTAAAACAGAGAGATGCTGCTGATAGCTCCCTCACAGCACCCTCAGAGGCACAGTGTGAAATTAGTTCCTGTTTGGGAAAGTTTTAAAGCCACCACATTCCACCTTCCTGTTAATATGATTACGAGCACTTTCTAGTAAATGAAAAGGCCAACTCTTCACCCCCCACGTCATCCTTTAAGAACAGTAGGAAGGGCATCTTTTCTGTCTCCCTGTGGCCTAAAAGGCTGTGGCTCTGTGGGTGTTACCTCCTTGGAAGGTCAGTTTGATACGGTAAAGGATTTCTAGGTGCACCACAAATCCATCAATCCATCAATCAATAACAAAAATAACTCTGCTGTGGCAGTTCCTTGGAGAGTTTCTCAACTATAGACAGACTTTCTAACTGTAAGTGAACCCAGCCTGTCTCCAAGCCACCTCTCCTCTCAAGGGCGAGCCTGTGGAGGTGCAGGGAGCCAGCTTGACCATCCCGGCTGTCTTTTCGAGGGTCGTCCCAAAGTTTTTCAAAAGAAGCACTTAAAAAAATGTTTTGGAAGGAAAGCCACCTTGTAAGAGCTGAAGAGGTACCTCTTTCAGTCAGCTGTGTGCACAGCTTGTTTCTCATCGTTTGGAAATCCTTTAACGACTTTTGGAAGGCCATCCTTTAAACCAATCTAGCAGCTCCTCTCACCATAACCTGATTTCAGATGTGTTTCATTATCTCTAATTATTCGGGGTAAATGGTGATTACTCAGTGTTTTAATAATCAGTTTGGGCAGCAGTTACTATAAACTCAGGGAAGTCCAGACTCCCATGGGTATTTTTGGAAGGCACTGTGGCTAGTCGGTGCATGCTTTCTAGTATCTCTGCACGTGGTCCCCAGGTGAGCCCTGGCCGCTCCTATGAGCTGGAGGCAGCGGCGTCCCAGCCCGGGCTGCAGCTGCGGACTGGGGCACTGCCCGGGCTTCCGGGACCCGGGCTTGAGACGCGAGGCCGGGCCGCTGGAGGGGAGGATGTGGGCGGGGCTCCCATCCCCAGAAAGGGAGGCGAGTGAGGGAGGGACACAGGGAGGGGCTGCCGGGGAAGAGGAGGAGGAAAGAAAGAACGAGAGAGAGAAAGGGGGAGAGAGAGGGAGAGAGAAAGAGAGAGAGAGAAAGACGAAGAAGGAGAAGATGCAAGAGGGCAGAGGAGGAGGGAGGGCGGGCAGGAGCGCGGAGCCTGGCCCGGAAGCTAGGTGAGTTGGCATCCGAGCAGAGGGACGGAGCCTGAGACGCCGCTGCTGCTCAGGGCTGAGTATCTCGCCTCACTTTCCCTGATGGGATTCCGGTCCGAGCCGTCTCAAGCTTGCAGCGTCCCAGTCCCCGGCCCTCGCTCAGGCTCACTGCAACTGTTCAGAGGTCCCCAGAAGCTACTGCTGGCGAACCCGCTACTGCAGGGACCTATGGTGAGCAAGGCTGCCTGGTGAGGGGCGCTGGGCAGAGGGAACCGGAGCGCAACCTTGGAGGGAGGGGCGGTGGAAGGTGGGAAACCGGAGGCATGGGATGTGACCAGGGCAAGCGGTGCTCCAGTCTTTTCCAGCCTTGGTGCTGGAAATGAGGATGCTGGCGCTGAAAGACTTCCATATCTGTTACTGCCTCTAACCGGGCCACCTTCTCCGTCGGGTGCCCCAGGCGATTTCTAACTTTGAGAGGTGTGAGCGAGGATATAGAAGAGAAGAGGGTCGTGGGAGAGATTGTGAAGTCGTAAGTAGAAAGCTATGTCGGTGGCCTGGGCAGTTGCGATTCCTCGACGGGAAGGACTGGGAAAGGAAAGAGGGCGCACGCCCGGAGGTCTGGAGAGAGTGAGGGTGCTGTGGAACGGCAGGGTGCGGAGAGAACACCTAGCCAGGGCTGGTTCTGCCGTGGAAAGCGCAGTCCTACTGCCTTCTGGAGCGTGCGTGCCATCTGAGGGGCTTTGTAGAGGGGAGTGTCACCCGACCTGGTGCCGCGCCAGCCAGACTTCCCCGAGAGAGCAGGCGAACTGCCGCTGCAGGACGCACTTCCTTCTTGAGCTATTTTCGTGAACTTGCCGCATTCTAGAAACCTCCTTTCTGTCATTTCGGGGAGTAGGGTCTGTAGGGACGATGGTTGAGATGCCAGGAGCTCCACAGACGTGTCTTCTCGCAGCTTCTTGTCCTATGGGTGTCGCTGGCAAGGCGCGGCAGGCGCGCGGCTCTTCCCGGCTCTCTCTGCCAGGAGTCAATGGGAAGGGTCCCGAGACTCCCAGCTCCCTGCGGACCCATCCCCGCGAGAATCTGGCCCATGGCCTCAGATGCCTCCTGGGCTCCACTTAGGGACATGGCTTGCATGGGCTGAAGCTTTGCGGGCTGAAGACTTTGTTAGACGTCAAAACCCCCAAAGACACGTGTTTGGTAAACTAAGGCTAGCTCTGGGCAAACTTCGGCGTTGGGAAAAGACTTGGGCAGAGAGGTGAAGGCCAACTGCCGGGATGGATCTCCGTCCCCCCCCACCCGCAACCCCAAGAAAAAATTCTGGAGATGTAAGCTGTCTTGCCGGCCTTTATCTTTTGTTATTAAAATAATTTGCAGAAAAAACAATTAGAGACGAATCTTTCAAATAGCAAAACTGAAGCATCACCCTCTCCTCCCCCAGCCTCCTGGTTTTAACGCACCTCCAGCCTCCAGCCCTGGGAGATTCCGACAGGCCGAGGTTTGGCCGGGGATCGTGGGCGTCCGCCCCTTCCGTTGTGCGTTCGCCCGGCAGGGGCCGGCCAGTCTCCGACTGTTTTTCCCATTTCTGGAGTTCCCCCACCCCGCCCTCTCAAGGTCTTTAGGGTTAGGGTTCCAGGCATCTCAAGAAAACTTTGCCAACCCTATCCCTTTCTCAGCCCGCCCCAGCCGAAGCGCGGGAGCCGGAAAGCCGAAGGCCGCTCACAAGGGGCTAGGCTTGGCGCCGGGCGCTGGCGGTCGCGCAGGGGCGCCCGCGGCCTCTGGCCTCTGCATCCCCGCCGGCAGAGTCCGGTGACGTTGGGCAGCTGTCGCCCGGGATGAGAGCACAACTGCTCTTCCTCAAAGTCTTCCCGTGAGGGTCCCCCCAAAGAAAACCAAGTCTGGGGGAGAGTGAGACGGGCAGCCCGAGCCCTCGAGCTCCAGAGCCACCAAAGGTAGGAACTGGGAACAGCCGCAGGAAAAGGAAGCCAGTGGGGTGGGCTGGGGGAGGGAAGAGGGACTAGGGTTTGGGGTTTGGGGCGGGGGCAGTCGTGGGGCTCTAGGAATGGAGTTACGCTAGGTCGGGTTTTCGAACAGGCCCTTCCGCTGAGCGACCCACGCGTGCAGCATCTTAGGTTAGAGTCAGGATATTCCAGCAATTCCTTGAGCTGTGGGTTAGTAAAATTCTTGAAGGAATATTCGCTGCGACTCTGCAGCTGGTGCAAAGGAGGAAGGGGGTGGGGGAAGGAAGTGGCGGGGGCAGGGGCCCGGAGTAGAAAGTGGTGGTTTAAATAGTAAGCCAAGGAAGAGAGACGCAGACCCAGAGGGCCAAAAGCAGTTCACAGTTGTCTCACCTCCCGGGAGCGTGGTGGGATTTCCTTTTCTTGTGCCAATTCGGGAGTTGTAAAACTTCCGTGACAGTAAGACCTGAAAAAATGTGATGCGCCCTTTTTGTGGCGACGCCTCTTTGAATCCGCCCTGGGCGGTGAGCCCCGGCGGCCACCCCTCCGCCTGGAACCCTCCGCCGACTGGTTTCTTTCAGGTTTTGCTTTGCTGGGAGGCAGAGGGAGGGGGAGCTGGGAACCCGGCGGCCCCAAGTGGTGCGCGGTTTTCTCCGTCATGGAACCGGAGAAAAGAGCCTCGCGACCCCTCCCTTTCCACTTTCCCACCCCGATCACCTCCCACCCTCTGTGCGTGAAAGGGTCAGCGGCTTTTAGCTGGGAGCAAAAGGGTCTGCTTGTCTTGAGTCCTCGCAGACCTTTGCCAGTGAGTGAGTGGCGGTCGCGTTTCCACTGGGGACCAATAATTGGCCTTGCGGAGACCTGGGAAGGAAGTGGCGGCTTGTGTGTGTAAATGCGTGTGTATGTGTGTGAGAGAGAGCGAGAGAGAAAGAAAGAGAGAGCTTCAGAGCTTTGCTTTTTAAGTGTCTCTGGGTGCTGCGGGTTTGGGCGGCCGAAAACCGCGCCGCCCTAGCTCCGGGTCCACTTGAACCCGGTTGGCGCAGAAAGGCGCAGCCCCTGAACTGCGTCCCACAGCCTCTGGCTTCAGGCCACTGCGGCGCCGAAACCGCCCGACGCACGGCGCGTGGTAGGTACTGACGAGGACCGCTTCCTCCGCGTGCTGCGCCAGGGGCGCCCTCGGAGCGCGCGAGCGGCTGGGGACAGGCCCGGGGCTCGGCGGGCAGCCCGCGGGCGGGGAGGTTGGCCTCGCCGAGCGGGGGCGGGAACCGAGCGGAGGAGGGCGCGCGGCCCTTTCGCCGCCGGCGCGGGGAGGGCGGGCTCCTCCATGCGTGGGCGGGGCCTTTGCCTTCACGTGACTCGAAGGGGCTGGAAGAAAAACAGAGCCTGTCTGCGCCGGAGTCTCATTATATTCAAATATTCATTTTAGGAGCCATTCCGTAGTGGCATCCCGAGCTACCCACTGCTGCAGCTCCTCTGAGCTTTTCCAGCAAGTTTGTTCAAGATTGGCTGTCAAGAATCATGGACTGTTATTATATGCCTTGTTTTCTGTCAGTGAGTAGACACCTCTTCCTTTACCCCCTCCCGGGAGTTCACTCTGCCCTCCCTACCCCTGCTTGTCCTCTGTCCCTCCTGGTTGACTTCCCTTCTAGCGTTCACACCCCGCTTCCCGGCTGCGCTGTCGCTCCCTTCTTGGCCTGGCTTGCTCCTGGCGTACCGGTTCCTTTTAAAGTGCCGCTTGCTCCCTTTCATCCTTTGAGATCGGATGCGTTGGAAGAAAGAAGAGCGTGAGCGTGCTAAAGAGATGAAAGCTTGGCAACCTGGGGCTGTGCCTTGAGGGCTTTCTCGTCCCTGTTTGTCTCGGTAGCGTCCAGTGCCCCCGTGGCGCTTTCCCCGTGGTTTGTCAAAACTCACGAAGGTCGCTTTGAGAACCTCCTTCCCTTCCGGAGAGCGAGTGCGCGGGCGCGATTAAACGCATATTGCTGGACATTTCTAACTCATCGGCCACAATAAAATAAGCCGTCAAGCCACCCGGCCAGCTCCCAGGCCACCTTCTCGGCCTCTGGAACCTGCACCCCTGTGTCCTTGCTCTGCTCTTGCTCTTCTCCTTTTCTTCGCTTGCCCTCCGAAACAGCTGGAAGTTGTGGAAGTTAGGCTCGGAGGGTGGAGGAAGACGGGAGTAGGGGGGGGGTGGAAGAGGGGGGAGAGGCCGAAGGACTGATCTAGAGAGCGATGGCATTTTAATCCTCCTCCCCCCCCCTTTTTTTTTCTAACTCTCTTAACGTTAACTGTTTATTCTTGAAGAAACCAAGCTGAGATCATGGCTCAGATAGCTGTTGCAACCAAAAAAAAAAAAAAAAAGATTAACAGGATGGAGGCTATCTGATTTGGGGTTATTTGACTGTAAACAAGTTAGACCAAGTAATTACAGGGCAATTCCTACTTTCAGGCCGTGCATGGCTGCAGCTGGTGGTGGGGGTGTGTGTGAAAGGGAGAAGACCCAAACTTGATCTTTCTGACCCGTTTTACATCTTGACCCTCCATTTCTATTTCTCTATGCATATGCAGACATCTCGATTTCGTTCTATTTATTGGTGTTTATTTATTCTTTAACCTTCCACCCCCTTCCCCCTCCCCAGAGACACCATGATTCCTGGTAACCGAATGCTGATGGTCGTTTTATTATGCCAAGTCCTGCTAGGAGGCGCGAGCCATGCTAGTTTGATACCTGAGACGGGGAAGAAAAAAGTCGCCGAGATTCAGGGCCACGCGGGAGGACGCCGCTCAGGGCAAAGCCATGAGCTCCTGCGGGACTTCGAGGCGACGCTTCTGCAGATGTTCGGGCTGCGCCGCCGCCCGCAGCCTAGCAAGAGTGCCGTCATCCCGTCTTACATGCGGGATCTTTACCGGCTCCAGTCTGGGGAGGAGGAGGAGGAAGAGCAGATCCACAGCATCGGTCTGGAGTATCCTGAGCGCCGCGCCAGCCGGGCCAACACCGTGAGGAGTTTCCATCACGAAGGTCAGTCGCTGACTGCCGCGAGTCAGACAGAGGCCGGGAGCGCTTAGTGGGGCTGGTGTTGGAGCAGTGCAAGCGCTGGGGGAGGAGAGTTCTTGTTACATCAAAGTCCCAAGTCCAGGAGGCTGAAGAACAGAGCTGCTCACCTCCAAGAATTTCCAGAACGGTTGAAATTTTTTGGAGACGAAGGGGGGTGGGCAGTTAATTCGGGGAAAGGGGAATGACACCACTCAGAAGTGGGCTAGCCCCAGCGGTATGTTTTTGCTATATCAAAGCCTTTTCTGCCAGGTTTTCTGCCCGGTTTTTTTTTTTTTTTCAAAGCACCTACTGAATTTAATATTACAGCTGTATGTTTGTCAGGTCTATTCAATAGGGGCCTTGTAATCCGATCTGAATGTTTCCTAGCGGATGTTTCTTTTCCAAAGTAAATCTGAGTTATTAATCCACCAGCATCATTACTGTGTTGGAATTTATTTTTCTCTCTGTAACATGATCAACAAGGCATGCTCTGTGTTTCCAAGATCACTGGGGAAATGTTTAGTAACATACTCGAAAGTGGAAGAAGAGGGAGAGGGTGGTTATGTGCATGTTTCCTCCCGCCTTTGCTGGGTTGGCCCCTCTTTTTCTGTACAACCACTTGTAAAGAAAACTGTGTACACAAAGCCAAGCGGTTTTTTTTAAAAAAGGGGAGTCTGATGCTGGTGGAGTAAGGAATTGACACATGGAAATTATTAGACATATAAAGGAGGTTGGGAGACACTTTGTCTTTGGTGCTTGCTGAATGCTTGCTGAGTTTTGCTGGTTTGCTAGCTACGGAATTAATCTACTCTTTCCAATTAAAAGTATATTTATTTACCCCCAAATTGGTTTCCAGTCTATAAGCAGAATTTACCACTCTTCATTCAACTTGTAGCAATTTCTTGACCTTTCCATCTCTCCAAAAAGTTCATGTGCTTTTTATTTTTTCCTTTTTCTTTTCCTCCCCAACTGTGCCTAGAACATCTGGAGAACATCCCAGGGACCAGCGAAAACTCTGCTTTTCGTTTTCTCTTTAACCTCAGCAGCATCCCAGAGAATGAGGTGATCTCCTCTGCAGAGCTTCGGCTCTTCCGGGAACAGGTGGACCAGGGCCCTGACTGGGAGAGGGGCTTCCACCGTATAAACATTTATGAGGTAATGAAGCCCCCGGCAGAAGTGGTGCCTGGGCACCTCATCATGCGACTACTGGACACTAGACTGGTCCACCACAATGTGACACGGTGGGAAACTTTTGATGTGAGCCCTGCGGTCCTTCGCTGGACCCGGGAGAAGCAACCAAACTATGGGCTGGCCATTGAGGTGACTCACCTCCATCAGACACGGACCCACCAGGGCCAGCATGTCAGGATTAGCCGATCTTTACCTCAAGGGAGTGGGGATTGGGCCCAGCTCCGGCCCCTCCTGGTTACCTTTGGCCATGATGGCCGGGGCCATGCCTTGACCCGTCGCCGGAGGGCCAAGCGTAGTCCCAAGCATCACCCACAGAGGGCCCGGAAGAAGAATAAGAACTGCCGGCGCCACTCGCTCTATGTGGACTTCAGCGATGTAGGCTGGAATGACTGGATTGTGGCCCCACCAGGCTACCAGGCCTTCTACTGCCATGGGGACTGCCCCTTTCCACTGGCTGATCACCTCAACTCGACCAACCATGCCATTGTGCAGACCCTGGTCAACTCTGTCAATTCTAGTATCCCCAAAGCCTGTTGCGTGCCCACTGAACTGAGCGCCATCTCCATGCTGTACCTGGATGAGTATGACAAGGTGGTACTGAAAAATTACCAGGAGATGGTAGTAGAGGGATGTGGGTGCCGCTGAGATCAGGCCATCCTTTCAGACAGACAGACAGACACACACACACACACACATACACACACACACACGCTTCTATCCACTCAACCACACACTACACAGACTGCTTCCTTATAGTTGGACTTTTATCTTAAAAAAAAAAAAAAAGGAAAAAAAAAAACCTAAACATTCACCTTGACCTTATTTATGACTTTACGTGCAAATGTTTTGACCATATTGATCATATATTTTGACAAAATATATTTATAACTACATATTAAAAGAAAAAATAAAATGAGTCATTATTTTAAAGGTAAACTATGTTCTTATTCTCTTTAATCCTTATCCTTATGCTCCATTTCTTTTCAATGAGATTTTATTCTGGTGGATGGGGTTGGGGGCAGGATGGCAGTCAGGATGGTAACCAGAGGTGGTTAAGTTGGAGGGACAGGAAGTAAACTGATGGCAGAAAGAGATGGTAATTGCCAGGGATGAATTGTTTTCCATTTCTATTTAATGTTAACAAGGACACAGCATCCTCTCCCATCTGGATGACACATGCCTTGGAAAAACAGTGGGATGAAAGGAATAGGTCAGATTAAAGACTCAATTTCAGGTTCCTTGTACATCCTCTGTTTTGCTCACCTGTTAGAGGTGTGTTGTAGCTGAGTATGATGGAGAAGAGTCAAGTCTAAGGAAATGATTCCCCCTTTCTGCTTTTTTGATAATTCAGGATGTCTCCAGTTATTCAGGTACCAATGTTGTATTTTTAACCCAAAATTAATATATACACTCACATATTAACATATATATATTGTGCATGTTGTTTTAAAGTGGGTATTTTTTTCTTTCCTTTTTCTTCTTTTTTTTTTTTTTTTAGAAAAGGGCTTTAGCTAATAAAACAAGAACGTATCCTAACTTGAAAATTTTGGTGATCACCATTTGAAACATCATAAGGTAGAATTCTCCAGCCTTTCTTGACTTTTTTTCCCCTTGCCCCTTATTCCACACATGAAGGCCTTCATTAGGTTAAAAATGCCACAGATTGGGCTGGGTGGAAATGAGATTGGACACTGAAGGGTTTGAATTTTTAAGTAGGCACTGCAAAAATTTTCTACTCTATAGATACTCTTGAATTAAATACCAACCCTCTGCTTTTCTGTACTGCCCACCACCAACCTGTTCCTTAGAGCTGGGCAGGAAATGATAAACCTGGTGGATCTGATATTCTGAGCCAGGGTTCCTTCAAGAAGAAAGCGTAACTTTTGGCCACAGAGGAAAAGGACATTGCTAATGTTCTTGGGCAGTCTCCCTCCATGATGCACTGCCAGCAAGGCAGAGAAATGACCTTCTGGAAGGAGATGATATGGGAATTTAGAGGACCAGAGAAGAGGCTTTTTCTTACCTGTCACCAACAAATTAAGTCCTGGAATCTTAGCCTGCTCAGGCTCATTTCTTTTGTATGGGTTTTTTTTTTTTTTTTCCTGCATGGCTTGGATGGGTTTGGGGCAGAAGCAGTGTCTTTGTATATTCTGTGTGGGGAAGACTGATAGGAGTGTATTTCTCCAGCATGAAGATGTAGACTTGAGTGGTGGTGGTGGTGGTGGTGGTGGTGGGCCGGTGGGTGTGCCCACAGAAAGAACGTGTGGTGCACCTTCCTGGCATGTGTATTTTTCTGTGTGATGTGTGTGTACCCTCTGCATTTGTGTATACATGCTCTTGCATATGTTCTTGAGGGTGGGGAAGGGGTGCATGAAGCAGGATTCATTTTTGTTTTTAATTACCAAAGTCCTACAATCCTCCAAAGGAGCTGCTTAGTGGAAACCAATAAAAACAGAGTGGAGAGGTTGCCAAAGCCCAAAACTCCCTGGAGAGCACAGGTGGGGAGAGGAGATCAGTGCCCCAGGCAGAGGCAGCAAGACTCCACAGTTCTCCAAACCACCCCCCCAAACCCCCAGGTCACTGCCCCTTTGATTAATGGTATGGAGCTCAAATAAATCATTTAGGAGAAGCCTATTATGGGTTCCCCTCAGGCGGCCTCATTTTGTTTTTCCTGATTTCCAGCAACTTTCTAAAATGTCCTTGTCATTGGAAAGGAACTCACAGATCCCTAGCACTTGGACAAGTTATCTGAGGACCCAGTCCTGAGTTCCCAGGCTGCCAGGCTCAGGTCACTTTCTAGCAACCACTCCCCTCCCCCCCCTCCACCTATCCTCCCCCTCTTTCTACTGGCTTATTTTCAGGAATGGATAATGTTGTTTATTTGTTCAGCCAAATATTTGGTCTGGGGAATTCACCGTGAAATTCTGTGAATTGCATATACCTAGTTAACAAAATAGTCCTAAGGCCGCAAATGTTAGCATGAAAAACAGTGCACTATGGCCAGCTTTAACTCTTTAAACTCTGTTGGATGGCATAGTCCTGAGGTTCAGGGAGATAAGAAACTGAATGTGTGTGGAGATTATTTAATCTAGGTTTCCGTAGTTCGTAATTTTTGATGCTCGGCTTTGTAGAAAATGTAGGTTGACTCCTAGCGTTGCTTTGGGGTCAATTCCCCCTCCCCCCTCCCCCCCCCCGAGAAATGTTCCTATTACTCAAAGAAAGATGGGGAGGGGGAATCGACCTTGAGGAGTTCAGCAAAGTCGTAACCACATCAGAGGAGCGACTTCGTCGATCCCTGCCCAACCCTTAAACCGGAACCGGCTTCCCAAGAGTTTGAGGGAAAAAAGGAGGGGGGAGGGGGTTGGAAATGTGTTGAAAACGCATCAAACATTCTCTTGCTTTCGTTGCATAATTCGCTCAGGTGACCTGCTGACTTTGTTTTCTGTCTTGACCATAACTTCATTCCATACCCCGCCCCCCCTCCAGCCGCCGGGCAGCGCCAAACTGAGAAGGCTCGGAGCAGCCCCCGCTCGCGCGGACCCTACGATCCCCGGCCTCGGCCCGACGTCAAGACCCAGCCGGAGAGGCTCCGCCCCGCGCCCGCTCCCGCAGCAACCAGACCCGCCCCGGACCCGAGGGCTCGGCGCACCTGGCGGGCGCGCGCGGGGGCGCCCCGCGGGCAGCCCCCCTGCCCCCCTCCCCTGCCCCCCTCCCCAGCCAGATTCCCGATTTCAGATCCCGGACCGGAGCTGACGACTCGCGTCCAGCTCCTGCGCCCTGGGAGACTCGGGGCTCAGGTGAAACTGCGGAGACAGACGGATGTGATTAGCGCGGCTGGTCCTTGGGGCTGTGGCTCGGCATATTTAACGTGAAATGGGGTCAAATGGCCGCGAAAAACCATGGAGTCTGGGGAGAAAGTTCACCAGGGTGGAAGGGTGTAAGGGGGTTGAGACCTGGAGGGGTTTTCTGTGGGGGGTTAGGGAACGAGGACTTCCTTTCACCTGGCTCACAGTGGGCCCACATCTTGAGGTGGTTACATGGAGGCGGGCATGGGCGGCGTGGGCGAGCGGGGAACGACCCGCTCCCCGGGCTGGAGAGCAGGACGCGCACACAGCCCCGCAAGGCCGAGCCGCCCCTCCAGCCTCCTGCGGTGCAGAGTCCCCGCGCCCCTTCCTCCACAGTCCCGGGCGAGTGGATTGGGTGATTTCTCTCCGAATTTATTGCCGAGACGGTAATACGTAGTGAGAGAACTTCAGCTGACCTCCTCCGAGCCTCCGGCCCAGGAGCTCCCAAAGCCAGGAGTGCAGAATGGCGATGCTCCAAGGTGAACCTGGGAGAATAAAGCTTGTTTGATCCAGCATTCCAAACTGTCGGTCCTCAGTGATGGTCTTGCTTCAGCACGGTGCAGATTGTATCAAATATTCGTATTTTCTCTTTTAAAATGAAAAGAATAATGCGAACAGCTTTGGTGACCTTACATTACCTGAGGAGGTGAAGGGTGTTTGTATTCCCTAGAGGAATTTAGGAACACTGGTTGGTGGGCTGCCAAATTAGAATAGATGCAGAATTATTCAGGCTTACCGTGAGATACAAACTAGCACGATTCTGAAAACTGTTACTGGAAATAAATTCAGAGTGGTTAAAAATGTGGCCTGGGTGCGATCGTAAGGATCCCCATTTTCCTATACATTCAGCACTAATTGAATAAACAGTCCACAACTGCTCACCCATGGAGAAAAGAAAAGCGTCCGGTTGCTCTAATGTTAAAAACAAAAACAAAACCAGAAAAATTGAAAAAAAAATAAAAAGTTCAAGGTGTACAACAAACTTAGAACAGTGAAAGATTTTTTTTCCACTGAGGAAGCCATTTGAAATTACCATGTCACTCAAGATATTACCTGAAGCAAGTTCCAATTGTGCCTGCTCTTTCTTTACAAAATATTTTTTTAAACCCTGAATGAAAATATAAATGCTGTACACTATGCTGTTACCATTTTAGGAACTATAAATTACATTATTGGTATCACAATTTCTAAACTATTCAGAAAATATACGATTCAGAAATGTTTACTTAAAAATGTGAAATTTGAGGGAAAAAAGACAAGATGGAACAATAATTTGCTGAGTTGTGTTACTAATGAGAATTTCTTAAATCCAGCTTTCAATCAGTTTTGCTGCATTTTCTGAAGAAAAAGTCTCATCGATCTCTCTTAATATTTTATATCCTGATTTCTAGGAAAAATATTTAAAAACAACAAAGTCCCCTACTCTAAATCCTTGAATCCCATAGCCAAAGTGCAAGTAGGTTCTAGTTTCACAGTTTCATTATCATTACTTTAGCAATTTTTTTTTTCCAGATTTATTAACTACTATTCTACTGGGTCCAAAGCAAACTGTTTGGAGTCTTTTTATTTGTTCCTTTGTCTCTAAAGTACCAGCACAGATTCCTTCCTGCAAATAGTTGCCCACGATTCAGTTGAGAAAATGTCCAGCTGTGTTCAACTCAAGTCTCATGCAGATTTAATCTTTCAATACTTGTCAATCAACTTTCTAAGCAGTTTGTTTTCGAGATAGGACCCTGAGGAAGAACCCCTAGATATGCATATTATCATTGAATTTCCCACTGTACTTCAACTTACCTTATTATGCAACAATAATGAGGTGCTTTTCCTGGAGGTTAACAAAAGATATGGTTAGGATTATAGCAGTGTCCCTTGAATTCACCTACAATTCAGAAGTAGTTAAATGTGTGTCTTTTGAGAATTGTGAAGCTATTAACTTGACCTCCAGAAAGCTCAGACCCAAGCACTCACTGTTAAATTGCAATGACTTATTCTAGTTGCTTCAATGCAACTATCTCTTTCCTCCTATCATTTGTAGCTTTTGTTAAAACAATATTAAAGAAAAAATTTTATAGGAAAGCAAATTGACTTATAGTCTCATCATCCTAAAACAGGTGTTTATTTTTTTTTGTTCCCTTCCAGTCATTGTCCATGTATTTATAGATTTTCAAATAGATTGTATTTTGTGCTCTGTTTTTCTTAACGTGCAGATAAATATTATAACCTTAACAGTTTAAATCTTAATGCGTGGTTTATACATAAGTTAGTGTAGCTCATCTCCCCTCCTTTGTGGAAATAGATGGGTATAAAATTTAAACTCCTATCTTCTGGTACTTTTAAGCAGCCGGGCTATAATATCAGGGCTATGGGCATCATTTCCCAATTTTAAGGTTCTTTTTTATTTCTTCAACCTTGGCTTGAGTATTGTGGCTCCAGTTTTAAAAAGAATGCTGCTTCGTATGCATTAAGTATCCTGAAAAAATCGATTATGTAACATGCTGGGCTCTGACATTTTATATTGAAGGACTGGTGTCCACATGATTTGGTCATCCTGGGAATAGATTCCTTCCCTGGAGTTTATCAGTTGTGACTTAAAGAGAGAGAGGAGCTCTATCTCATACATTCCCAAGCCATTAGTTGAGCAGTCTTCTGACTGGACTCAACGTGTGTCCCTAGTTTTCTGACCCTGGTTTCTTGCATTGACTTTTCTTGGGAACTGAGGGTGGTGGAAAAGAGAGAATTATCTAAATACAGTAATTACCAAATTGAAACCCATTCAAACAGGCTACTAGGCTCAGAACTGACCTTGACACTTTCAACCTTCAGATTCCAGTTGGTTAGGATCAAACACAAATGTCGAATTGCTGAGTGATTTCCACATGCTTCTTTTGTGTACCTTAACTAGGGCAGACAAAAGATGTTTTTCCATGGGACTTTGTTTATGAGGGCTGATTCTCTAAGGAGCAAACTGATCTTAGGCGATTTTGAGGTTTTAGGGCACTAAGAGAACTTTTGGAGCATGGAGAAGTAATTTGTTCAATGGCACTTTAAAAGAGTGAATTTACCTCCAAAAGGTGAGTTCCTTTTATATCCTTAGTCTTTTACTTCCTCTGAGATCAGGCCCATTATTTGCATAGCAAAGCATTCCATTTAACTGGAAAAGAGGGGGTGGGGACCGTTAACAAGCAAAGTCACTTTTCCCACAGTACCTCAGAAGTCAGGAGTGTGATAATAGGGTTTGATAGTCTTTCTCCTCCTCTAAGCCTTCAAACTTCAGGCTATTTTGCTCATTATCTATCTTGAGACTGACCAGCCTTTCCGGATCGAAGAGTTGTAAGGTTTAGCATACAGCTGCTGAGAAGACAGTTTTGCTGGTGTTATTTCTTTTGGCCATTTAGTGTGGACTTGTAGATGAAAACCCCAGGAAAACACAAACTCTACCAGCATCCCTCCACCTCTTCTTTATTGACATTGTTTTTTATTTTAAATAATAATATTTTTTTAAAAATCCGGGAGGAGATTTTAATATATGGATGATACTTTGATATTATGTTTGCCATTTGGCTGCCCTGCCAGTTTTACCCAAACTAATTAATGCACTGAAACCATAGTCTTCGAGGGCCTACATTATGTGTAGGTTATTGTTTATTTGGTTGTCACTTAGCAATTCTCCAGAACTAGCTCATAGTTTATTTTACCTAATATACCCCACCTTAGAGACCCACCACCATAAGTAAAGGGGACTTACCCCTTTTGGAAAATTGAACACTCAGGATTCTAGTTAGCATAGGACCTATTGGTAGTGCTTTTAACATGCCCATTCTTTTCAAATTGGGAGATTTGACAAATGGATCTGAGGGCAGAACCCAGGCCTTTAATAAGCTCTATCAATAAGAAGGGCCGATTAAAAATATAAAAGGTTTGCTGCTAAAAGCCAAACTAATTTTTATTTGAAAACTGTTACATGTTGAAAACTTAAGGTGGGACGATCTAAATCTAGCCATATCTCCCTATGACCAATGATGTTGTATAAGTCATACTGACCCGAAGAAAAAAAAATTAGGAAAATGTTGGAGGAAAAGAATGACAAATAGGACAAAATGGTCTGTGGTTTCTTCTGTAGATTTCAGGCCATTGGAAAAGTTTTTTAGGGCTTCTCTAAGCAAAGTATGGCTCAGGGGAGAGGAGTGTGTTGGGGTGCAGGAGAGTCAAGAAGGGGCTTCTATTTTGCCGAGAAAAGTTTACAATGAAAATGTATTCAGCCTTTCACTTTTAACCTGGTTGTGTCCTTACATCGAAGGTGGGTCTCTTGTTGACAACATAAAAAGGTATTCCATGCAAGTAGTAACCAAAAAAAAAAAAGAGCTGGAGTAGATCAAATAAATGTAAAATAGCAATATTATAGTATATGAACAATAATTACTCAGCACAAGCAAAAAATTGTTCCTGTGATCAGTATTCTGTAAGTTTCTTCATACAAAATAAACACTTGCTTTTAATTGAGAAAAAAAAGAGAAAATGTATTCAGTTTGTATGTCCATAATTAAATACAAATAGCCCAGAATTTTAAATGGGAAATTAAAATTGTGCCTACCAAGATTAAAAAATTGATTGCATCCCTGTGTTGTAATGCTGAGATAGTGTTTTTCTTAATTTAAATAATTTTATTTAAGTATGTCCTTCATATGTGAGCATACATAAGCAATAAGTGTATAATTAAAGTTGTGAACTTGCAAAACAAATACACATGTCACCAGACAGAGTTCCCATACATTATCCCACTACCAACACCCTGCATTGTTGTGAAACATACCAACAATGAAACAACTTTGTCAAAATATTACTACTAGCTATAGCCAATATCTTACATTTGGTGCATTTCCCCCCAACCCACCCAGTTATTAACTCCCTGTATTAGTATTATATATTTGTTATAGTTCATGAGAGAACATTCTTTTAAATACAATCCATCTTCCATGGCAGGGTTCACTGTGTTATACAGAATTCCCTATGTTATATGGGCCCATGCTTTGTATGATCCATTCAAAGTGTACAGTCAGAAGCTCTCATTTTCACCACAGAGTTGTGCTGTCATCACCTCAGTCAATTTTAGAATGTTTTCATTACTTCAAAAGAAAAAAATCCCATGCTTCCTTATACCCCCTATTGTTGTCCCTTAGAATTGATATAATACTTACTTTGCCATTGTTGCAAAAATATTTCAGTGTAACTGTTATTGTAGTTATAAGTTATATTCGTTGTAATTTTCCCATGTATCAGCATATTCTTAACACTTTGTATGCTTATACTGTTAACCACAATCGTCTTTAACCACTGAAATCACTGTTATACCGTCCCTATTCTCTAACTTCCTTTCAATTGACATTTACATCCCCTTTCAGCCACAGTTACATTTATAAATCATCAGTGTTAGTTGTACTCACTATAATGGGTTACTGTCAACTCTATTCATTTCCACACATTTACAATAAACCTTTTAAAAAATCCGTGTACATTAAGCATCAGCTCTTTCTCAATCCACATCCTATCTCCTAATAACCTATATTCTAGAGTTAACTTCCCTGAATTTACTCACCATATTTAGTTCATATTAGTGAGACCATACAATATTTGTCCTTTTGTATTGGTTTATTTCACCCATCATAATGTCCTCAAGGTTCATCCATGTTGTCATATGCATCTCAATTTTATTTCTTCTTATAGTTGAATAGTATCACATTGTATGTATCTACCAAATTTTGTTTATTCATTCATCGATTAACGGACACTTGGGCTATTCCATATTCTAGCAATTGTGAATAATACTAATATGAACATCGGTGTGCAAATGTCAGTTTGCATCCTTGCTTTCAATTCTTCTCAATATATTCCCAGGAAATGGATTGCTGGGTCATACAGCAATTCTATATTCAGCTTCTTGAGATACTGCCAAGCTGCCTTCCACAGAGGCTGTACTATTCTACATTCCACCAACAGTGAAGGAGTATTCCTGTTTCTCCACATCCTCTATAGCACTTGTTTTCTGTTTGTTTTTAAAAAATAATGGCCATAATATAAAGGTGAGATGGTACTTCATTGCAGTTTTGATTTGCCTTTCCATAATAGGTAATGATGGTGAGTATTTTTCATGTGCTTTTTGGCTATTTTTATTTCCTCTTTGGAAAAATGTCTATTCAAGTCTTTTGCCCATTTTAAAAATTGGGTTGCTTGCCTTTTTACTGTTGTTTATCTTTATGAAAAAGGATTCTGTGACCAAATACATATATATATATATATACACACTACATATATAGTATATATGTACTGTATTACCCTCTTGAAGATTTACAATGAGCATTCACATTTTTTTAAAGGTTTTTTGAGAAGTTCCACAGTGAGGAAACTGCTTAACATTGATCAACTCAGTGATATCTCAGTTGCAGATGTTTTGTCCTCTACATCTTCGATCCTATTATACAAGGTCTCTACAGGATTTGGCCCTTACTATATCTCTGACTTTTTCTGCCTTGTTAAATAGATTTCAGCCCCACAGGTTTTCTTTCTGTCTTCTAACTACTGCCATCATTCATTCCTGCCTTAGACTTTGATACATGCTATCCCCTTTGCCTGATAGGTTCATCCAAAAGAGGAAGGCTGGCCTTCTTACTCAGTTCTGGATTCAGAATGTCTTCTCCTTTGTGAGGCTTCCTCTGCTGTGCTAATCTAAAAGACTCCCCTCCTCATTTCTCTCAGCACGTTATTTGGTTCTGTTTTCTTCATAGATGGTTTTTTGAAATTCTCTCTCAATCCTGCCCCCACCCCCATGTAATCCTCTAAGTGCAGCGAAGCTCCGTGTGAGCAGAGACTTTGCCGCTTGTGTTTTCTATCAGATCATCCTGTCTCTAGAAGTATCTGGCACATAACTGCATTCAATACAACTTTATTGAAGGAGGGAGAGAAAGAGAGAGAGGAAATTTCACAGATCACAGAGAAAGAGTACTTCACAGATGACATTCACATTTTCGGAAATGCTATTTTATCCAAAAGGAAATAAAAAATGCTAAATTATCACTCAAAAAATGCACAATGTCACTAACAGTTGCAGTGCTAATTAATACAACTTAAAAGTTACATTGTCGCTAAAAGTTTATTCTAAACACCTCATCTAACTATACCTATTGATTACTGATGTTACTAAAATTGGATCTACTTTTTTTTTCGAGCACACAGATTGCCCATAACAAGAACTATAAACTGCTTAGGGCCTTCCATACATTGGAGAATATGCCTTATAGAACTATCTAAAGAGAAAAATCAATTTTTTCAATACATTTTCGTCAACTTCAGTTATAACAGGAAGATATTGGACATGATCTTTCTATGGATTAAAAATGGCAATAGTTGAAGTTATGTCAATACATAGAACTGTGCTTATTAGGAAATTTTATATTAAAAGAGCAGAACACAGATTATGTACTTGGTGGATTACATAGTTATAAAATGTGCACATACCCACTAAACACGACTAGAGAAGAAAAAACTATAGTACAGATTAAATTTCATGTTTGTTGCAGTCTTTTCTCTGTAAAGTTTAAAGTTTGACCTAAGAAGAGACATTGGTGCTTGTCTGCACGGAGGAGAGAAAACCAGTTTCTGTTTACGTCGTCGAGATCTAACTGAGAAGGCCTAAATGTCTTGAATTAAAGGTAGCAAAATTCATCCCTTCAGCCTCCCAAGGTAAGTCAGCTGGAGGTCCCAAAGGTATGCTTATTTTCTAACTGATTCACTTAGTTTTCCTCAAAGTTCTTTGAGAGGCAGAAGGTTACTATGTACTTTAAAGCAATTGCATCTAAATAGGGTGCTCTGACATAAATTACATTGGAGATACTATTTTTTACACCTTGAATTTATTAGCTTTGTTCTGTTGGTTTAAACCTGTTGTTTAAAACTTTCAAAAGCAAAACTTTCCCATGGCTGGCCATCCTCAGCTTAACTAAGGCCTGAGAGACCACTCATGTATTTAGAGTGTGCTCTGTGGTCCCAGTCCAGTAAGGAATGCCAAAATGCCCAGCTTAGTGTTTTGCAGATGAAGGCAGTTTGCCGTTCAGCACAAGGATTCCACTGGTGTGGACGTGAGCTCTGTGGATGAGCAGGAGTCAAAGAGGAACTGTTATGTAATTATAGCATCTAAGGCGTCTGACGCGCCACTCAGCCTAGTCTGAGAGTTTGCACTGGGAAGTAGGCATCATATGAATAGTAAGAATTAATTAATGTTTATGAAGACTTGTCCAGATTCATGGGAGGAAAGCCCTTGTAAAGGCAGTGTGTTAAAGTGTTTGGAAAAATGATGTCTTCTTCTTCTTCTTTGACTGTAAGTCAGAATTAGTTGGGCAGAAATATTGTCATTTCAGGGGAAATGTTAATTTTATTTCTTTTGAAAATGCTTGGTAAAATCTTTTTTCACCTTATTAATCAAGTCTATTTTGGAAAAAATGGATATTTTGCAGCATACAAACTATGACTGGTCTTAATGTATATGAAATATACATTTCATTTTCATCAATGAATAAATACATTCAATTATCCAGTTCATATATGTCATGACACCATTTTTATGTAATGCCTATAGCAAGCAAATATAGTCTCTGTGAAAAAATTGTTTACAATTCAGGAACATTTTTCTTTTTAAATACTAAAGTGTAAAGGAACATAGTAGCTGGAAAAGCATATCTGAATTATTCAAGCATTAAAAAAATGGTTTTAAACATTATTTTTAATCTTGGCTTAAAACAAATTAAATCATCATACCCACCCAAATCTGTGCAAGTGTCAACAAATTGAAATTGTTTATAATTCTAATATAGTCAGCTAGCTATATAGATTATCCTTTGTGTGCTTTCCTTTATAAAGATGATTTGAACACATAAGACAGAAAATAAATTTGGTTAATGTAAATTTGCAAACTTTAAATTGCACACAATGTTTATAATACCACTGGCATACAGTATAGAACCATTTTTAAAGTTAGTAGATTACCTGTAATTTTAAAATACAGCATAGCGTGAGAATAAATTATTAACTGACATAATTATATATGTTTATAGCTTACTAACCTGTGTTCTAGGTGCTGCATAGAACATAAGATTAACACAATTCTTAGCTATTGAGTAGCATTTCCGGTGTTTTAATGGACATTATTAAGCAGACAAGGTGGCATCATCCTATTTAATTTAGAATAATTTTAAAAAAATATTTGAGAATGATCCTTCTTTGTAATTAAAGGAGATCTTTAGAATATCCTTAATACTATACTGTAATTTTCTTGTAACAGATACTTAACTCAGCAGTTCGTTCATTCATTAGTGTTTCATTAGTTTAAATGCGTTTAGTAAAAGATCTGTAAAATAAGGAGACTTATTCAGGTACTGGAGACCACAGATATAGAACATCTCAATGCTGACTTTCTCTTCTGCTCACATTTAATTTAACTTACTTAATAACTCTTTACTCTTCTTTCTTGGGTATGCAAGCTATTTTCTTCGTCAAATTGGATTTTAATATAAAACTCTAGCTTGTCTGGTAAACTAAGGAAATATGAAGCCATTACAGAGAGTCTCATGCCATCAACTTAGAAATTGACTGATCTGGGAACTGGCAAAGAGTATTTTGCCTGGAAACTCATTTTATTGCTTAATTTCAAATAGAACAGAACCTTAATTGATCTACAATATTTACAATGAACAAAATTAAAGGAAGCTTTTGAGCATTCTCTGGAATGCCTCAAAATGGGAAATTTGGTTAGGCTATGAGGGAGGTAGCTAAAGATTGTGTAGTTATATTAGATATGAAATCAGAACTGCCAAAAGCAGGGAAAGGTCCCATCAAGAAGAGAAACTGAACTAATTCATTTAATTTGATGGAGAGAGTCAATCTGTGGCATTAAAAAGCCTCTATTTTAAATCTTAATCTTGGATTTTAAATTTAATAAAGTTTGAGCTGGAAACCTTAAGTAGATAATATATATCATGGGAGGACAGAAAACCAAATTGGCATGGAGAAGAACTTGTGAAGGATTATATCATTGATCTGTCACTATTCAACTCTACAGATTCTGATGACTAAACTCTAGTGTAAAAGAATTAGGTGAAATCACCACAAAGTGTGAAACATCCTGAGGAATTCAGTGTTGACTGACAAGGCGCCTAAATAAAATAATAAATCTTTTTAAAAAGAACCAATTAGCCTGTCAATTTAACTTGAATATGTGGAAATGCTCAAATTTATCCCACATTGTCTTACATACAAGTTTTCAAAGAACAAATAATATTTGAAGTAGTCCCTAAAGGTTGAGAATTGGGTCCTTTCAGAAGTTCCTGTCCTGCAATAATCGGCATGGACTTTGAGGCTGTTTTCCACCAGCCTTAGCACTGCTTTTCCATACAGATTCTTTCTTCAGGTTCCTCTTGTGACCAAAAAATACCAAATTATTAAGGCTGGAGTCTGTGACTGTGCCACAGAGGGAAAGTAACCAATTTTGTAAATTGATACCTTGACCTTGCCCCTGAGCAGACAATGCTATAACCAACTTAGCTAACTGGTCACAGACCTAAGTAGATGAGCTTGGTTGGCTGAGGGGAAGCAATAAATTATGTTTGTATTGACCTTAGTAAACCTTTTAATTCTTTCCCACATGATATAGTTCTCAACAAATTGGGAAAATATGGCCTAGAGTCTAGGTAATTGAACAACTGCAGAGCAATGGCCAAGGCATGCCACATCAGTTTTATGCTTGGGCGTACTTGAACAGTTTCATCATATGTAGAGGAATGGCAGGGTGTTTAGACTCCAGGCTGTTCCCTCCCATCAGCCCAGAGAGGATGCTGACCTTTAGTTGCCTACAGTGGTGGGAGGGAGGGGACGTGCCCTTCTACCCTGTTATGGAGGAAACACTGCTCCAGGTGTGTTGAGGTTGACATGAGGAGGTCTGAAGTTTATTGCAGCATTTCTCTTAGCAGCTGGTCTTATTGAACAGAAAAAAAGACCCTGCTTTTCCTTTTGCATCATTCATTTGGCTGATGGTTGTTGTGGGTGTTAGTGGATTCTTTCCAAAGTGTCCTGGGCTTTTTGTCTCTATCTTTTCAACTAGTAAGTTGCTTTGCCCATCCTCTCTTAATCCTAAAGAGAATATACATCTTGACAGATGGCTTTCAAGTTGAAAAGTCTGCACAATTTGTAGAAAATTCACTCACTCACCCAATAAAGAACTGTTTAGTAACGACCATGTGCCAGCGCTCTATTAGGCAGCGGGAATACTGAATAGAATTCAGCCTTTGCTCTAGAGCAGGAGTTCTTAATTTTTTGTTCCAAGGACCCCTTTACCAGTCAGATGAAAACCATGGATGGCTTGCTAAGTCCACACTATACTCTGTATTATTTAATAAATATTTCACACCTGCACCAACACATCCCCACAAGAATAATGCTTTTTTGAATTTCAATTCAAGCTCACAGACCCCAGGTTAAGAACCCCTGCTCTAGAGGAACTTATAGTCTATTTTAAAACACTGACACATACATGCATAATAACAATATGGTGAGATAAGTATTATAGAGGTATGGAAAGTTTTATGAGTTCAAAAGGTATCTTGGAACCAGGACAAACATCATTTCTCAATATTATTAGAGTCTAAAGCAGATGTTTCTATGGCGATCCATAGATGGACTTAGACCTATGTACATGATCTGTTTGGTCAGCATCATGGTTTTAAAAAATTATAAATCTGAGTGCCTTTAAGGTGGGGCAAATACTTGCCTCTTCTCCACATTTACAAGATTTGTTTTACCCTTAGACTTTCTGAGTTTGTGATCCCTGGCTAACTTCACAAGGAGGAAGAGAAACAACCTCCTAACCATCCCATGGTTTGCAAGGTACTCCAGCCCACATGGAGTCAGTAAACTACTTCATTGTACACAGGTTATTATTCATTTGTTTTGTTCATTCCTTTATCTCCACCCACTTTCATTTAGTTCCTTCTCCAGCCAACCAAGAATAAGAAATGGTCTCACTATTGAGCCACACTCTTCTTTACAGCTAATCCTTAAGCCACTTGAAGATTTAACAAAAGTTTTGAAATTACTACTTTAAGGTCTTGTTAATTTCTTAAACAAGACTTTCCTCTGCTACCACAAACTATATAGTCTCTGCTGTTTTCTAATTTTAATTGATTGAAAATAACCAAGACTTACTTCATATGATCCTTTAATGTTCAGCTCCATTTGCCAACTGGCAACTTTTCTTGGAATATCCTGGTTAAAAAAGCAGGAAGATAGAAATGGATTAGTTGATTTATTTCCTAATCCCAGGTCATAGGTTACCACCATTTGAGCTATAGATAAGAGTGGGGAGTTTCACTTTAAAGGAAGTATAAGTGAGCAGGATGTATCTAAATGCCTGATACCTGACATAGTTTATAATCTTGTTATTGCCTAGTTTTAAGTGATGGTTTAGAAATAACAGTTTTCAAATCAATACAATTAAAATAAAAATATTTTATTAATATTTAAAGTGTGAAAAGGTGGAGAGTTGCAGCAGTAATCAAAGAAATGCAAATAGAGCAAATATGTTATCACATTTCAGCTTACCAGTTTGGCAAAGATAGAAAGGATAGGTTATATCCTGTATTGGCAAGAGTGTGAGAAGATGGGCTCTCTTATACATTATTAATGGAGCGTAAATTTGTACAGCTTTTTGGAGGACTGCCTGATAATGGATATCAAAATTTAAAATTCTACTTTTAGGAGTTTATCTCAAATGCAACAAGTTATGTATAATATGATTATTTCCATCACAGCACTGGAAATAATTGGAGGAAAAAAAACTGGAGAAAATTTAAATATCCATCAATAAAGAATGAATCTAAATCATTATTGTGTTCCTATAATGGGATCCTATGTTGTTACCACTATACAGAACAATTCCATCAATATTAAATTGCATATATGTATATCTTTGTATGTACGTAGAGATGTATGGCAGTCTGTTTAACAATACAATTAGAATGACTGCTTCTGGGTGATGGAAGTTGTGAGGTTTTACTGATTTAAGGGAGTTTTACTTTTTTCATATATTCCTTGACTTTTTTGTATTATCATAATTAGAAAAAGGTGAATATCAAATCTGGACAGAATATGCATCCTAAGGCCAAGATATTTACCAAAGGAGGTCCATTTTAATACCTGATTCTGTAAACTGTACTTTGGCTCAAATATTTTATTTTTATTTATAGGCATAATTCTTACACGTAGACTATTACCAAAAGAGCTTGTAGTGTGTCCTGAACTCTCCTTTTAGAAAGTATGAAGTATTCCAATAATGGCCAATTAATTTAGAAATACATATTCATTGATGACATGTAAATTTACCTCATTTGTAATCCCTGGTGACAATTTTGGCTTTGTTCTGTAATAATTCAAAGTTAATTAAATACATTTTACATGAATGGTTTTAAACAAGTTTTATTATGCACCCAAGTTAGCAAAAAACATACATAGTAAACCCCAAGTTAAAAAATCTTACACCTGCAATAATCATCAAAGATAGAAACTTAAAAATAACACGAAAGAAATGGAATAGTATCAGCTCTAGATGGGAGTGATATTAGTAAAGAAATTTGCAAATGTAGGTATGGATTTCTTTGCAATTTCGATGAGATAACAAGTATTTAGAATGGAAATATGATTTTAATTGGGGCTATAACTTGTAAAAATTTAAGAACCTACTCTTTTGTTCTTTTTATTGCTTTCGTGTGAAATGGCTTTTTCTAGGTTTCTCCTAGTGGGAAGAAAAACCCACAATCCAGAAAATTTGAAAAGAACGAGATGAAGGTAAACTATTTCAGCTAAATACACTCTTAAATTTTGGAACTTGGAAAGCTTGTCATGACAAATGAAGTCCATATAGTAATTTTTATTCTGCAATAGCTAAAGATTTTAGATAAGCCTTTTTAAATTTTCAGAATATAGAGGCATATTTACAAATGAATGGTTTAATTTTACCAAATGTATGGAAACCACTTGATAAAGTATGAAATCCTCTGGAAAAAAAAAAGTTACGTTTAGTTAACATATGTTGGATCTTGTATATTTACAGGAAATGTTTCCATTTTAGACCATTGATACATTAATAGTTTCCAGGCACATTTTATGACAGAGTCTAAGTTTGTTCTCTTTTGAATAGCTAGGAAAGGATGTTTTTAAAGTAAGCACTTAGATTTGCCTGGATCTCATTTATAAAGCAAGGGTCTTAACTACAAATGCCTCTGAAATCAAACTATGCCCTGGAGTAATGAATTCCCTGGAGATGACCAAAGCATCTTTCACTCAATTTCTCTTTACCGTCATTCAAACTTCCTAAGTTACTATGTTTTCTTTCTTGAAAAGTAGTGAATGGATGCAGCTCCTGGTTGTCCCCCAGTCTCTAATTTTTTTCATGGGGAGTCTGTGACTTCACTTTCATAGTTCCTTGGAAAAGCTGGTGATCATACATCATTCACTGAAGTACTGTTTTAAAGCTCTGTGCTCACTTTGACCCTATGATCTGACCTGCATTTTTTAGCAACATTCTGAGATCTCTAAGAATTAGGGGGAGAAAATATCAATGTATCCTGAAGAATATGTAAGGCTGCTGAAATGCTATTAATCTGAATTCTTTGTTTTCCTGTGTGTAACTAAAGCCCCCTAGTGGCCAGGTGACCCCAATCAGGTGCTGTGTGCCCCTTTTTGGAGAGAGGATCTTGAGAACTCAGCTCTGGCCCTCTCCAGATCTCTCTGAACTATAGGTGAAGACTGTTGGGTCTGCAATATATCCAATTTTCTGGTTTTAAAATTTCTCAGGACATCCCGGCCTATACCCCTGGCAGCTCCCCAAGGAAGAGAGAGACCAGCAATCTTTCAACTTTGAAGAAGGGTAAGGTCCCTGGAGCTTTTAACTAGTCCTTTAAAGCAATGGGGGATACTCCTTCTGGCAGTGCAGACTGGAGAACTCATGAAGGGTCAGAAAGCTGTGAGCTGGGGTTCCCAAGGTAAATTCCTGGCCAAAGGAGTCTTAGACTACCTGTGAAGCTCCAGGAGGAGGGAAAGGAGTCCAGATTTCCTCTTGACCGTCTCATGGGGAAGTTTAGGTAGCACAAAAATATGGTCCATACAGTTAGTCACATAACTCACATAACTCACATAACTTGGATGAGTTGCTGTAAAATCAAATAATCCCTCTACTTAGGTTTTACAGTGTAGATGTATGAGAAATTCCCCAACACCCATGCATTTATTCCTCTATAACCATGTGCTTCATGATGGGTATAAGCCCATTTATAAACTTGTCACAAGGGACCATGTCCCCTCTATGTCCTCTGTGATGAGCAACGTGTCTGGCATGTATTAGAGACATGGTCTTAAGAATGAATGAAAGTCATTGCATCAAGCTTATCTGAGGCATATTTATTCCTGAGAAGACCTTCTAAGTTGCAAAAGATGCCCCCCTTACCAAGCTTTTTAATTAAGACTTTTTTTTTTTTTTTACTGCATGAGAGCTAAGTGCTGAGCACTATGTGGGATTTAGAGAGAATTCATTCTTGTTCCCCAGAAGGAACCTATAGCCTAGTGGAAGCCACTTGCCCTCCCTTGACCCCATGTCCCCTCCCACTGCAGTCCTAATTCTCAACTCCCTGTCAATCTTAGTTCTATTTCTCCACTTCCCTCTCACCCTTTAGACTGCCCCTTTCTGCATTCTATATCCATCACTCCATGGATTCTGCTCTTCCTGAAGTCATCAGGTTTGAATTCAATAGCCACTTCTTAAAAATTAGATTTGTAGGTTTGCAGAAAAATCATGCCTAAAATTCAGAGTTGCTGTGGACTATAGATAATAGTACAATTAGAAAAATGTTCTACCATCAGTTGCAACAAATGTTCCACACTAATGCAAGGTGTTAATGATAGGGCGGAATATGGGAACTCAACAGTGACTTTTTAATCCTCCTCACTTTAAATTTACCTCTAGTAAGCATTTAGCATGTGTGAACACCCCCTCATTTGCTCTTCTCTACCTTTCTGACCACTCCTTTTCTGTCTCTTTTGTCAGCTCTCCTTTCTCTTCTCAAACTGTAAGTGTTGGCTTTTCTTAGAGCTCATTTTGAGCTTTTCTTTCCCTCATTATTACTTTTATGGTTATTTTAATTGTGGATATATGCCAGAAGAACCCAGGGAGTGATGATTTTTAAGCTAAATATGTCCAACCCCAGAATTTCTGATTTATTGGACCTCTGGTATATGCATTTTTAAAAAAATTCCACAGATAATTCTTAATAGCACCCCTTTTAAGAACCATGATTTTATTTATTATTTTTCTCTCTGCTTCTGTCTTTTTCTCTTTCTCTATAGTTTTTATAGGTGATTTCATCCTATAGAGAAAGAGAAAACTTGTCCTTTGGGCAAGTTTTTTGTTTTTTGTTTTGCTTTTTGTTAGTTTTACAGGATACTGATGACTTCTAAATCTAAATCTTCAGACCACAGTTCATCTTTGAATTCAGATCACTGCATGCAATGCAATCTTGGGTAGCTCATAGGCATCTCATAAAACTAACACATCCCAAACAGAAATCATGATTTATTTCCCCAAACCTGCTCTTTTTCATGTCTTCTCCATTTCAGTGAATGGTATTGTTATTTGTACAATCCAGAGAACTGGACATTTCCTTGACTCCTCCTTCACCCCCCATATCCAATGAAGCATCAGTTTTTGCCAAGTCTAGATACTCAATTGATGGTAATCAATCATTTTATTCCCAAAATGGCAATTTCAAATGGTTCAACCCAATACTCATCAAATATATATACTTTTCTCTATTTTTGTGACATTTTGGTTCAACTGTTGGTTCTTCAAATGGCTGAAACACCTTTCTTACTGGCCTCTCAGCATCTGCTCGTCTCCAACCTGCCATGGCCACTCTGCCTGTCCATAATTTACACTGCATGCAGAATGATCTGTTTTTTAAAATTGCAGATCTAATTATACCATACCTCTACTTACAACCTCTCAATAGGTTCTCAGTGTACTTGGAATAGAGTAAAATTCGTAACTGGCTAGGAAGACCCTGTATCATCTGCTCCCTTTTTTCCCTCTGCAACATCATTCTAAGCCACTTGTTTCCTTTCCGCTCTATGGTCAAGTCTCACTGGACTCTTTTAGGTTCCTTGGGGTTTCAGGGACTTTGTACATGCAATATCCTTGGCCTGAAATGATTTTTACCATTTTCTTTGCCTGGATGGCATTTGCAAATCCTTCATATCTCAACCTAAACACCACTTGCAATGGGAAGCTTGGCCTGATGCTCTCCACTCTGTTAAGCTCCTTTATTTTGTAGCCTGAAACCCTTCTTTGTAGTGCTCATCACCGTTGTTATTTGTTAATTAAATTGTTGTGCAATTATTTATCTAATACCTGTTTCTCTGCTAGGCTGAGCCTCCATGAAAGCATCTAACTTTATCTCATTCACCACACTAGTCACAGCATCTAGCATGGCATATTAAATTTAGTAAACTCTCAGTGGATATAAATTGAATGCATGGATAAGATGCAGTTGAGACAGACACAAAAAGAAAGTACAAGATATTATTTTAGAAGTATTCTGATGGAGACATGAACGAAGCACATTGGGTGTTAGAAGAAAGAAATGTTTCTTCCTTTTTTAATGGAAAATTTCACACAGATAGTATGATGAGGTCTTCCTTGGATGGAGAATGACATCTTAGGCAGAGGGAAAAACACGCCCAAAGGCACAAAGGTAGAAAAATACAGAGTAAACTTGGGGATTAACAAGTGATCCAATTGGTTTGAGAGTAAAATAAGTGCTGGAGGAAGAAGGTGATGAAACTGAGAATAGGTAGGAGTAGGGGTAAATGAAGAAAAGCACAAGGACTTTAAACTTTTAATTTTAAGCAATCACCCAAGCAGTTTCTGAGAGAATTGTTCTGGCCTCGGTATGCAGGGTGAGCTTTGAGTACCCAGAGACTAGTTAGGAAGTTTGCGCTAGACTTTGCAATAGATAATGAGAGCCAGAACTCAGGCTGTAGTAGTGGAAATGAAAGGAAGGAAAGACTTAAGGCTAAGATTACAGAAGAGGGATTGCTAAGAGTTTGATGACTGATTCCATGCAAGGGCGACAGAGAGACCAGGTGCCGATGATTCTTGGCTATGAACACTAAGAGGCAGTGCCTTGGCAAACAATTTTAGAAGAGCCACTAATCAGGATGTAATGGAAACTAATGATTGCTTCAAGTGTCCATTCTGCAAAAGTTATGAGCTCATTCATTAGCCAAACATATTCATCAATATATCACCAGTATATCATCTGCTTTTATCCAGTGTTCTTTTTGCAGACACATTACCTGCTAGTGAGTAGCTGTTTGGTTGTAAGCTGATTTTAAATTGGAGGATTAAAAACATTTTCTTTTGTATTTTTTTATTCTTTTCTTTTCTCTGACAGCTGTTATGGTTCAGTCCACTTCACAGGTATGCCTCAGGCTTGCAAATGACTATTTCACATTCACTGTATAAACTAGTGACTCAGTATGTTGCTTTAGAACCAGATATGTGTGGTTTTGCTTCACTTGAGGAATTCAGTAAAGAACATACTTCATGTCAGCAGAAACTCTCGTAAATCTATATAGAGAAGGACATGATTAAAACCTCCTTTTATAATCACAAGGTTGCAAGGAATTTGTCTCCTTTTCTTTATGGACAAGTTCTGGAGTTTTCTCTAAAACCTCAGAAAAAGCTCATTCGTGCCTATGAGCTGATTTTGAGAAGGGATGACATTGTCATCTTTTTCTTGAATTTATTCTTCAAGCTTAAAAAGTAATTGAAGGAGAAAGTAAAATTCAAAGGGTTACTATTTCGCTTTGTATGTAAGAGGTATGCATTTTCCCTCTAGACGTGTACTCCAGGGAAGATTGCCAGAAAAAACAAACAAGGCAGCCTGGCCCTACACAGTTTCTCCTGTACAATGGCTGAGCTTCTGTATCTGGCCCTATGTATATAAACTAAGTGTCCTAGGATAGAAAAATCTTCCAGAAGCTCAAAATTATGGAAAGAAGAGAAAAAGGGAGGAAAGAGAATTTTTAAAATTGTAAATGAACATTTATACCATTACTATCTCAGCTTGAATAAAGATTAAGGTTTTAAAAAATATCCATAAATAGCATCTTCTAGATGTGGAGGTTTTGGCTCATAGAAATTTGGATTAGTGAGATTAAGTAAAAGGAGAGAAATATTAGGTGGAAGTCCCCAGACAGAAAGGTTTCACAGAAGACACCTGCCCAGTTTGGCATAGTGGACTCAGAGGCCTGGCACTCTTCTATTTGAATACTTTGGTGGGATTGATGACCTTTTGTGGGTTTTGTGGCATGGGAAAAACATATAATTAATTTTTTTTCTGAATGCAGTGCTGTATGTTCCTCCAAGGAATCCTTGGCATTCTGTTGTCTTATACACTTTACTAAGTTAACTTGGGGAGCTACTTGGACATACATGATGTTAGAAACAATTTCTGACTTTTTCATTTTCTATATGCCACATAAAAATTTATCTTGGAAATTGATGTATTATTTATCTAAATTTATACTTCAAATACAAAACATTTTGTGCTGCTGCAGGGACATTCACTTTAATATTTTATTGGTCATTTAAAGCATGCTTTTGTTTCATTTTGTCCCTGAATAACACCATTCCTTTTGTGTGTGTGTGTATGTGCACATGTATTTTTAACCTCTGAAATTTGTCTTATTTTGTTTGACTTTACAAGGCTTTTGAGACTATTCATCATACCAAGTAATCAATACTTGGGAACCACATGTCCCAGAGAACACAGGTCTCAGAACTGAAGTTGCCACTCTTCAGTTAATAGCAGGTGAATGTTCTCCATGGCCAGGTATTTTAATATTCCTTTGGTGAGTAGGACTAGAAAACATTGCCTGTTTTGTTTATAGATGACACTTTCTTGGAAGGAAAAACTAAAAACGTACAGTTGAGGTCGAACTTGACTTCATAATAGTTTTGATAGAAGCTGAGGCATTAGCAGAGCTAAACTTCATTCTATGACAAATACATTTCCTGGTTTACAGAGCTTTCTCTTCTCCTGCTTTATCTGGAACCTGGCTGCTCCCCAGGACCCCTTCTGCTGGGGACCTTCCCAGGCTGCTTGCCCAGGTTCCTGCTCATGCCCCACTTCTCCTTCGACCCTCTTGCAAAGACCTGTTCCCCTGAGCTTATCTGGATCTGTCACTGTCTTCTAGCATTCTCCATCTATGGACCACTTTTTTCTCTCCTTCCACCTACATTCGACAGCTTTGGCGTGTTCCTTCATCCTTGCAGCCAATAGTTCTTCTTTTCCTCTTTCCCCTCTCATGATTGAAAAGGAGTTCTTCCTTCTACCTAAGGTCAGTCTCTACTCTTGGGCTCTGGATCCCATCCCCTCTGGCTTCCTTGTGGCCCACTCATTTTACTATAATACTTAACTTCTCTTCAAATTTTTTAATATCTCCAGCTTCACTGCCTCTGTCTTAATTCAAGTTACTATAATCTCTCATAGTCTCTCAGGCCCCTAATTTGTTTCTGTGCTCATAGTTTTGCCTTTTTCAGACCATCCTTCTTAATGTAGCAACAATGAGCTTTCCAAAATGTAAATCTGAGCATTTCATATAACCCCTTCTTGCATTTCCATGCTGGGCTCCCCTTGGTTGTTAGAATAAAGCTCCAACTCTGCAACACAGCATTCAGGATGTCACAGTCTTGCCTTTGATTAGGTCTGAGAAGAAATAACAAAGCAAATGAAACAGCGATACAGATTAATGAGAAATATTTTTTTTAGAAGTATGATTTCCAGTATATACCTAGCCTGTCCTTGAAAGGTCAAGATAGAATTTTGGAGCTTATAGAACTTAGTGTTTTACTTTATAAGCAAGCCTTCTAAAACTGTTTCTAACATTTGCAAAATCTCTTAAAACTATATACTTTTTTCTTTTATAATAGCTATTTATGAACACATATTTAGATGATTTCTTTGTACAAAAGATGTGATTCATAGGAGGGATTGGTTGGTAATTTAGAAACCCTTGAGTTCTAATTATGGGAAGTTGCCTGTGCAAGGGATATGTTCAGTCTGCCTATTTACTAAGCTTTAAGATGGGGACAAAATACCATACCACCTCCATGAGTGTGTGTGTGAAGCATACCTAATAAAAATAATAAGATATTAAGTGCTTTGCAAATAATAATCTTTTTCCTTAATAGCATGGTGACCTGCTAGTTCTTTGGAATTGTTTTTAATACCCGAGGTTAGCTCTTATGTAACTTAAGAAAGAGAAATCAGGTACATAGTGGTGAAAGTTCCTGCTTCTCAGTGTATGTAATGTGACATATGATGACAAAATAAACCTATGAAATTGAAAAGAAAATCAGCTAATATTTAGCATTTATAAATTCATTTTGATTTTACAACTCTTTCCAAACCTTGACTAATTAATTTATACACATATCAAAGGAAGGTGATGATTAGCTGTTTTACAGGTGGGAAGAAGCTGAAGATAGTTGTTAAGTGCCTTGCCCAAGGCCATTGAGGAGGGGGGATGCTTTGAGGCTGGTCTAGAACCTGGACAGTCAAGATGCTTCATTCATCCACCTCCCATTCTTTGTATAGGGTCCTCGCTCTCCTCAGTGGGGGCTTTGATTGTCGATTAACTGGATCTTTGTCATTTGATCTTCAATGGATAGAAAATTGAAGTTAATGTGTTTTGTGGTTCATGGGTCCCCAAAGAAACTCAGTTCATGGAAGCTCTTTTTTTAGGGACAATTTTCAGAGAGAGCTAAATGGGGTTGAGGGAGTAAGTAAAAACATGACATATCCAGGAAATGCGTCTGCTCTGACATGTAGGTGAGTGATAACTCATGGCCTGTGTGGCTTCCAGTGATGAAATATAAGGATTTAATGTTAAATGTTCTTTGAGAGTATGCTTGCCCTCCTAGTGCACAGTGATGAACTGTAAACTTGTCTAGGGCAGAGATGATGTAATTCCTTTGTACCTGCAAACTGAGGATGACAGGTTAGACAGGTTGTTCACAACACTCTTTGAAAAGGGAATGTCAGAGGTTTCCAGCATTCCTCAATTTACATAACAGATATTTTCCCCAGGAAATTTTGCTTTTTAAAAGATACTTCTTTTCAATCCATTTGAAAATAAACCAACAGAGACAATTACTTTTTAATTAATCTAACTCTGCAGAGTTAGCTTTCCAAATAAGTGAATTCTTTTCAGCCAGAGCCTTTCTATGAAATGGTGGTGAAATGCAACAGTAGTACTGATACTTCATGGCTCTGGAAAGACCATGACCTTCAGGGACCGACATCTCTTGGTTGTAACATGAATTCTGTCAGTTACTGTTGTGTGACTATGGGCAAGTTCTGTTATCTTTTTGTTTTTCAGTTAGTTAGAAAATGAATCATTTTATAGTGAGAATTTTAATTTAACCGAGTATCATGAACAGCTTCAGGGCAGTTCTAAGGCAGTTCAACAGATCTCCCTCATTCTTTTAATATTTGTGTTGGCAAAAGACTCTGGGCTCTGGGTTTCTAGGTTCTTGGCTTATGTCACATAAAAGAGTTTAAGGACATGCCATAGGGTGGGCAAAGGAGTAAAGAGTTTATTAAGAAACAAGAAAAGAGTACTCAATCCTAGACACGGATGCCGGCATGCTGCAGGGTGAATTCTGCAGGTGGGAGTCTCAGGTCAGGCCTTTTAAGACTTTTGGTTCTTCCTGTGCATAATATTGGGGAGGGGCCCCAGGCAATTGCTGTTCTGATTGGTTGCCCCACCTGTTAGCTCTCAGAGGGCCAATGGGGAGACTTTTTGTTTGAAGGTACCTGGGACTTCCCCTTGACCCAGGAAAGAATTCCAAATGGGATCTTGTGGTCAGGATCTTATGGGATCTTCCTGGCAGACTTCCTCTCAGGAAGTTTCCAGGCAGGGTCTTACGGCCATGTGGTCTCTTGGGCATGTTTTCTGCTGGGTCTTCAGCTGTGACCTGTCTTCCCTTTCCCTATATTAACCTGCCTCATTTGCATGGTATTCAATTACATGAATATGCATAACTTATTTAGTCATTCTTCAATTAATGAACATATTGCTTTTTTTTTTCCTGACAGTTTTTATCTTTTACAAAGGATCAGGTAAAGAATATCTTTATAATATGAGTTTATATATTCCTATATATGTAGGTCATATTTCTGAAAGGGGGATGATTAGGCATGTGCGTTTTTAATTTCGTGGATCCTGACATTATACTCCAAGATTGCTTTCCCATGAACACAGTATCCCAGTGCTCATATCCCAGCACCTCACTGATAATGGCTATTGCCAAACCTTCTTATTTATCTAATCCGTTGGATGAAAAAGAAAGTACCTCAATGTTGGTTTTATTTCTATTTATTTAATTATGGGTGAGCTTAATAAGCAGGTTTTATATGTGCATTAGGCCTAACAATTTTGTTTCTGGCTGATTGGAAAGGAATCAAATTCAGGCATGAAATTTAATCCAACTCTGGGACTGAGAACTTCTTTGACTTTCTCCTCCTTTGTTCTAATGGTTACAGTAGGTTGCAGGACGATAAGTTGTGATCCATCCAATCCTACCATATCAGAAAAAAAAGGAAGAAAAAGCAAGTGCAAGCGGTTCCTGTATTATCTCCAACTTTATTATGACTCTTGATTATTAGACAAGCATTTTTAGTTCTGGGAACTGGAATTGATGGAAGAGCTTGTAAACAAAGTTTAGGAAATAACTTAATTTCAAGGAGTATAAGAGAGATTTTAGGAGAAGGATGATTACTATTTAATGGAAAATAATTTCATACCCCTTAGCACTGACTTTCAGCTGGAGATTCATTAGTTACCATGACATTTTGATTGTTACAGTTAGTAGTAGCTATGGGCTTAATAATTTTAATTCATGGTTTGAACAGCCCACAGAAATTTGGCCTGTGGTCTTTTGGAGAAAATTACCCTTTAAATGTGTTACTGTTCCCCAAAGGAATCATCTTTATACAAATATTAAGTCTGATAACAAGCCTATCTTAAAGGCTTTACTGTAATTCTCTGTCTCTGTTAGTTTAATTCTTTTTCTTCCTTATCATTATAAGAAGCATTTTTCAGGCCTTAACTTATATTAACTAAAAAGAGAGGCAGGGAGGGAGGGGGGAAGAGAGAGAGAGAAAAGAGAGAGAGAGAGAGGGGGGAGGGGGGAAGAGAGGGGAAGAGAGAGAGAGAGAAAGAGAGGAGAGAGAGGAGAGAGAAGAGACAGAGTGAGAGAAAAAGACAGAATTTAAAAGTAACCTTTTAAGCAATTTTATTGAGATATATTTACATACCATACAATCCATACATTTAGTGACTTTTGGTATAATCACAGATCAAAGCAGCCTATTTTTAACTAACAGGAGGAAACAAAATTTATTTTCAATTTTAAAATATTCAGGTTTTGGTTTTTTTTTTCCTGTTAACTGCTTTTGACCATAGTGCAGTTTCCCAAGCATGGATCACTATTAGGAAAACCCTGTAACAATGGAATTAAACAAACAAAAAACAAATAGGGAAGAGTTTATTTGCCAAAGAATCACAGATTCTTTCTTTTAATTAATTGTGATACTCTGATTAGAAACTCAATCCTGTTTTAGTCAAAGTTCACCCTCATAATTAGAATAAGAATAGGGTAGGATTATGAAGCTAGCCCTGTCCTATCACTTATGTCATTTTAATTAGAGTAAGGCTTGTTCAGATCTACTTACTGTAGAGCAAAGTGGTGGAGAAGTTTATAGCCTAGAGGACAAAAATGGGACAATAGAAAAGGACACATAGGGCCAACAAGGTAGGGGACAACCTGTTGTGCCATGTGGGAGTGGTCTAGCCACGAAAAATGGTGGAGATCAAGAGGACTTTTAAGAACAGAGTAATTTTTAATATTAAGTTTGCAAATTTTATTTCACCAAACCTGCAGTAAAATATACCTACACCAAAAAATGCTTTGTGTGAGTGTTGTTTTTTTTTTTTCATTACTAATCTTATTGGAATTCTAGTAAAGGGTCTGAATTGACTGGGTTCATGTGTTATTGAGGAGAGACAGCATGTATAAGCCATCTAAATGATTCATTGACTGAATTCTTTATCCAACAAAATTGTCCTTCAAAAATGAGGAAGAGTTTAAAACACTCAAAGATAAACAGAAACAGAGTTTGTCAATAAAAGACCTGCCCTCCAACAAATAGTAAAGGGAATTCTGCAGGTTGAATGGAAAAGATAGGAAAAAGTGGCTTGGAGTAGTGTGAAGAAATGAAGAGTATCAGTAAGAGTAACTAAAAGCATAAATGCAAAACCCAATAGGACTGTATCCTCAATATACAACTCTATCTTCAATTCCTATAAGAGTTAGAATACAATTGAACAAGAAAAAGGCATGTATCCTGGTAATGGACATGCATGGGTTATTGGAATATTATTTAGCTATAAAAAGGAATGAAATCCTGATGCATGTGACAACATGGATGAACACTGAGGACATTATACTGAGGGAATTAAGTCAGACACAAAAGGACAAATATTGTATGAACTCACTGATATGGACCAATTAAGATTAGCAAACTCAAGGAGTTAGAATCTAGAATATAGGTTACCAAGGGATAGACTGGGCTTAGAGAATGGGGAGTTGATATTTATTCACACAGAATTTCTATTTAGGTTGATTGTAAAGGTTTGGAAATGGATGGTGGTGATGGTAGCACGTTATTTTGAGTGTAATTAACAGGACTGAATTATATAACTGAATGTGGTTAAAAGGGGAATCTTCATGTACATTGCAAGAATAAAAATTAAAAGATAAAACATAGGATGGTATAACACAGTGAACCTTATTGTAGATGATGGGCTATACCTAATAGTACAAGTTTAAGGATGTTCTTTCATGAATTACAACAAATATAGGACACTGATACAAGGTGTTAATAATGGGGTGGTATATGGGGAAACCACACCTAATGTAAACTATGGGTTATAGTTAATAGTGCTATTTTAAAATCTTTCATCAATTGTAAAAAAGATAACTACTGTTAAAAATAGAACAATTAGATAAACGTGTTATCATCAATAATAACAAATGTTCCATACCAGTGCAAGGTGTTGGTAATGTGGTATGTGGGAATTCTGCATTTGATGCAGGATTTTCCTGTAAACCCACAACTTCTTTAATGAAAGCATTTTTGAAAAAGTGCGGTATTGGTGGAAAGAAGCACATAAATTAATGGAGCAAATTAGAGATTCCAGAAATGAACCTACACATATGTGGCCAATTGATTTTTTAAAATAAAATTTTATTGAAGCATGTCATTCATACATGAACACACACAATAATGTATAGTAAAATTTGTGAATTTACAAAACAAACATGCATATCATCATACAATGGCCGATTAATTTTTTAAAAAGGCTTTTTATTTTAAGATAATTCTAGACTCACATGCAGTTTTAAGAAATCATGCATGTACTCTCAACTCAGTTTCCCTCTTTAATAACTTGTTATAATTCATAAAAGAATGTTCTCATATTTGTTATATCAACCATAGTCCATCTTCCACCATAGGATTATTGTGTTATACAGTCCCATGCTTTTTTCAATCCATTCAAAATGTGTGCTCAGTAGCTGTCATATTCATCACAGAGTTGTGCTGCTGTCACTTCATTCAAATTTAAAACAGTTTTATTACTCCAAAAGGAAAAATCCCCCACTTTTGTCCCTTAGGATTGATATGTTGCCATTGCTGCAAAAGTATTACAATATTATTATACTGTTAACTATCATCCATAAATTACATTATTTGTACTTTTCGCACGTATCACCATATACTTAATAATTGTAAAGGAAGAACGTTTTAATACTATTAACCACAATCTTCATCCACCACCCAAATCACTATGTTATAAAGTCCCTACATTATTCTTTAGCTTCCTTCCAATTGAAATATTACATCCACAGACTACCCCTTACAGGCACAGTCACATTTGTAAATCAGCAGTGTTAGTTACACTCACTATAATGAATTACATAAACTCTATTCATTTCCACTCATTTACAATAAACCTTATTAAAAATTCTACGTACATTAAGCATTAGCTCCCATTCTCAACCCACATTCTATCTCCTAGTGACACATACTCTAGAGTTAACCTCTGTGAGTTTACTCATTGTATTTAGTTCATATTAGTGAGACCATGTGGTATTTGTCCTTTCGTGTTTGGCTTATTTCACTCAATATTATGTCTTCAAGGTTCATCCATGTTGTCATATGCATCCTTATTTCATTTCTTCTTAAAGCTGAATAGTATTCCATTGTATATATATACCACATTTTGTTTATCCATTCATTGGTTGATGGACATTTGGGTTGTTTCCATATTTTATCAGTTGTGAATAGTGCTGCTATGAACATTGGTGTACAAATTCAGTTCATGTCTTTTCTTTCATTTTTAAGATTTTTTAAGGCTTTGGTTTGTCCACAGTCTTGTCTTCTTCATTGGTCTTTTCTGTATATTTAGCCTCTTCCTTTAGATGGGCCATCTTGTACTTTTTTGTTGTATACTGTACATTTTAATATTTTAAAATGTTAACTCTGGGATTTACTCTCTGGGATGTCAGTTTCTGGGTTTGGAACCAGCTGATGTTAAGACAGATTTTCTTGAGCTTTAGCTCTTCTATCAGGAAGGTCTGCCCAGCGCAAAAGTAGTGTGCAGGGTTTTCCCTGTCTTTCTGGGCCTCTGTCTTGCCCTGGGCTTTTGCTTGTTAGTTGTTTTGGAGTTGCCCTGTTATGAAAGCTTGGTTGTCCCTTCTGTTTTCCAGGGCACAAAGCTTCCTTTCCTGGGTATTTGAGGCTAGTAGGCTCTTCTCCCAGACGGTCTGTCTCTATAGTTTCTACATTCCTTTCACTGTCTCGTGCTGCTTTTGCTGGAGGACAAATTCTCGGAGGAGAGTTGGCCCAGGTAGGATTTTCCCAAGTTGATTTTTCTGAGCCAAAACTGGACCAGGGACCCATGAAAGGGACACAGACTGGCTCCAAAATTCCTTATGGAGGGGATCAGGAAGAGTGTGAGAAGCTTCTCTGATGGCTTCCCAAAGCTGAGTTTTCCTGGCATGCCTAGCAAATTCAGTCCTTCAGTTAATTGTCCCTGTAATCCTGAGGAAGTGCTGCATCTTTAAATCTCCACCACCTTCACCTCTGTCTGGGACAGGGTTGAAACAATGACTGCTGCTGCCTTGGTCTAGGGTGCCTTCAGAACCAGGACCAGAGATTTGAATTTGCTGATCAAAAGCCATGATAAGTGATTGGACATGCCTGCTCTTATTCTTGGGGAAGAGGATTTTTAGGTACTTTTATGTCACCAGAAGCTAGGCAGGGTCTGGACCTTGTGGTAGTCTGACACAGGAGTTGGGGATTGGTACTGGTAGCCAATGTGCAGAGAAAGCAATTCACAGTTCTTTACCATAATTTATCATCTCTTGCTCCCGCTTTTCCCTGGATGCTGTACAGTGTTCTTCTGGCCTCTGGAGTTTTAAAATAGTTGTTTTAGATAGTTCCTGCTTGTTTAATTGTTGTTTTGGTGGAAGGACTGAGTCCTGGAGCTCCCTACTCTGCCATCTTCCCTGGAAATTCCTCTCATTGTGGTTTTAATTTGCATTTCCATAGGGGCTAATTATGTTTAACATCTTTTCATGTGTTTATTTATCTGTTTATCCTCTTTGGTGAAATATCTCTTCATGTTTTTACCCCTTTTCCAGTTGGATTGTTTGATTTTTTAATGTTGAGTTATGAGAGTAATTTATGTGTTCCAGATCATAGTATTTTGTCAAATATGTGGTTTGCAAATATTTTTTCCTAATCTGTAGGCTGCCCTTTAATCCTTTTAAGTCTTTTGAAGAGCAAAAGTTTTTAATATTGATGAGCTCCAGTTTATCATTTTTTCCTTTAATGGATCATACTTTTGGTGTCACGTCTAAGAACTCTTTGCCTAGCCTTAGATCCTGGAGATTTTCTATTTTTTTCAGAAAAGTTTATAGTTTTAAGTTTTATATTTAAGTTTGTGATTGATTTGAGGTAAATTTTACATAAGGCATGAGGTGTAGGTCACTGTTCATTGTTTTTCTCCTCTGGATGTCCAATTACTCCAGCATCATTTATTAAAGAATGTCAATTGGTTATTTTAATTGTGACAACATACATATAACATAAAATTGGCCATTTTAAACTTCTTTAAGGGTACAATTCATTGGCATTTATTATATTTATGATGTTGTGCTGCTGTCAACACCATTCATTACCAAAACCTTTTCATCATGCCAAATGGAAACTCTATAGCCATTACACAATATCACCCTCACCCTGGCTCCTGGTAATCTCTAATCTATTCTGTTTCTATGGTTTTGCTCATTCTAGATTTTTATATAAATGAAATCATATAATATTTGTCCTTATGTGCCTGGTTTATTTCACTTAGCATAACGTTTTAAAGGTTCATCCGAGTTGTAGCATGGATCTGTCAGAATTTCATTCCTTTTTATGGCTGAATAAAATTCCATTATCTGTATATATCACATTTTGTTTATCTATTCTTCTGATGATGAATACTTGGGTTGTTTTACACCTTTTGGCTATTGTGAATAATGCTTCTATGAACACTGGTAGATAGTACCTTTCTGAGTCCCTGTGTTCAATTCCTTTGTGTATATACCTTGAAGTGAAATTGCTGGAACATATGGTGATTCTATGTTTAACTTTCTGAGGAACTGCCAAGCTGTTTTTTTTTTTTTATGGTGGCTGCATGAATTTGCATTCCCACCAACAATGTACAAGGTTCTAAAACCTCTGCATCCTTCCAACTCTTTTTATTTTCCTTTTTTTTTTTTTTTAGAAGATAATAGTCATCCTTTTGGGTATGGTGCAATTGATTTTGACAAAGGTGCAAAAGCCATTCCATGGAAAAAGGATAGAATTTTCAGCAAATGGTGCTGGAACAATTAAACATCCATTTACAATAAAATAAACCTTCACCCGTACATCATACCTTCTTTAAAAATTAGCTCAAATGAACCATAGATCTACATGTGGGGCCTAAATCTATAAAATTTCCAGAAGGAAACAAGAAAAAATCTTTGTGAGATTGGATGAAGCAAAGTTTTCTGGATATGACACCAAAAGCACTATCCATAAAGGAAGACTGTTGATATATGGTACTTCATCAAAATTAAAGACTTATGCTCTTAGAAATTGTTAAGAGAACAAAAAGAGAAGCTACAGAATGGCTATATATATATATATATATATCACCTTTCTGATAAAAAATTGTATTCAGTTTGTATAAATAATTCACAAACTAATTATAAGCCTACAATTACCACAGTAAGGAAATGGACCAAAAATTTGAGCAGATACTTTACCATAGAAAATCAAATTGCAATAAGCAGATGAAAATGCATCCAACATCATTTGTTATAAGGGAAACACAAATTAATCCACAATGAGATACCACTACATACATACTAAAATGTCTAAAACTGAAAAAAAAAATTCCCCAAAACAATGGCTAATACCAAGTTCTGATGAGTATGTGGAGCATCTGGAGCTTTCATACACTGTTTGTGGAAATGCAAGTTGGTATATCTCCTTTGGAAAAACAGTTCGACAGTTTCTTCTAAAGTTAAACTTATACTTAACCTATGATCCAGAAATTCCTCTTTTGTGTATTTACCTAAGGAAAATGAAAATTGTACACAAATGTTCATGGCCGCATTATTAATAACAATCATCTAAATCTGAAAACAATCCAATTTTCCTTCAACTGGTATATTGCTAAGCTACTATGATAAATTCATACAATGGAATCCTACTCCACAATACAAATGAACAAACTAAGGATACATGCAATGATATGGATATATCTCAAGTGCGTTATGTTGAGTGAAAGAAGCCAGATTCAAAGGTTACATACTGTATGATTCCATTTATATGAAATTCTGAAAAAGGCAAAGTTACAGAAACAAAACAGATCAGTGGTTGTGAGGTGCTGAGCATGGAGGGTTGACTACAAAGTGGCAGAGGGGAATTTTTTGATGATGGGATTTTTAAAATATCTGTATTGTGGTAGTGATTATATGACTGTATGTTTGTCAAAACTTGTAGGACTGATATCAACAAAAAGGGAAATGAAATATGTGCATATAAAAACAGGGAATAAGAAATATTGATGTAGAAAATATACACCAAAATCTTAATAATTATCTCTCATAATTGCATTTTTTATTTATAGGTACCTTCCAATTTTTCCACAATAATTAAAATTAAAAGAAGAGAAAAATCAGTACATGCTTACTGTTGAATATTTGGAAAAAAACAAGAAAGCAGACTATAGTAAAAAAAATTTATCATAGCTACATTATCTTTTGACAACTATATTTTAATCTATTTCCGCCTAGTCCCTCTCTATACATAATTATGTGTACGCATTTTTCCAAATGACTCAAATTTGTTTTTGTCTTTCTTTAAACCTATACTTATCTTAACTTTTATGGGCATACATACTTACCCTAAGAAATATATCTCTTTTGTTAATAAAAACATTGAACCCTTGCTCCTTCGCAGTAGACCATTTTCGTTGCCACACTCAAGGATTTGAGAGTGTGCTTTTGGAGGTCAGGGCCTGGACAAGGTAGTCTTTTCCCCTTCGGGAAGTGTGGGAGTTGTCATTGGTTCCTGCCTTCAATTAGAATTGTCTGCACTAGGGTTGGGGATTTGCCAAAGTAGGAAGTACCTTACTTAGATAGCCTTTATGTGTCTATGTTTGTCACCAAATCTAGTTCTGTTTTTTATTTCCTCTTACATTTAGAGTTCCTTCACAGTTTCTACTTTTACCTCAGGCCCAAGTAGCACATTCTTTAAGTTCTTCCAGCGAGATAGTGTTTGTGTATGTACAAGGTTCCCCTCCCCCCACAGGTTTGTATTAAATTTCTGCCTGGGATTTTCATGATTTTTCTAGATGCTCTTCTCTCTGACCTCTGACAGGTCCACTTCTCACAATCCACTCTGATTCTCTAGATCTTTCTCTACGTCTCTATCTCTCTGCTGCCCTCCTTTTCCAACTCTGTTTTCCTTTCCTATTTGGACCCTAAGGATTGTGTAGATGGGTCTGGGAGTCAATCCTCACTCAAATCCTCATGGCCAATATATTTGTAGTGACTCTACTTCTGGTGTCAGTTGTCTGTGACAATATTGCTTATGAATATGAATTATCAAGTGTGATGACTGTAAAATAGTCATTTATATTAACTTTGCAGTGTCTTTTTTATACATAGTGTATTAGTCAGTCAAAGGGGTGCTGAGGCAGAGTACCAGAAATCTGTTGGTTTTTAAAAAGGGTATATATTTGGGGTAGAAGCTTACAGCTACAAAGCCCTAAAGAGTTCAACTCAAGGTACCATAAGAGGTACTTTCTCATACAAAATCTGTTGCCTTGTGTTGATACAAGATGGTGGGCTACATCTGCTAGGGTTCAGCCTTTCTCTTCCTCTTAAGGCTCCATGGGTCCAGCTTCTTCCATTTGCTGCTGTAGGCTGGCATAAGGCTCATCTCTCCTTCTGGGATGCCTTTCTTTCCAGGCTCAGCTGGTCTATTCTCTTCACAAGTCAGCTGTAAGCTATCAGGTGAATGGCTCGACTCTCTACGGTCTCCAGCATCGAAACCAAGTTCTTTCCTTGGCCTGTTTTTTTTGTGTGTGTGTTCTCATGTGTGTCTACTTCCATGTAAGTGTCTGATTTATTGGCTTCCCAAGGGGGTGGACACTCAACCCCGCACACCCTAATGACGTGGTTGAATCAAAGCCCTAATCTTGACATAATTTAATCAAAGGCATCTCTGCTGAATCTAATACAATCAAAGGGTATCACACCCAGAGGAACAGACCAGTTTACAAACATAATCAATATTTCCTTTTTGTAATTCATAAATAATAACAAACTGCCACACATAGGGAAAGACAGCGTAGTATAGCAGTTAGGAATGAAGACTCCAGAGTCAGATTACTTGGGTTTGAATCACTGTGTTGCCACTTTCTAGCTGTGGGATATGAGGTAAGTTACTTAACATCTCTGTATCTTGGTTACTAACGTCTCTGTAAATTAGATTTTAATGGTATCTATCTCATGATGTTGCTGTGAGGATTAGCTTGATTTTATAAAGAGCATTTGAAGGGTTGCCTGGCACATTGTAGGTGCTTTGCAAATGCTAGCTCTTCTCATTGTGGGATAATTTCACCTCTGTAGGCCACCAAGATGATAGCAGAAATAAGCATCACCTATAAATGTGAAACATAAATCAGGGAACGAGTCAGTTCCCAGAAGAAGATTCTCTGTGATATTGAATAAAAACTAGTTGTCAAAGTGGAAGAACTAGAGCACTGAGAAGGTAGATGGATATCCCCAAATGATTCAAACCTTCAAGCAGTTGCCCTCAGAGCAGTTTCATGGATAGACTTTTACTCTTGTGAGTCCTAGGAGGATCAGGAACCCAGAAATCTGCTTGTTCCTGCCCAGGTATCTGTGTAACCTGGGGTGAGGAGTGGGAAGGAGGGTCCTTCCCTTACCAGTGGTGAGTGAGCTAAGCAGCAATTATATCAATAAATGCCATTTTGAATAATAAAAATAATAATAACTAGGTTCTCGGTTGATTCATAAATATAACTGCTAGGGAAGAGTTAACAAAGGCCTTTGAAATTTCAATCCAAGATGCAATGAATCCAATTTTACTGTTTAGGTTCTACTCAGCTATAACCTGTGTAACCTAGCTAGTTACTCATATACAAATGCATGATTGCATCATCATTTTTGTAGAGAATAGAGACAGTAAAGGTCTATTCAAGGGTAAGTGCCATGAAGAATAGGCTCATTCCACAAATTGTCCAGTGAAGAATAGAGGACATTTTCTGATTTGACTATACATTTCCATCATGCATCTGTTAAAGGATGTGGAATATATTTTTCTGAACATTCTGTTTTCGTACAGCAGTGCTTTTTGAATCTTTTTCATCTGACCTGAGGATTCCTGTGCGTGCCCTCCCACCAAACAAAAACAAAATAAAACAAAAACCCCAAGCAGTTGGCAGCACACTGGAGGAAGGAGATTGGATCAGCAAAATTTTGTGCCTAGGAGGGATTTAGATACAGATGAAGTAGAGAACTAGGGCGAAAGGGGCTAGGCGAAAGTGGTCCTTGTGCTACACAGGAGGGCAAGAAGGTCATCGTGGAAAGGGTGACCAGCTCAGCGATTGCAAGAGTTTCAGGGTTTTGATTTCTTTTTCTCAGGAAAACATTGGGAAAATTCCATTTACCATGGTTTCAGAAAGAATAAATTACTTAGGAATATATTTAATGAAAGGCATGTTAAAACCTCTATCCTAAAAACTATAAAACATTACTGAAAGAAATTAAGACCTAAATAAATGAAGAAATATACATGTTCATGGGTTGGAAGTCTAGTATTTTTTCAGGTATCAATTCTCCCAAAATTGATCTCCAGAGTCAATGCAACCCCAATCAAAATTCCAACAGAATGTGGGTGAGTGTGTTTTAAATTGACTAATTAATTCTAAAATTTATGTAGAAAAGCAAAGGTCCTTGAATAGACAAAACAATCTTGAAGAGGAAGTATTTTTTTATACCTCAAATACTGATGACTAACTGCTGTTATTTAGTTTAGTGATTTAAAATCACTTAGGGAAAAAGTTAAAATATTTAATGGATATGCCTGGGGTGGGGGTGGCAATGTTTTATGATTTTACTTTCTATGTATAATGTGCTCATGGTTAATTCTGAAAAGTAATGCTGGTACAATAGCATTTGATTCTTGGTTGGTCTCCTTCTCTTCCTAATTCAAATATTTGAAAGGGGGAAAAAACAACAAAGCAGATTATTTCCTTGCATGCTTCTGTGAGTTTCCAAACTTATAGGCAAAAATTTAGCTGTAGCATACACAGCTCTAAATTTACTAACAAAATCCCTGTGTAAATCCTAAAGGTGGTTTATATTTATAACTATTTCCTAACATTTTCCCAGCTTTGGTCCTCTCTTTATACACACTAACCATAGGGCTTTGAAAACTGGGGCAGTTTAGAGAATGTTAGGAGAATATTGGATTAAGGCCAGGATGTGTTAAACTTCTAAATGTAAATATCTACTAACATCCCACAGTGAGCAGGAGTGCAGTTAGCATTTACATTTACCATTGTTTCTCATAAATTCACATTAGCTGGGCTGCAAAGTCAATCTGGATACAGAACTTGAATGGAGCTCCTTTACTATGTACAGTCTGTGAGTGAATGTGAATGGTGATGACAGCTGCTAGAATAACAAAATTGAGGAGAGGAAAAAGGATAGCATAGTTCTCATCCTGAGCTCAATTGTTGCTAATTGGAGGACCAGTCTCAATATCCAGGCAGCTTGTTCTGGGCTCAAATGGCAGACAGATGCTCTAAAGCTCTTGGGCTCAGGTATCTTATAATTGTGGATCCAGTCAAGGACAAATTTGATTTGTAGCCCACATTTTGACCTCTCTATAGTGCAAAGTGCTGGGAGTTGTTCCCACTTTGCCCCTTTCTTCAGATTGTTTCCATCACAGGCCCTACTCCCAACTGCTTGTCGATTTCCAAAACTATCTCCACATTTTACTAACAGTTCTCTGGAGATGGAATTCCAGAAAGAATGATGGTAAAGAAATGGGGCTTAAGGAGAAGGGTGGACACACTCATCATATAGGTTATTGGGATGCTGATCAGCAGAGAATGAAGAACCATCACTTGAGAAGTATACAGTTCTGGGAAAACCACATCTGTCTCTCCAATATATGTTTTTAGGTGGGTAAAGTCAAGTTAAAATGAAGAGTGAAGGCAAATTTGAAGAGAAATAGGGTTGAGAGAGCATGGCATGTACGTGGTGGTGGTGATTGGGGATGTTTGAGAAGATTTAAAAAGCTAACTGTGTATTATGAACCTCAAATCTACCAGATGCCATATTTACCTCAGATAATCAGTAGGCTCCCATAAATGTCATCACCAATACGTGGGTCCTTGGGTATTTATCTTAAAAAATGATAGCTCATATTTGATGGTTAGGATTATGGAATGGCATAGCACCCCCAGAGAAACTGTCCATCCAAATTATAGCACAACCTTAGCATTGCAGAGCTGCCCATGATATGTGCTGATGCACTTTGTTCCCAATCAGTAAATTCCAGGACACTATTTGTTACTACTGCAAAATTCTTAATTTAGGTCATTGTGACATGGCCCCAGGCATTTGCTCTTTCTCTTTAAATACCAAAGTTGGCTTTTAAAATCAACTTGTGTTTTTTGTTTTTGAAAAAGAAATACCTGTGGTATTATAAGAGATAACATGCATCTCCCATTATGCATCCTACTGATGTTACACTCTCTAGCTCTCACTGTCCAATACAGTAGCCACTAGCTACTTGTGCTATTGAGCACTTGAAATGTGGCTAGCTCAAATTGAAATGTACTGTAAATATAAAACTTACACTGGAGATCAAAGGTTTAGTGTTAAAAATTAAAATAGCTCAATAATTTTTTGTATTGATTGCATGTTGAAATAATATTTTGATTAGGTTAAAAAATTATTAAATAATTTTTATTTAATTATTAAATAATAAAAAAATTATTAAAAAATGAATTTCCCCTTTTTTTAGTTTTTATAACATGGCTACTAGAATTTTAAAATTATCCACATGGTCACACTATATTTCTATGGAGAGCACTGCTCTAGATTTTTAATATAAGGAACATGTGAAAAGAAAGCTGATCAAGAAGCAAGGTTGATTTACAGATACTCTCTGATCCAGTTTATTTCTCTCATTTAAACAATTAATTATGTATTCAAAACTAATTATGGGCCCAACACTTTGCTAAGTGTAAAAGAGCTTAAAACCACAATGGGGATAAAGAAATACTAATGGTTTAGTTGTTTTTTTAATCTTGGACTGGAAATGAAGGGTCAGCATTACAACAGCAGTGCTTTCCTGCGAATCATCATTCATCATGAATCAGATGAGCAAGGGAAGAGTTAGGAAGCAAACAAGATCATGAGGTCATAGAATTTGGAGAAGAGGAATCTCGGTGATCGTAGATTCCAAAGCCCTCATTTTATACAGGAAAAACAACTTGATATCTGGGAAGATGAAATGACTTGCCCAAAGTTACACAGAATCGGGACAGCAATTTCCAATTCAGTTCTTTACCCAAGTCACAAAACTGCATCAACTCCTTTTACCACACTTGTCAACTGAGTTGGCCAAGGGAATTTGCCAGGTCCATTTCAGCAGAAATGTCAAACACTAGGATGTAGAAGAAGTCTTCTTTTCTAACCTGTGCCAGAAGATTTACTTCCTGCTTCTGATGTGGTTTTCTCCATCCAATCTGATTCCTGATCGCCTGCTGGTCTGGCATTTTTAGTTACATGTTCCTGCTCCAGCTGATGATGTTTTCTATTATAATTGAGCAATGCTTCTTCCTATGTACAGTTTCCACTATTGTATTCCTAATAGTAGCAGAGGTGAGCCTCCAGGGTTCAGCAAAAGTAGGAAATTATTTGCATTCTGCTCCATAATATACTGTGTATGCTTCAATATCAAATCAATGTTCCAAATATCTTCAGGAAGATATCTTTCCTGTTTTCTGGTTGAAATCCTGTTTGGAATATAGTAATTTTTAAAAATTTTGAAAAAAAATTCAGCCACAATTTGGGCTAAAAATGGGAACCAAACATTCAATATCTGATTCAATATACAGGTAGTTTTTCTCTTTTCTTTGGTGTCACAGTATTTCAAGAATTCATGCTTAAATGAATAAGTGAATATGAATTTTAATGTTTTCACTGCTTTATGAAATTTAAGTATGAGAGATGCAGAATACTGCCGAGGTATTCTGATGAGACACAATATTTTTTTTGCTACTTTTTAATGGAATTTTGATAAATCAATTTTCTTATTGAACAGTTAAGTTTCTTGTGTAAATTGGTGAATTGCAAGATTCTGTTTTCTCTCCTTTCTTGTCCCAGGGAAATACTTCTAAAAGAATTGCTGTTCATGAAGAATGATGATTGCTGATCTATTTATTTTACTACTAGCATTGGCTTTCATTACGTATATATGATGATGCTTCTCAAGCAACTCTCTTCATCCAGCTCTTGAACTTCATTTTTGTCACATCAGTCAGGACCATATGAAGTAAAACATTCAGTTTTGCCTTGCTGTTGTTGACTGAGAGAATCCAGCCTTGAAAAATGTCAACTATGTAAGCACCCAGTCATCAAAATGAACAGGCATTTATTCATCTACTCTGTTTTTTTTTCCCCCCATCCCCCTTCATGAAGGAAAAATGACAATTCAACATGAGTTTTAGCTTTCTGATGAGCCCTTTTGGTTTAACCAACATGTGTGTAGTGCAATAAACATCCAGGGAAACATCCATTTTGTTATACATTTGTGTAACAAGAGTGAAGCAGTGGGCATTGGTTGTTTGCATTTGGTTGCCTAGCATCCGGACCTCCTTTGTGCATTTCAGCAGTCTGGTACTGTGTGAGTTTTGAGCCTCCCCAGAATAATACAAAAGAAGGGGCTAGTTAGAATTCATTCAGGTGGCATCAGCAGCACCCTGTGTCTAGTTGTGGCTAGGTCAGGCGCTGTGTCTAATATCCCTGATGACAGCTGGGATACCGTTGTAGAGTGTTCCTGTGGTATGACCTTGGAGATCAGTTGCTCAGATCTCTTTGTTTCCTGAGTCTGTTTCTTCAGCCTTCTTGATGAATCCATGAAATCCTTTAAGTGAATTTGTTTTCCTTTGAGTAAGCAAGAAGTGGTTTCATTTACATCCAAGATTGGTTCAATGAGCGTTTAAACCACTTCTTTATTTACAAAATTTACCATTTTTACTATCTCATTAAACACAATTAGAACATTGATTGGCAGATTGTTTAGGATGAGGCGTTCTTAGTGAAGTTACAGGGGCTACAAGTACATACTCTAAGATTTCGCTGTTAGTTGCTGACTTCATTGCCTTCCTTGGAATAGCATTGGCATTTATTCTGGTGCAAAGTTAGGTAACTTTAAATCACCTGTATCCTTTTCAGGTTCACTCTTAAGCTTTGTTAATGTGGGGCCAGAGCAGTCTTTAATCTATCTGGGGTTAATTTATCCTACTACTAATGCCATATCCTCTGAGGATTCTATTTGTTATCCGTGTATGACAAGGTGTTTCCATTCTGAATGAGGTGAATGTGAGTTATTCTCAGTCCTGTGTCAACCCTAGCAATTTGCTGTCTCCCCTTTTCCTCTTCTCCAGCTTCAAATTGTTTCCTTTCCTACCTGCGGAGGTCAGTGAAAGACTCAGCCAAAGACTGCAAAGGACCCCTCTGCCGATCTTCAGAACTCTTTTTTGCAGTATTCACAGGTTCTAGCTGCCTTGAACTCCTGGTGATTCCAGTCTCTGTCTCCTCAGTTCAATGGGTCCACTGGGCTGTTTGGGTTTCCACACCCAGTGCTGTAGCCTGCAAACTCTGCAGGTGATATGGAGGTGCAATTGTCAGGCTTACCTTGCTTGTTACCCTTCTCTCAGAGATCATAGTCTTGCACTCTCTGTTGCCCAGTGTCTGGAACCATGGTTTCCTAGTTGTTTAAGATGGGAGGGTAAATGTAGACATCAGGAAGATAACAAAGCTAAGTTTGGAACACTCAATTGCATGTTCCCTTTCCGGAGACTTGGAAGGAACAAAGCAATGGTGCCTATAGTCAGATGCTTTTGTAAAACATGCAAAATGAGATACCTTAACTGCAAATGGATAATACACCCTCGTGCCACTCTGACTTCATCATATTTCCTTCTATGTCGGGTAGTGTTGGAGAAACCAAAGGCATTTTTGGGATGGAGCTGAGGGAAAATTGACTTAGACACATGTAATTAGGGCATGGGGGGATATATACATGTAAAATTTGAGTCCATTCATAAATACACACACATAAATGGATTGCAGTGATTCTCTGTATAATTAAACTAAACTATTGCTAGCTGGCTCCATGTAGGAATGGCTTCCAGGAATAATCCTGCCATGAACTGTGGTGACTCACATAACATGAAGGTGTGGGTCAAGCGTTACATGCTGACAAAAGCACGTCCTAAGGTCCCTGGCATAGGATATATGTGGGGAGGAGAAACAAGATTTTAAACATATGACACCAGAAGCTATTCTGTGAAAAAAAGTTTTTCCAATTATACAGCTCATATACAAAGAGATTTTCTCGCATTTGACAACAATCCTAAGCATTTACATGGCATCTCCAATAATGAGTTGTGACACTGAAAGAAACTCTTCTAAACTATCAAATTAAAAAACAAAATGACCGACTACACTAGAGGGAGGATTAAATTTCATTTTTTGTTCCTCTCTATAGAACATATTATTATAAATTATTTGACAAAGAGGTAAGGAGTAAACAAAGCAAAAAATGTGGGAAGAAAGTATTCTCATGGTTTGTCAGGCAGTTAATTAAAAATGTTATGCAATTTCCAGATTTTGTGAGGTTTGTGGTATGTGTCAGATTTTTAAAACTTGTTGTAATTTCTTTTTTTTTTTTTAAATTATTTATTTATTTTTTAAATTACATTATGAAAAATATGAGGTCCCATTCAACCCCACCGCCCCCGCCCCCCACTCCCCCCACAGCAACACTCTCTCCCATCATCATGACACATCCATTGCACCTGGTAAGTTCATCTCTGAGCATCACTGCACCCCATAGTCAATGGTCCACATCATAGCCCAGACTCTCTCACGTTCCATCCAGTGGGCCCTGGGGGGATCTATAATGTCCCGTAATTGTCCGTGAAGCACTATCCAGGACAACTCCACGTCCCGAAAACGCCTCCACATCTCATCTCTTCCTCCCGTTCCCCACACCCAGCAGCCACCATGGCTACCGTTCCCACACCCATTCCACATTTTCTCTGTGGACATTGGATTGGTTGTGTCCATTGCACATCTATGTCAAGTGAGGGCTTAGATTCCATATGGGTACTGGATGCACTTCTCCCGCTTCCAGTTGTAGACACTCTAGGCTCCATGTTGTGGTGGTTGACCTTCTTCAACTCCATGTTAGCTGAGTGGAGTAAGTCCAATAAATCAAAGTGTAGGAGCTGAAGTCTGTTGAGGCTCTGGGCCTGGGTGTCATATTATCAGTCCAGAGATTCAAATCCCCTACATATATCTTAAACCCAGCACCGACTACAATTCCAATAAAGTAGCATGCAAGTCTTGTGAAAAGAGATCCCCTCTGAGTCCAATTCCATCACGCAGAAACACCAGGTCCAAAGAAGGGCTATCTGTCATGGCAGTGAACCCCTTCTGCCATGACCATAGAACCCGTGGGTCTCTTTATCCCTCAAAAGAACCAATACCTGGGGTTGTATCTACCTTATCTGTCTCTTAGACTCTGTTCAGTTGTACATAGGGGTATTCCTTCTGACAACCTCCAGACTCTTTTTTAGAGACTCACAGCCTTATAATCTCATTTCTCCTTTCCATTTCCCCCTTACATTAGGTCAAACAGCTTCCCGAAGTCATGTCATTATATGTAGACAGGTATATTCTGCTGTTCCGCATTGAATCTTTAATTCAAGGTCATTTTCTAGTTGCTTCTTCAGCTGGTATGTGGTAGTGATCCCTCGGTGCCAGGGAGGCTCATCCCCGGGTGTCATGTCCCACGCTGGGGGGAATGCATCGCATCTACACGCTGAGTTTGGCTGTGAGAGTGGCCACATTTGAGTAACATGCAGGCTGTCAGGAGGAAACCCCCAGGCACAATGCTACTCTAGGCCTTGTTCTTATTGCAGGTGTATAGGCTCAAAAGTGTAACCATTAGTATCACGAGCCCACTGTTGGGCCCTCCTTCCTTCCTGGTTCTTGCCGTTGCACCTGGAGGATTGCCGCTGCTCTCCCAGGGCCCACAACAGTGACCCCCGGCCAGGAGCCCAGTACCCCCCCAGCTGTTGTTTTTGTTTCCACTATGAGTATATATAGACATTACCATATACCCTGGGCATATGCCCTGTATAACTCCCTGTCAACCATATATATCCTGTCAATAACATCCCATATCAGTATTCCTCCGCTGCCATTGTTGAACCACTCTGTGATCCAAAACTTCCCGTAAAGTGAATCCCAACATAATGTCAGCTTCAGAAGAGTCTTAGATCACTGAAATTCATATATACAATATACAGTATTTCCCCAGATCCACCATAAAACCTTTTCCCTTGCACAGCAATAATCTTTTAACGTATTCATATCATATTTCCTGAAACTGATGTACAGATTCCAACACTATAGTTTTCAAACACGGTGACATTTGTGCTTACTATGTGGTCCATATTTTAGGCTGTACAGTTTTCTAAATTTTTTAGTTATCCTATGTTTTGTCTTATGGTTTTCATTATTAGTCTGTCGTCCCCTATATGTTTTTGGTGTAATATTAGCTGTTTTATATTCATCCTCGTGTACTCTCACATAACTCCTCTTTTGCCCCCTTATTTACCTTTGTTCCATCCATTCCACATCCATTTTCCCCTCCCCTTAGGGCCCACAATGCCTGCCAATCTAATACCCTGGGAGCCGTCCTTTCTCACGAGAGATACAGTTCTCTCTATTCGACGGCATTAGTCTTCCCCAGGATATGGGTCCACCCCACCCAATGGTAGAACCCACCTTGGCAAAATGAGCCTTCAGCTATTCCGTCCGGAGTCCGTCACGCATCAGACCATACCCCCTGAGTGTCCTAACCAGGTAACCCTCCTACTTATACTTTGATACGTTTTACTCAACATTTAGTTCTCAACGAACTTCTGACACTCTCCCATATTCGTATGTTGCCCCTCCCTCCCACCTATTTCTTGGACAATATTACCCCTCTTCCCATCCCCAGCCCCCCTCAAACCCAGAAAACCCCACCCGAAGGTAACCCCTTGCCCCCATTTTGTCCCTTCTTTGTGCTCATACTTACCGCCAGCTCATCACAGATTCCACCCCTGCAGACATTAACTCACATCCTTCCTCCACCCCCCGATTTCCTGTAAGCCACTTTTCCAGACTCTAGCTCTCTGAGGCAGTTAACTTATTTCATATCATTGAGGTCATATAGTATTTGTCCTTCAATGCCTGGGTTGCTTCACTCAACATAAGATTCTCAAGGTTCATCCATGTTATCACGTGCGATTGTAGTGTATTGGTTCTTACAGCTGAGTAGTATTCCATTGTGTGTATATACCACATTTTATTGATCCACTCATCTGTTGATGGGCATTTGGATTGATTCCAACTTTTGGCGATAGTGAACAATGCTGCTATGAACATTGGTGTACATATATCGGTTTGTGTCCTTGTTTTCAATTCTGATGGGTATATACCCAGCAGTGGTATGCTGGGTCATATGGCAAATCTATGGATAATTTTTTGAGAAACCGCCAAACTGTCCTCCAGAATGGTTGGATCCTTCTGCATTCCCACCAGCAATGGATGAGTGTTCCCCTTTCTTCACATCCTCTCCAGCATTTGTATTCTACTGTTTTTTTCATGGCTGCCAATCTTATGGGAGTAAGATGGTATCTCATTGTAGTTTTGATTTGCATTTCCCTGATTGCTAGAGATTTGGAGCATTTTTTCATGTGCTTTCTAGCCATTTGTATTTCTTCTTTGGAGAAGTGTCTGTTTAAGTCTTTTTCCCATTTTTTAAATGGGTTGTTTATCTTTTTGTTTTCAAGATATATGAGTTCTTTATATATGCAAGTTATAAGTCTCTTATCAGATATATGGTTGCCAAATATTTTCTCCCATTGTGTGGGTTCCCTTTTTACTTTCTTGACAAACTCCTTTGAGGTGCAGAAGGCTTTAATTTTGAGGTAGTCCCATTTATCTATTTGTTCTTTTGCTGCTCGTGCTTTTGGTGTGATATTCATGAAGCCATTTCCTATTACAAGGTCCTGTAGATGTTTCCCTACACTGCTTTCTAAGGTCTTTATGGTCTTGGCTCTTATATTTAGGTCTTTGATCCATCTTGAGTTGATCTTTGCATAAGGTGTGAGATGGTAATCCTCTTTCATTCTTCTACATATGGCTATCCAGTTCTCCAGGCACCATTTGTTGAATAGGCCATTCTCTCCCAGTTGAGAGGGTTTGGTGGCTTTATCGAATATTATATGGCTATATACATGAGGTTCTATATCTGAACTTTCAATTCGATTCCATTGGTCTGTGTGTCTCTCCTTATGCCAGTACCATGCTGTTTTCACTACTGTAGCTTTGTAGTATGTTTTGAAGTCAGGAAGTGTGATTCCTCCTATTTCGTTTTTCTTTTTCAATATGTCTTTGGCTATTCGGGGCCTCTTTCTATTCCAAATAAATTTCATAGTTAGTTTTTCTAGTTCCTTAAAGAAGGCTGTGTTGATTTTTATTGGGATTGCATTGAATGTGTAGATCAGTTTTGGTAGGATAGACATCTTAATAATATTCAGTCTTCCTATCCATGAACAGGGAATATTCTTCCATTTATTAGGTCTTCTTTGATTTCCTTGAACAATCTTGTATAGTTCTCGATGTATAAGTTTTTTACCTCTTTAGTTAAATTTATTCCTAAGTATTTGATTTTTTTATTTACTCTTGTGAATGGTATTTGTTTCTTGATTTCCTCCTGATCTTGCTCATTATTGGTGTATAGAAATGCTACTGATTTTTGCGCATTGATCTTATAACCTGCGACTTTACTAAACTCATTTATGAGTTCTAGGAGCTTTGTTGTAGATCTCTCAGGGTTTTCTATATATAGGATCATGTCATCTGCAAATAATGAAATTTTGACTTCTTCCATTCCAATTTGAATGCCTTTTATATCTGGTTCTTGTCTCAGTGCTCGAGCAAGTACTTCCAAGACAATGTTAAATAGGAGCGGAGACAATGGGCATCCTTGTCTTGTTCCTGAGTTTAGAGGGAAGGATTTCAGGATTTCGCCATTATAAACAATGTTGGCTTTCGGTTTTTCATATATACTCTTTATCATGTTCAAAAAGTTTCCTTGTATTCCGATCTTTTGGAGTGTTTTTATCAGGAAGGGGTGCTGTATTTTGTCAAATGCCTTTTCTGCATCTATAGATATAATCATGTGGTTTTTTTCTCTCAATCTATTTATATGGTGTATTACATTGATTGATTTTCTTATGTTGAACCATCCTTGCATACCTGGAATAAATGCCACTTGGTCATGGTGTATAATTTGTTTAATGTGTTGTTGAATACGATTAGCAAGTATTTTGTTAAGTATTTTTGCGTCTAGGTTCATTAGAGAAATTGGTCTGTAATTTTCCTTTCTTGTGGTGTCTTTGTTTGGCTTTGGTACTAGGGTAATGTTGGCATCATAGAAGAAATTAGGCAGTGTTCCTTCTGTTTCGATTTTTTGGAATAGTTTCAACAGGATTGGTGTTAGTTCTTTCCGGAATGTTTTGTAGAATTCACCTGTGAAGCCATCTGGCCCTGGGCTCTTCTTAGTTGGGAGATTTTTAATGACTGATTCTATCTCTTTGCTTGTGATTGGTTTGTTAAGATCATCAATTTCTTCTTTCGTCAGTATGGGCTGCTTATGTGTTTCTAGGAATTTGTCCATTTCCTCTAAATTGTCATTTTTGTTGGAATATAGTTTTTCAAAGTATCCTCTTATGATAGTCTTTATTTCTGTGGGGTCAGTGGTGATATCACCTTTCTCATTTCTTATTTTGTGTATTTGCATCTTTTCTCTTTTTTTCTTTGTTAGTCTCGCTAAAGGTTTGTCAATTTTGTTGATCTTCTCAAAAAACCAGCTCTTGGTCTTGTTTATTTTTTCAAGTGCTTTCTTATTTTCTATTTCATTTAGTTCTGCTCTTATCTTTGTTATTTCCTTCCTTCTTCTTCCTGTTGGGTTACTTTTTTGTTGTTTTTCTAATTCCGTCAAAAGTGCAGTTAGTTCTCCAATTTTTGCTCTTTCTTCTTTTTTGATATATGAATTTATGGCTATAAATTTCCCTCTCAGTACCGCTTTTGCTGCATCCCATAAATTTTGGTATGTTGTGTTATCATTATCATTTGTTTCAAGGTAGTCATTGATTTCTTTTGAGATTTCCTCTTTGACCCACTGTTTTTCTAAGAGTGTGCTGTTTAATTTCCAAATTGTCGTGTGGAGTCTGGGTCTCTGTCCCTTGCAAATTTCCAGCTTCACTCCACTGTGGTCAGAGATATTGTTTTGTATGATTTCGATCTTTCTGAATTCATTAAGCCTTTCTTTGTGGCCTAGCATATGGTCAATCTTGGAGAATGTTCCATGTGCGCTTGAGAAAAATGTATATCCTGCTGTGTTTGGGTGTAATGATCTATATATGTCTATTAGATCCAGCTCTTCTAATATACTCTTCAAATGTTTTGTTTCTTTAGTGATTCTCTTTTGAGATGTTCTGTCCAGAGTTGATAGTGGTGTATTAAAATCCCCCACTATAACTGTAGATGCATCTATTCTTTCACTTAGTTTTTCCAGCGTTTGCCTCACATATTTAGAGGCGCCCTTGTTAGGAGCATAAATATTTATGATTGTTCGATCTTCTTGACAGATTGTCCCTTTCACTAAAATATAGTATCCTTCTTTGTCTCTCACAATTGTTTTGCATTTAAAGTCTATTTTGTCTGATATTAATATAGCTACTCCTGCCTTTTTTTGGTTGTTGTTTGCTTGTATGATTGTTTTCCAGCCATTCACTTTCAACCTCCATGAGTCTCTGGGTCTAAGATGTATCTCTTGTAGGCAGCATATAGATGGGTCGTATTTCCTTATCCAGTGTCCCAGTCTGAATCTTTTGATAGGTGAGTTTAGTCCATTGACATTCAGTGTTATTACGTTTAGAGAGTTATTTATGGTAGCCATATTTTGGTTGGATTTGTGTTTGTTATATTTTGTTCGTATTATTTTATTTTCCCCTTCTATTTTTGTCTTTCTTGTTGCTTTTACACTCTCCTCCATCTCTGACTGTCCTGTTTTTTCCTTTCTTCCTGCAGAACTCCCTTAAGAATTTCTTGAAGGGGAGGTTTCTTGTTGATATACTCTTTCAGTTTCTGTTTATCTGTGAATATTTTGAACTCTCCATCATTTTTGAATGCTAGTTTAGCTGGATAGAGTATTCTTGGTTGGAAATTTTTTTCCTTTAGTACCTTGACTATATCATACCACTGCCTTCTTGCCTCCATCGTTTCAGATGAGAAATCAGCACTTAATCTTATGGAGTTTCCCTTGTATGTGATGGTTTTCTTTTCTCTTGCTGCTTTTAGAATTTTTTCTTTGTCTTGAGCATTGGATAATTTGACAAGTATATGTCTTGGGGTGGGCCTGTTGGGGTTTATGACCAGTGGAGTGCGCTGTGCTTCTTGGATATGTACATCTGTCTCTTTCAGTAGATTTGGGAAGTTTTCTTTCATTATTTCCTGCAACACTCCTTCTGACCCCTTTCCCTTCTCTTCTCCTTCTGGAATGCCTATAATACACATGTTTGAGCGTTTTGCGTTATCATTCAGGTCCCTAAGTCCTATCTGGATTTTTTCTACCTTTTTATTGACCACTTCTACTATCTGTTTGATTTCCAATGCACTGTCTTCCACATCACTAATTCTCTGCTCTGCCTCTTCTAGTCTGCTGATATTTGCTGCAAGTGTATTTTTGATTTCTTGAATTGTGGTGTTCATTTCCATCATATCTGTTATTTTTTTGCGCATGTCTGCAATTTCCCCTCCAAGTGTTGTTTTCATGCTGTTAACCTCTTTCATTACTTCATCAAATTTGTCGGTGATAAATGTTCTGAGATCTTTCATTGCTTGTGCGAAGTCCTGCCCCCCTTCCTGATTGGATTCAGCCATGTTTTCCTGATTACTGGTTTGGTTTGTAGATTTTTGTTGCTGTCTTGTCAACATTTTTTCTTGACGGGTTTAATCAGTTCCTTAGCTTCTTTGTCTAGTCTTGGAGATTAATTAGCTGTTGTTTTTGCGTAAGTGTTATATCTTCTCTTTGTCACTTTGTTCTTCTTATTCCAATTTCTTATTGCTAGTTAAGCTCACTTTAAAGGAAAGTATTAGTGCTGGGGAAAGGCAATTGTGTAAGGGAGGAAAAAGTGTGAAGTAGTATTGGTGATATATGTTAACAAAGCAACAATATGAGTTCTGGGAGGATGGAGGTTAGATCATGTAAATTGTGTAGAGTTATAGTAGTAGGAAAGTACCTATAATGAGGTAGACGACTGAATATGGGAGGAATGTGGTATGTACTAAGAGGCTATTGTTTTCGTGAAAGAGGGAAAGAGAAAAGAAAGGTAATAGTTTCAGGGACGAATACCAGATGGAAAACTAAACAAAGGTATTAGAAATTAAGAGTTAGACACTTTGTGGATCAAAGAAAGGGAGATGGAATATAGGAGAGATAGCAGATGGTGGAGGATATCAAGTTGTAGGGGAAAGGGGATAGTGTAGATAGGTTAAATCTATTCACAGAGAAATGAGGCAGTGGAGGGTGAGGAAACCCAGCAAATGTGAGGTATTTCCTGTAGGACCTATTGTACTGTTAAGATAAAATAGTATAAGAAGAATAATGGGGACAGGAAAGAGAGGATTAAAAAAAAACAACAACAACAAAAATAAAATAAAATAAAATAAAATAAAAACAAAAAAAAACAAAAAACAAAAAACAAAGAACAGAAACCCCGCCGCCAAGCTCGGCTGGGCTCGGCTGGGCTCCGGTCCCCCGCCCTCCGCAGCTCGGCTGGGCTTGGCTAGGCTTGGCTGGGCTCGGGTCCCCCGCCCGTCGTGGCTCGGCTGGGCTCGGCTGGGCTCGGCTTTCCCGCCCGCCGCCCGCCGCGGCACAGCGCGGCTCGGTTCTCCCGCCCGGCGCGGCGCAGCTGGGCTCAGCCAAGCTCGTCTGGGCTCGGCTCCCTCGCCCGCCGCGGCTCGGCTGGGCTCGGCTGGGCCCGGCCGGGCTCGGCTTCCCTGCCTGCCGCCTGCCGCGGCGCAGCGCGACTTGGCTCTTCCGCTCGCCGCCCTCCGCGGCGCGGCTGGGCTCGACTCAGCTCGGCTGGGCTCGGCCCCCTCGCCCTCCGCGGCTCAGCTGGGCTTGGCTGGGCTCGGCTTCCCCGCCCGCCGCCCACCGCGGCTCGGCTAGGCTCGGCTGGGCTCGGCTCCCTTGCCCGCCGCCTGCCGGGGCACAGCGCGGCTCGGCTCTCCCGCCCGCCGCCCGCCGCAGCTTGGCTGGGCTCGGCTCCCTCGCCCGCCACCCGCCGCGGCACAGCGCGGCTCGGCTCTCCCGCCCGCCGCCCACCGCGGCGTGGCTCGGATCCCCCGCCCGCCGCCCACCGCGGCCCAGCTAGGCTACCCTGGCCGCTGCCCGCCAGGGCTCGGCGCTGTGCTAGCTGCCTCGGCTCTGCCTACCCAAGGAGGGAATCCTCCACACGTAGCTGGGATCTCCGTGTATATTTCACAGACGGATCCTCTCTGTTACCTTCCCTCCAAATCGATGTCCAAACACCTTGGGACCAGGAAAAATCCCGAAACAGCCCGGTCCCAAAGAGTCTCCGACGCCTCCCAGCCGATTCCCTCCAGGAGCTAGTAACCGGGAAGTTCACTCAGCCGCCATCTTGCCTCCTCCTCTGTAATTTCTTTTCTTAGTCTTTTTATGCCAACTTTTGCCTTCATAATTGGTTTTTTCTTAAAGAAGATCCACCCCCCAAACTGCCTAGTCTTCAGTCCTTACAAAATCTGGATCTGCCCCTTCCAAGTTGACCCGTCAGATAAGGCTTCTCCTCCTCGAGTGCTTGAGAAGGTGTGAGGAGCTGGAGCCCATCCTCCACCTCCACCTTCTCCCCTGGCAGGGGTCCAGATCCAGACTGCACCAAGGTAGGTGATGGCCCCAAGGAAGGTCCCTTTTCTTGATTCTCTCATCATCGTTGGGATGGTCAAATCTTTTTGTCTTACTTTTCTCCCCTTCTCTGAGGGTTCATTGTGAGATAGCAAAGCGACTATCACAATCCTCAGTGGTTTCAGGTTGTAATGAGTTCCTTCTTGCTCTGTGTTGCTTTAGGAGTTTCAAGCATATGCATCAACCTTCCTAAGTGTGACTCCATGTTCTCCATTATAATATAAGTTTAATATATTTGTGCTTGAAAATGTTAAACAAATACTGATTTTAAAAATAACATAAAACAGATTTTTTGGGGGTACTTTTGTTATCAGAAAACATCATATTTTGCATTTATAAACCACATTTTTTATTACAGGCAATTGCAGCAGGAAGTGAATTAACTTGTGGAAGCTGGTATTTCTTTGGGTGTAATTAAAGTGTTCTTTAAAAAAAGGTTTTTAAGGTGATAAACTCATTTATTAAAAAACAAACAACAGCAACAACAACAAAAAACCCCACGATCTTCCTGAGGACCATGTTTTGGAAGTCTGCCACAATCCCCTGGTCTTTGATCATTTACTGATGATCTGTATTTAGTAACCTTTAGATAATTTTTTTCTTTCTTTGGAATTTTACTGATAATTTAAGATTGAAGATTTTCTCTGCATACTGGCTTCTAATTCTGAGTCATATTGCTTATTTCTATAATTAGTCTTGGAAATCATTTCTTCTCATTTTCTTGATGCAATTTATTATTTTATTTTATTAAGATTTATTTATTTATTTAATTCCCCTCCCCCCCCCCCTCCCCGCATCTGTTTTCTGTGTCCATTTGCTGTGTCTTGTTTCTTTGTCCGCTTTGGTTGTTGTCAGCAGCTCGGGAAGTGTGGGCGGCGCCATTCCTGGGCAGGCTGCACTTTCTTTCGTGCTGGGCGGCTCTCCTTATGGGGTGCACTCCTTGCGCGTGGGGCTCCCCTATGCGGGGACACCCCTGCGTGGCACGGCACTCCTTGCGCTCATCAACACTGCACATGGACCAGCTCCACACGGGTCAAGGAGGCCGGGGCTTGAACCGCGGACCTCCCATGTGGTAGACGGACGCACTAACCACTGGGCCAAGTCCGTTTCCCTCTTGATGCAATTTAGCTATAAAAGTTGGTCGCAGATTTTGTTCCTGTTTGTTTTTGAATATGTTTTTGAAAAGCATATTCTCTTATATAAGGTGACCATGTCTAGTTTTTCGTTTGGAATACAGTCTGTTTTCTGGTTGTTGTATACTTATTGATCACAAGTATATTAGTTTCTTATTCTTAAATTGCATCCAAATATAATAAGCTCTCAGTTTCTAGAGTCCAATTAAATAGAACACATCATTTTTAAAAATATAGGATTAAATTAGTGATATTTAATAGTTATGATATTTAATGGTTCTGAAGTATTACAATATTTTGAGAAATGTATTACAATAGAATTAATGAAATTGAAGATACTTTCAGTTTTCTAATATGGTATGTCAAAAATGTTCTGAACTGGATTTCATATGTCTTTTTTGGAATCAATCTCATTGACTTTGTTTACACACTTCCTATGTAGTCACTCTCAGCCAGAATATTAGATTAACTGGAATATCCCATTTCTAACCACAAGAACAACAAAAAGAGCAACAACAAGAAACCCTCCCTACATTTGGTAACATGCTTCATTCCATTCAGAATGCACCAACTTAATGAAATATTCCTAACTTTTGATAATTTAGCCGAATAAAAGCAGTACTCTTCCCACTACAGATTTAGATTCTGACTGTTTAACAGCAAAATTCATTCTCAACATTTGAGTCTAATTTGACTAGCTGACCTGATGTCACCTTTGGAGCAAAATATTGAAAGTGTCTACTCCAGAGTGAAGTGAGTAAAACTCGATTTTTATCTCCTCTAAAGTGACCACAAATTATGTATCCATAGTGTCTGTTTCCCCAACCAGATTGTGAGCCTAGGGTGTGTCCTGAAGTTATTACATTCCACTTTGTTTTCCCTGATTCATCCAGCCCAGGGCTTTGCATGTGGTGAGCATTCAAAAATGTTTGTGGATTAGAAATAAACACATTTAAAATAGGCTTTGGAAAACACTTCCTTTACAGATGCTGCATGGGTCTTAGTTGGCTCCAAGAAGGCCTCTCTGAGCCCTCTGCTGTGCACACAGTCCTGCACAACTGCAGAGGAGTGGAGCAGAAAAGGGGGGCCTGGGTTATTTAAGGCCTAAGATTGAAATGCATGGGCCCTCCCAAGAATGAGATGGCAGGGAGTAAGATGGGGAGGGGCAGTTTGGTGGAGTTCTCACCTACTTCGGGGCCTTGTTTCCACAGCTGTGAAATGTAGGTAAATTATGGGCCAGTGAATAAGACAAGAGACCAGGCTCTGCAAACATCATTGTGCAGTGTATCTCCTGGGGATCCTGTTAAAAAGCAGATTCAGATTCAGTAGGTTGGAGATGGAGCCTGAGATTTTCTATTGCTTGTGAGCTTCTTGGTGAGGTCCATGCCATTGGTCCCTGGACCCTCGACTGGGTAGAGAAAGATTTTTTTCATTCGTCTTTGCATGTCTAGTCAAGTAAATGGAATTGAGTAGGCCTTCAATAAAAGTCTGTGGAAAAAAATCATTTGTTCTATATTTCATACCCATGCTGTACTTATAAAACTAGGTATAGGTTTCAATGCAGACCTTAGAGGAGAAAAGAGGAATTTTAAGTTCCAAGCACTTCACTTTTAATATCTGAAGCCAACAACCAATGGTTGGACTGAAAGCACTATTTTTACCATTAACTGTAGGGTGAGGAATGATGGTTGGTTTCTAGATCGAAACAAAATATGCCAACAGCAGGAAGGAAGGATGGGAGGGAACACAATGAGAGGTGAGGTTTTAGTGGATGCTTGACAAGGGGTCCCTGCAAACTGCATGCACCCAGGGTCAGATCCCAGAAGAATTCCCAGAACAGAGAGGACGCTTGCCCAATCTCCCAGAGTTGAGTACAGGATAACTGAAAGACCCATCGAGGAAGAGTGAGTAGGAGATCAGTCAATATGGCAACAGCCCCTCAGAGTCTGGAGTCCCTTTAGAGAATTGGAATTTGCAAGCTTGAATTGGTAGGTTAAAGAGCTCCAAAAGTTGGGCTTGCGATCTCAGTTGTGTGCTAGGTAAGTTAGTAAGAAATAAAGTATGGTTATTTTATATATCTGAGTGGCCACAGTAAATTTTAAACTTGCTCCAGATGTCTGATATCAGGCTCTTCCTGAAGTGGAAAAAAAGTAGAGAGGGATGAAGGAAACAGAACAGTCATGAAAAAATACTAGACTATTTTTCCATGTACTTTGTAGCAGTTTCCCAGGTGTCTGGTGCCTGGCTGATCTAATGAATTGGTTTTGATTACTAACCTAAGCTGTTGGGAGTACTTTGAAATTTTCCCAAAACTCCAACAGGTCTTTGTGACCCAGGCAAGGAGTAATATCCAAATGCTGAATTCACACAAGGTTATGGTATTTTGCTTACTCAGTGAGGACTGGAGCTGACATGAGATCATCCTCAGATATGGGCTTCACAGGTAGAGTGGACCTCATCCCAAATCTCTCAAGACCAAGGAATGAACAAAAATAAGGTGTGTGTGTGTGTGTGTGTGTGTGTGTGTGTAACCATGGACCAAAGATTATTTATTATTATAGTTACTATCTTATGTTATTGGAGTAACTTATAGCATTGATATAAAAAATAAAATAAAATAAATATGATCTTCAGACGGATCTTATACAAGACAATGAAGAACTGGAGGAAGACATAGCAGAGAACCTGCATTAAAGAAATCATGCTGAAGAGAAAGCACCGATTTTTGGTTTTCTTGTTTTTTCTCTCTCTTTTCCTCCTTCCCTCCCTCCCTCTCTCACACATGTTCTCTCTCTCAATTATGAACCACTAGAAACCTATACACCAAGGTTAGTATCAGTCTGCTCTGCAGTCCCTCCACCCCCCACCCCGATAGGATCCAGAGTTCCATTCTCCTATGCCCCCACAAGACAAATGGGGAGCCTATGAACACAGTTCCAGCTGTGCACACTCTTGTGGGCATAAGGCCAGTTGCAACATCTGGTGGATTGGGAGGGATGTTGGCCTGAAGCTTGGAAAACTGTTGTGACATCCTTGTCCTCACGAGAGTCAGCCTTCTACCACAGCTTCCTCCTAGAGCTCCTGCACCACCCAAGGCAGCAACTCTGGAAGTAGGTAAGATCAGGAATCAAGTAATTTCAGGACCATGGGGCCCTGGTCGTCAGAAGCAGCAGACCTAAGAAATCAATGCCCCAGAAGCTCATAGAGCCATTATGGTTTAATTCTTTGTCTTCTTGTTAATTTCCTCAAGCTCTGATCTCAGCTTTGTTTGAGGACTCTAGAATTCCTCTCTTCTACTTGCCTTGGGTATTAAACTTAGCTGGTAAAAATGCAGGTTTCTAGGGTTTACCTCAGTTCTGGTAATGTCTGGAGAAATTTCCCCCTCTATCCCTCCCTTCCATCTTCTCTCCCTCCCTCTTCCCTGTACCTCTGCCCTCCCTCCCTCCGTTCTTTCTCTCCTTCCTTCTCTCCTTTCCTTCCTTTAAAAAATAAGCTTCTTCCAGTGTTTTATGCAGACTGCCTGGAAGAACTAGTGTTTGTGAAATCTCTCTAGGAGTTGTCTCTTGGTGTTCCTCTGGCCATGCCTCTGATTTCTCTTTGGCCTCTTGGACCAACTTTGATGTCTTACCCAAGCATTCCTCTAACTATCCCTTCCTCTGGCCTTTGCCTTCATTTTTACTGTTGCAGTGAAGGTCTTGCAAATGTACCAAATATATAGAAAGATTGAAGACTGCACTTTGGAGAAAACCTAGATTGGAGTTATGGTCCATGAGATATCAGAGGATGACCAGCCGGAGGAGAGGTAGGGGAGAATCAAATGAGTCCTGTTACAGAAGAGAAGAGAGCAATTCAAGGAAGAATCTACTATCCTTCAGGGAGCCATCTGCAGAGATATTAAGGAGAGCACAAATCTTACTTTATTGCCATGCTGATGAACGGTGGAAGAAGCCAGAGAGCAAGGTATAAAGGAAAATGGGAAGAAGTCTCACTTTAAGGGAAAGGAAACTGCTTTCTAGGCTGGCCCCTGTAGATAAGTTACTTCAGTTTTCTAAGTCTCATCTGTAAAATGAAGATAACAATAGTTATGAAATTTAGTTATTTGTCTCCATGTAGCTAACCGTATTAAAACAAGGCATGGCACAGAGTAAAAGCTCAAAAATAATTTTTTCTCCTTTACTTCCCCTTCTTCTCTTACACGTGCAAATCTTGTTTTACACTCTGGACTTTGCACAAAAAGCAAAGCAATTATATTATAATTGCTATTATTTTAGTTTTAGTTGTTATGTTATTAGTTATTAACTCAAAGACATTGACTTTGAGTTAAAATTATAACCTTATCTGAGAACAGATAATTTTCCATGTAGGAATGCCTTATTTTTCTCCTACAGCCTGATTCATTTGAATGTGTCTAGGTAAGACACAAGGACCCGAAGTCATGCTGGATACAAGGATTGGGGCCTGGGCCTCGCCTTCTGTTTAAAGATATCTGTAAATTCAAGTTTCTTGTAAGGAAGAGTCTCTTTTGCTACTTTGACTCTACTCTGCTTTTTTTTCAGTCAGGATTTGTTTGAAGATGGAAAGAAAAGCATATTGTCTCACCAATCAGAAATTATTGTTGCTATTATTATTGTTTACAAATATAGAAAGGAAGGCAGAAACAGCAATCATGCCCAGGTTGCTTTTGGTGGCCTTCGTAAAATGTCAGGAACTGAGAATTGTTTGGGAGGTGATCAGTATCCCCAGACAGAAGGCATTATTTTCCTAGGTTTGCAATAGTTAATTTTGGAAGCTCTAGGGCAGAAGTGATGACTTCACTCTACACTAGGTCTATAGATGTGTTAATTTTATTGGTCACTTTGTTATGCTTAAAAATGGGCAATTCAACCTTTAAAACATGGTATTACTGCACTTGTAATATAAGGGTTGAAATTGTCACCACTGAAAAAATCTTGATATCACTCACCTTTTCTGGGACACTTTTTGTGGTTCCCAGGGGATCGAGTTCTTAAGGCACCTTTAAACCCTAACACATTTACTTATTGCTTCCAGATACGGAGGCCATCCTGTCTTTACTGAAAATGCAGTTGCAAGCAGTGGTTAAAAAAAATGCAATATTGTTGGCCTATTGTGCTGGCCTGGCAGACCCTGGAAGACATTTGTCACATGTCTTTTAAGTTTTAGGTCTTAAAGTGAATATTTACAGGGTCGGCTGTTTAATGTTTTTCACTAATTAGACTAATCCCTTACAGTTTGCCTCTCCTTTGTGTTTTATGCTAGTTGTGATCTATATAACACATGAAAAGATGTAAAGTCTTGATTATAGTGAAAAATGTAATAAGTAATTAAGTAACTTTGCTCCGGAGTTCGGAGTTCTCCGCCAGGCACATTTTAGTCCCCTTGCCCGCCCATTTCTTGTATGGTTTTCAAGGCTCCCCAGGCCTGGGCCTTGGGGACACCCGTGATTAATAGGCCTTTGTTCCCAGTGGACTGTCAGTTCTCCTGGCCCACCTCCTGGGTGATGTATTGGAACATCCAGTGGGTACAGGAGTTTTTTCTCCCATCCCCTTAGGGCCCTTGTGGTCTCTGTTGAATTTTGGGCCTTGCATTTGCAGAGATCTTAGCTGGGGAACGCTGGGTGGCCTGGCCTGTCTTCTTTGCTCCAAGGGCTACAGAAGTGTGAGGAAAGAGCATTTCTGGAAGAAGGGAACAAAACTGCCCACCAGCTGGGCTCTGCAGTGGAGTTCCACCCTGCGTTACAGGATTCTTGGAAAGATGATGCCCAGAACCAGTGCCATGCTCTTTGTAAGACTAACTAGGTACTGATGTGTCACTGACATCTGGTTTTCCCTGGAGATGTTTACATGCAACTGTTCTATGAAATCAGTCCCCCATGCAAACGCATCTTACTGAGAAAATGCGAGCAGATGATTTAACTTAATGACTTAGTTAAATTGAATGGCTTCCAGTAGCATAGTAATGTGTTTTGAGAACTTTTGAAAGAGAGAGAGAGGAAAAGCTGGTTTCCCATCTCGTTCAAATAATTTTCCATTCCTCAGGGGAAGAAAGGAAAGTCTGAGAATCCAGCAGAATTAATGCAGGTTACCCATTACTTCATTTTATAATGTTTGGCAAGAAAAACATGTAAGTCAGTTGAATCTGTTTATTTGGCTCTTCCAGGCCTTCATGTGGTGGGGCCTGGGTTGGAGGGGACAGTAAAATGCACTTCTGCTGAGATGGCCTTACTGAAGAGAAATAGGTCTGTTTTATAAGCAGGGCCAGCAGCACCTGGATTCTAACTGGTTCACTAGGGACCCAAGGGTTCACATGAATATTTGTATGCAGTGGCCTGTCCAGCAGCTGAACAACCTGAGAAGTCCATCTCTGACCCCTCAGGCTGCTATGGAAAAGCTCTGTCTGGGGTCACCTGGGTTCAGTTCATGTTCTGCTATTTGCCAGCAGTGTGACTTTGGGCAAGTCCTGAAATCTCTCTGTGCATCATAAGGAGAATTCCCTGCTTCAGAGGATTGCTCCAAGAATCACACGAAACAACAGATGGGAAAGTACTTTATAATCTGTAAGGCAATAAAACAATGCATTCTAGAAAATGCATGGAAGTAGTAAAGCACATGTTCAGCTTGAACATGGTGGCAGAAAAGGTAGAAGTTGTGTAGAGTATCAGGATTCTTTGACGGAAAATATTAACACCCCAGGCCTGTTCCCAAATGACCAGCATCGCCTTATCAGAGTCAGGTGCAGTAAGTTAGTGGAAGCATAGGATGTGTTTGTACCACAGCGGAACCCACCCCAGGGGGAGAGAGTGGAGACAGCTGGGCAGAGAGGGTTAAAAATGCTAGTCCTCCCTAACATAGCTGAACACTAGCCCTGCCCTACTAGGTACTTTATTTGCATCACCTCATTCCATCTCCGCAACAATTCACACCAATGGCTGTCTGCATTTTACAGAGAAGAAAACCTGCATGAAGAAGTTAAGAGATCTGTCCAAGTCTACACTGCTAGAAAGTAGCAAAACTGGAATCCAAATTCGGGTCTGTCTCACCTAAACCCTGAACCTCTGTTGAAGGGAAAGAAATACAGCAGGCTCCCCGCCACCCCTCCCCCCCCCAGAAGCCCCAGTATAGAAATGTTCTTTTCCCCTCTAAACTCTATCAAGCGTAACCCCAGAATCCCTTAAGATCAAGTAGAAAAATAAAAATAGAAAGGGAAGAAGCAGTTTGCCCTGTGGCTGTGGTTGAGCTTATTCTTGCTTACGATTAGCTAGGAGCAGAGGCATCCTTTAGGACGGCTAGTCCTCAGGAGGAACGCTGGACCATCTTCCTTTTGAGATTGAAGGACAGATGTTAAAGTGCAGATGCTTTTGTCCTCCGTGATGACAGATGTTCTGCTTTGGGTTCCCTTCAGCATCTAGCTCAGTGTCTTCTACACAGTGAAACATTGGTGATCAGAAGAATCAGTAGAAGGAAAAAAAAGTCTGAACTCCTCTCTCCAGCCCCTGTCCTCTCCCACTTCTCCAAAGACCAGCTCTGAAGTTCATGGCCCTGAGAACTTCTATAGATGGACTCTGAAGGCAACACCCCCTGTAGGTCCTGCTGGCAGGGGAGGCCCAACACCCTCCTTGGTTCTGCCAGTTTGAAAGTTTCACTCTATCTTCTGATTTGAAATGCCGTTTGAATTCACTGCGCACCTGGAGGAAGAGCAGATGCAACTGGAAGGAAACTGGAGCTAGCTGACTTTTGACGCAAAAGTCCTCAGTGATTTAGCCTTGTACTTCTGGTTGTGATTACAAATAAAATAAATGAACATTAAAGCCTAAATGAAGCTGATGGAGAATGATGATCTAACAAGGCAATCTGATAAGTAAATGTCTGATACCTGTAGTTCCATGGAGCTTCAGATTCTCTCTTTTTGATTTGTTTCATCCCTTGATTATCTGCTCCCCCCACCCCCACCTTGCTTGTAATTTAGGAGAAGTGGAAACCCTTAAATAGGTCCTTTTGTAACCAATGATTACCTTATTCTCCACTTATATTCGGATCATTGTGATGGCATCTCAGAAGGAGTTTTATTAGAAAGGAAAAGACATCATGATGCCAGGAGGCAGAAGGGCAGGTTTATATTGTGTAGAGGTAGAACCATGTTACATCCCTGGGAAGGTGTATGGGGAAATGTATGACCGATAATTGCTGAAAGATCTGTGATGGAATGTTGGGAATGTTCCCGGGACCAAAGAGATGGTGCACAAGAAAGCATGGAACCTGGAAAAATGGAACCACCAATTTCAGCTTTCAGTGAAAGGACTGATATCCAAGTATTTTATACTAGTCCTTGGAAAAGTCTGTTCTTAGGAGAGCCTGCCCTGACTTCATCCTTTCATTCTTTTTTTTTTTTTTTTTTTTTTTTTAAGTTGGTGGATTTAATTGGGTTTTGTATTGTTTTTCTTTTTCTTTTTTTTTAAAAAAGATTTATTTATTTATTTAATTCTCCCCCTCCCCCAGTTGTCTGTTCTCTGTGTCTGTTTGCTGCATCTTGTTTCTTTGTCCGCTTCTGTTGTCGTCAGCGGCAGGGAAGTGTGGGCGGCGCCATTCCTGGGCAGGCTGCACTTTCTTTTGCGCTGGGCGGCTTGCCTCACGGGCGCACTCCTTGCGCGTGGGGCTCCCCTACGTGGAGGACACCCCTGAGTGGCACGCCACTCCTTGTGTGCATCAGCACTGCACATGGGCCAGCTCCACACGGGTCAAGGAGGCCCGGGGTTTGAACCGCGGACCTCCCATGTGGTAGACGGATGCCCTAACCACTGGGCCAAGTCCGTTTCCCCATCCTTTCATTCTTTACTCCTGTCATCGCTGAGTCCACTTTCTGATGCACAATATCCTTCCCAGGTAGTTTTTAGATAATTTACAGAGTGGAAAGACCCTTGTCCTAAAGATCAAGTGACCCATTTCATTCTTGGCTTAGCTAATCTTAGCTATTTGACCTTGCCACTACACCTGGCTGAGCCTCAGTTTTCTGCCTTGTTTACTTCACAGAATGGTTGTAAGCATCAAATCTAGTAGTGTCTGTGAAAAGACTCCGAAAACTCAAAAAGTGCCATGTCAATATAAGGCACTTAAATTTCCTTTTATAATTTTAGGAAAGGCAGATCATTGTTGGTAAGTGAAAGATTGAATAGAGAAAATATATTTTCTCATTTTGTTCCAGTAATCTTTACAGTAAAACCGTATAAACTGGATCTCTTTTCTACTTTATGAGCCACATTTGATATAGGATTCATTAGTGTGGCAAAATAGACATAATACATTGATGTGTCAGTTGGCAATTCAACAAATTAGCAGCTGAAATATTTTGTAACCACATTGTAGCCAGTATGCTTTTAAATTAGTGGTCAAGGTGCTTTAAGAAGTTGAAATACGGTTTCTTTGCATTGTTCAGGTAGCATTTATATAATTACCCTACATATTCAGGATTGCCAAATTATAAGGATTAAATTACTATAATGAATTATAATTGATCAGAGTTAATTATATAACTCACTCTACTTCAGATTACATCTTCATCCGATATAGAAAACAACTACTTTTCTATATTCATAATGTTTGAAACTCCTTTTCTTTATTGAAGTATGTTATATTTACAAAGTACTTTGTAATTCTCGAAGCTTTTCACAGATACTACTTAATATAAGGCTTGTGTAATATAAACTTTCTGTATTTTTCTCTCAAAGTAATATGGAATGTGAGACATAGGTGACTTACAGTACCAAGAAACCAAGGGCTGGGTTATTGTTAGGACATGGCTAAGTCAGATTTTTATTAGATACATGGATAGCTCTATTTCCCTTTCCTTGTGGCACTTGCCACAGTTGTATGTGTACATTTATTTGTGGGATTACTTGGTAATTATCTTTTTCCTCCCAATAGATGTTAAACTCCACAAGGGCAGGGTCCAGTCAGTGTTTGCTCACTTTTGTATCTCCAACCCCTAAAAATAGTGCCTGGCACTTAATAGGGCTCAGAAAATAGTTGTAGGATGAATTAATGAGTTGAGAACATTGCTTGTTACACTACTCAGGAGTTGCTTTTTGAGGACTCCTGGGAGAAGTTTCTTTGTACTTTCAGCATATAAACAACAGTGCTTCTGCTAAGTAATTGGTTTGGTCTTAGCCTATAGACCAGTGGTTCTTAACCTTTTTTGTTCCATAGACCCCTTTGCCAGTCAGGTAAAAACCTTACTAAGTCCACTCTATACTGTGTATTATTTAATAAATATTAATATTTATAATTAATGTATTATTAATAAATATTAATATATCACACCTGCATCAACAGGTCCCTACAAGAAAAATGTTTTTTTGAATTTCAATTCAAGCCTATGGACCCCTTGTTAAGAACCCCTGCTGTACACACTGTAAGCTATATACCTGATCACATTTTCCTGTTCTTGTTGGCTGCTAGAAAGCTTTATATCAAATTTGTGGTTAACCCTTAAGCAGATGTGTAGGATTTCATGGCATATATACTTGGCATACCGGGCAACCTCCTAGTCACAAGTGATGTCCTTTATTTTCCCTTCCCCGCATTTTCTTTATAGTCCTTTTGTTAGATTGCATATTTTATTTGATCTTTGTTTTTATCTCAAGTACATTTGGCAGCAAGGCCGGGTATAAAAACTGGGCACAGTTAAGCGTAAGATATTAGAATTTCAAGAATATAACATTTTCACATGACAATAATTTCTTTCAAAAAATTTTTTTTCTTTATTTCATGGTGAAGCGGTGATAAAAATCAATGTTCATGCTGAGATTCTTGGATTCTAACAATGCAAGAACCTATTGTGCTGTCTTCTTAATTTTTGGAGGGATATATGAGAAATAAGAAAGTAATCTGAATAATGTCTTGTCAGAAAGATTGCTTGGTTTCTCTCTTGGTCTGCTTTCTCATCCTTTTATTTTTCTGGAGACGTGCAGACATTCTTCTCTGGCCCACAGCACTCAGTTTTGCTTTGTTTTTCCCCTAGGCTTTAGGCGTGTCAATGAATGGAGAACCTATTTCCCACGCTGAAAGCTTAGTCCAGCATCGGCCTTCTCAGGCATTCTTTTGGTTTGAGAAATACCGTCTGACCCATACAGACCCTGAATTAAACCTAAAAAGTAGTTCCAGCAACAGCTTCCACAGAGCTCAAGCAAGATCTGTAGACCTCGTAGATGGAGAAGAAACGTTTTGCCTTCTCTCTCTGCTTTTGGAACTTTTGTCGTCTCCTCTCCTCGCAGCCACTGCAGGGGGGTGGGCAGGCAGGCAACTTTTGTTTACACGTGAAGCACCACTTTCAGTTATACTTATGAGTATGTGACTTTGGGTATTTGCTATGTCCTCACTCTTGGCCAACACAAATATGTTATCATATTCGACCTTCCTTAGCATAAGAATGTCTCTGGAAGGCCACAAGATTTTCTAATAAACAAATAATGAGGGAAATGAGAACACCTGCAAAAGGAAGGAAAACCTCCAACTGCAGATCAGGAGATAAGACATAACAAAGCCATCCATGTTCCTGTTAAGTGGTGGTCCCCTTCCAAGAATGCAGAATTCTGTGACTGCTCATATTGAATGCCTGCCCTGGAAAGTTTGTTCCAACATAAGCAAACTTTGCCAGCCAGTCTGGGAGTGTTGTCTGTTCCACTGTCACTGAATGAACCCCCAGGCGCTCACTTAAGTGAGCTTCAGCCTGACCCCCACCCAGGAAGTGGAGGGGGGAGGGAAGAAATTCCCAGCACCTTTAGGTTTGAGGGTAACAGTTGCAATGCTGATCCCAGTCCTTCTCCTTTATCTTCCCTTCCCCTCTCCCCGCCCCCCCCCCCCCCCAAAAAAAAATCCAACCTAAGTCTAAGGAATTTCTTGACAGAATGGCCTTGCTAAATTTAGAGGATTGTTTCTGAAGCCAGTAACTGGGATGGGGAGAAGAAAGGGTCTCCTCTTATTCTTGCTAAAGAGAAATTTCTTCGCCTCTATTAAGCTTCAATTGTATCCTCTGAAAATAATTTCAGACTAGAGGATCTTTGAAGACCTTGCAGCTTTGATTAAAAAAAAAAACATTAACGCTATTTCCCCACTTTCAGGTGCTCATACATCTCTAGATGCCCATCTTAGAAACATCTCTAGATTTTCTTTTCTTCTTTTATCCCTTGTAGAAACATCAGGCTGGATTGAGACTACCTGGGCTCAAATCTTTGCTTCATGAATTGCTAGCTATGTAATCTTAAGAAAAATTCTTAAGCTTTCTAAGCCACAGTTTTCTCAGCTGAGGTAAAAAAAATAAACAATAATATTATCAATGTTATACCTATCACCCAGGTTTGTTGTGAGGATTAAATGAGAAAATCCATGTAAAGCACCTGATGTTCTCTCCTTTTCCTCTTCCCTTCTCCCCCTTCTCGCCTCTCCTTCCTCTTCCACCTTCCTTGCCTTCTCTCCTACTCTATTCACCACCTCCCTTTTTGCTCTACTTTCTCATTCCCTCCTCTTCCTCTTGTGTTCCATTGCCCACCTCTGGTAAACCAGAATCTAAAAGGGATCAGCAGCCAGATACGGATGGGAATATTTGAGTCCTCGTTCCCCTTCTACTTGTTCCACCTCTCATCGTGTCCTCTGAGGCAAGCACAGAGGCTCTGGGCCACATGAGGTGAGCATCCCTTGCCTGTTTCCCACAGGTAACATAAGAGGAGCCCAAATGCATGGAAGTGCATGAAACCAATGAGAAGTGCTTTTTTAGGCGGGGCACTATCTCTTGCATTCCCTTTCCAAGGGATACAAGGACATTTGGCTTCTTGAAAAGCCATTCTGGGGTAAAGCAGTTACTTCACCTTAGTTTGACATGTTTCTTAAAATAATCATAGACTCAGATTTATTAGGTACTTAGAATAGTCTCCTTTTGGTAATTGCATCCATTGCCATTATTAAGGATGGCTGTGTAGGTGGTGAGAGGGCAAATGGGAGAGAAAAAGGAGAGAGGAAAGAACAAGGTTTTTAGAAGTGGTGGCTGTTGAAATTGGTTTGATAAGGGATTTATAGATAAGTTCTAGAAAAAGGTCATTGTGTTTTTTTAACCCTGAATCTCTATGGCATAAGAAGCTGTGAAGGTAGAACTACATCCTCAGAAGGGAAAGGGAGCACATGACCAGAATATACACACAGTGATGGTAACTAGGTTTCACCTCATGTGCCTACTCCTTCCCATGGGTGGTGGTTGGGAAAGATTCAGAGGCAGCGCCTACATTCTGGGGAAGTACACTATAATCAATTCTCAATGTTCACCACGGACTAGACAGGGATGATGGTGGTTTCCTGTGTATTACGTGTATGTGACTTTCAGATTGAGACGTATTGTTACAACGAAAGCATTGACATCTCAAGTAGGAAGCAAAATAACCTAAGACTGCTCCAAAGTACAGTGTGGCATGCTGAAAGAAGATGAAGAGATAAGTATTCTTTTCTTGCTGTGAGGTTTGGACCTGGAACAGGGAAGATAGAGTGGAGAAGGTAGGGCTGCTGAAATGAATAGGGAGGAAAAAAATCATTGCATAGTAGGGGACATAGAATATGCATTAATGTTAACTCTTTGTGAGATGAAATTACATGCAACCGTATTCTAACAAAAGTCACTCCTTGCACCTGTTAATGTTTAACCTTTGCTGAGGTGGACTCTAGTAATTCAGCTGAACAAGTCTGCTGAGTGTAAATGGTTTCCTAAGTTTCCCATATGCTGTTTCTGTCTCAAGCTATTGATATTTGCAAAGAAAAGAAAAAAAAATTAACTCAAGCATATGGAATAAGTCTTGCTTGTCTTCAATTCCCTTGATGAAAAGTTCTGTCTTTTAGATAAATTCATCTATAACAAAGACTCTAAAAGGTTTCTTCTGCTTTGAAGATTGTTATTCACAGAGATGACAGTTTAAAATCTAAGGGATAAAGCAAAATCTGGCCTTGGCTACTCAATACAAGCTCAAATTTGAATCATCCCTAATTCTTCCTGGCTCTTAGTTTCTTAGTGTAGTTTAGAATGTGTTCCAAAAGATTTTTATTAAAAGTTAAAAAAAAATTTAAACGGCTTTCAATATTTTGTTAAACTCAAACTGCTAGGTGTAATCATAGCATATTTGATGTAGGTGTGATGAATGTTCTTTATACACAATTTAGCAGTTTTAAATTCTTAGCTTTCTGTAGTGCAGTGAGAAAATGTATAAGGAATTAGGTATTAAGAAGTATTGTTCTTTTCTTTCTGTAATAACTCCTACTTTTCACATCAAATTGAACACTCATTCCAGTTAATTTTTGTCTTCTAGTGTCTTTTTGTGTGTGTGTGCTTACTTCAGAATCTCACATTGATCTCCTCTCTCTCCTTTTATAAAATTTCTCTCTCTTCTTTATTCTTATCCAATGTTCCTTGCTTCCTTGTCTTGGAGCCCATCACACCAGATTTCTTAGGGTTCTTCCTTCAGTCCGTCATGCTCACGATATTACCTCTGTTGCTTCGGTACTTACTCTTCCCTTCCTCTATTTGTTCACCAGGTAAGCTCTTCCTCACCCTCAGGACTCAGACCCAGCATTACCTCAGGCTACGGGGTTCCCTCACCAAGCTCCTCATTTTCCTCCCTCATTCCTTCCCTCCCTTCCTTCTTTCTCTCCATCTAAGTGCTAGTGGGATCTTCAGGCTGTATGTTCCAGTAGAACCATAAGGGTTGTTGAACACTGAAATCCTTCCATTCTGTCGGTACGAGTTTGTTGTCCAGAGCCCCTGGAATGTTCAGAGGCCCCAGGATTTCTGAACTATTATGCCAGTGCTATGACCAGTGTCCATTTGGGTTCAGCCATTAGTATTTTCAGCTTCATGCTTTTATTTTCCCTATTATTTTCTACCCTTTTTCTTGTATTTACTCATTCTTCTATTTTTCCTATGAAACTGTAGCTTCTTTGAAGGCAAAGACATTGTCGTTCCCCGACGCCCCCCCCCTCCAATTTAGCGCCCAACTCAGAATCTGAAACAAAGTAGGGGATTAGTTAATATTGAATGAGAATATGACTATCACCTGGGGCAGTGGTGTGGTGATTGGGCACCGAAGAAATGGTGTTAACTGCACTGGTTTCTTTTATAACAGAGATAAAGGTTCTCATCTAGGGTGATCACGCCACTCCCCCTTCCCTTCTCCGGTGGCATTTGGCAATGCCTGTACACAGTTTTGGTTGTCAAGACGAGGGGGTTGGTGGGGTGGAGTCTGGCCATGCTACTTGCATCTGATGGCTAGAAACCAGGAATGCTGCTAGGCATCCTATGACTCACAGAACAGACACCACAACAAAGAACTATCCACTTCAAAATGTCAGTGGTACCCAGGTGGAGACCCTGCCTCACAGTCTCAGCAAAAATTTCCTTTCCTTTTTATCCCTGACATTGGGGTCTCATCTCTCCTTGGCTGCAATGCCTTCTCCTCACGTCCTCCCATTCATGTTTCTAGTAAAGTCTACACAGGAGCAGAAGAAAAGAGTACTTTCTTTTTTTTCTCTCTTCATTGTTCCTTTCTTTTGCAGTCTTGGAAGTTCCCTCTATAACTTAGCTCTGCCTACAACCCTCATCCCTCACTTATTGATATGCTTAAAAGTGAAGGTTTTTGAAAACACTCAAGTTCTAGAGTCAGAGAAAGAAGTAGAGAAAAGAAGAGATGACACAAGAACCTATGGATATATGACTGGCTGTGTCTAAAAGACACTACAACAACTGGTGGAACATGGGAAAAAGGAGCTGTCAATTTTGTTTACGTGGAACAAGCCAATTGTTTCCTCCCATATGATAGACTGATTTGTTTTATCTTAATGTAGCCATTATCCTTTTTCCCCACAGACCCGAGCAGTACTCATTCTTTGTTTTGGCTTTTTTTTTTGTTCCTTCCAATGAACTTAAACATTTTAAGTTAGACCAGTGAAAATTTTTGCTGCATAATATCAAAATATTTTCTTCAAAGACAATTTCCTTTAAAAATAAACTTATCAGGAGAGAAGCTATGTTAACAGCTGGTTAAAGCATGATTAAATAATCACTGTATGGGGAATTGAAAAGCAGTTTAATAATATAGCTTTAGAATCCAAAGAGAAAATCGAAGGAAACATTCCAGTTAGTTAAGAAAACTTTTAATCAAATGAAATGTTTGTACTCTATTTCTTTATTGTATTTTTGAGGGGCAACTTTTTGTATGTACATGTTTTACTTGGTGAGAGTTTATAAGAGGTTATCTTAACACAGTTATGGGCTTCCTGAGAGTTTAGTTAACCTATAAAATAATCTTGCAAAATAGTTACGCTAAATGTTTTGAACATAAATTTTATATGTGCCTTTATCTTTACTACTCATCTCTGCCATAGCTGTTTTTATACTTTTAAAAAAATATATCATTAGTCTAAAAGGAAACAAGAAAATATTAAACAGGGAAACAGATGTGGCTCAACCAATTGGGCTCCCATCTACCATATAGAAGGTCCAGGGTTTGATGCCCAGGGCCTCCTGGTGAGGGCAAGCTGGCCCATGTGGCGAGCTGGCCCATGCGGAGTGCTGGCCCATGTGGGAATGCAGCCTCCCTTAGGAGTGCTGCCCTGAGTGGGAATGTTGCCTCTTGCAGGAAAGCCACTCAGCACAGGAGTGCCAGCTGACGTAGAAAGCTGGTACAGCAAGATGACGCAACAAGAGACACAGAGGAGAGAAAGTAAGAAGACACAGCAGAACAGGGAGCTGAGGTGGTGCAAGAGAGTAATTGCCTCTCTCCCAGTCTGGAAGGTCCTAGGATTTGTTCCTGGAGCCGCCTAATGAGAATACAAGCAGACACAGAAGAACACACAGAGAATGGACACAGAGAGCAGACAATGGGGGGAACGGGGGAAGAAATAAATAAAATAAATCTATAAAAAAAAGAAAGACAGTATTAAACAGAAATTCTTCCATTCTTTATGCTTATAGAGTGACACAGGCTCTTCTATCTATGACTAGTGAAGCTATGGAAAAGGAAAACTTAACTTTGAATTGGAGAGAGTGGGGCTCTTCCAATGACCAGTCCTGTAACTCTCAGAAGACCAGCTGACCTCTTGGGACTTAGTTGCCCTCCTCTTCAGAATTGGCACCATATTACCAGGTACCCTTTGGGTTTGTGCCGAGGACCAGCCCAGGCCAGCGAGAAGTCCTTGGCACGGGACAGGCACCTCTTATCCTAGATGGTCTGCAAATAATAACTGTGATAATGCCCACGGTCGTGTTGGTGACTTAGAGAACTCCAGCTTTATACCAAATAGCTAGCACTTTGAAATTGATAAAATGTGTGAGCTACAGAAGAGAAAGTGCTTGTAAGAATTTCTAAGGCCACACATACCCAAATTCCAAGCTGAGTAATAATTTAATGCCTATCATTTTGGTCAAAGATAAATTGAATTGAGATAAGAATGCTTTGATTTTTTAGTATCACTGGATAGGGAAATCCTGGCATTAAACAATTTACATCCCTGTAGTTGTGAGACAATGTAAAATTCCACTATTAGTCCAAGAGTTTTATATCATAATTTTAGCTATAAAATGTAACATTGTTAAAATAAATTTAAAATGGTCTAAATGTACATTTCGAATGTTTTGAACTTTGCACATTGATTTAATTGTGAAAGATGACAATAATCTTTAAAGTTCATAAAGTTATATTAAATCTTGAAAAAAATAACAGGGAATTCTTTTCTGAATCTTGTGAAATGATCTTATTTATTCTTCATATGTAACTCACACTATTTCAATGTATGTATATACACTAAAATAATCAACATCATACATTGCAAAACCATACCTTGAGCTTCTTAATAAACATCGATATATGCTTTGAAATTGTATTTGAATAGAAAATTCAATAAGCCATTTAATCAAGTTACATAATACACTCTTTAGAAATTATTTTCCAAAGAATGTTTATCTGTGTTTTATTTCTCATGAAAATGTGAATTTTGTTTAAGTGCTTTTGATATGTGATTTATGTATTTGCTTTAAAGAATTGTATGTAACATTTTGTGAAGACTTCTAGTATTAATCCAATAGAGCAAAATAATCAGAGAATGTTTTCATTAAACACTTCTTTACTCTTTGTAAGTGTGTTAAATCATACCTGTTTATAAGTTTTAGGTTGGAGGTGTTTCAATGAACAGACCACCTTGCCTATTCATACATGACCTTATATATACATAGGCTTTTTAAAGATGAGGTAAGTTCAATTATCCAGGAAAGGACATTCTCTGATTCTAAAAAATGGAAATAAAACCATGCAGATAAAGGGAATCTACCAAGTCTTAAAGCTTATTGCTTTGTATTTTTGTCTTATGAACTTTGAATTGAACTTCTGCACAGGATCTGATCTGGATGAAATGTCATATCTGAGACTGATCCTTATCTCCTAAACGTTTCCTTTGTTTCTTTGATTCTTTGGGCTTTACCCTCTTATTTTATTGTGAGTGGCCGAGAGCTTTGATCTTGGAATAAGCTCTGGCTTGCAACACAAACCTTTGCTTTGGTATGACACACAGAAGGACATGGGTATACTCAGAAAATCTAAATAGACAAGAGGTTACTTCTTCTGTGGTTAGGGCTGAAGGCAAATGGGGTAACTTCAGAATTTATTGTCTCCCGTTACATTATGGGAAACTGAAAATTCACACGGGTATTTTAACATTAAGAGAGCACACCTGTGAGAACAAGTTTGCTGTACAGTATATATTTGTTTCTCATTTCATTTATAATACTTAAGTTTTAAGAATTAAAAATTTTCCCTTTGCATTGCTGTAAATGTAAAATATTTAAAGCCATCTTGCAGATTTCAAATTCTTGTTTGGTTAAAAAATTACATTAAAATTGTTTTGAAGTGGTATATATAGTAAATGCAAAAATAATTAATATATTGAGCACAAAATCTATCACATGTAACTGTTTATAGACTAAATAATAATTAGAAATGCCAAATGCATAATAAACATAGGAGTAATATTTTATTTGCAAATTATATTTCATATGTCCTAATTATTGTAAACTTTTCTTACTTTAAGGAAATAAAAGGAGCATCAAATTTTCTGAAACATACTTGTGCTCATAGTACTCGAGGATATACCCAGCAATCATCTATTGAAGAAATGTATTTAGACTAACAGACACCTTATATGTGTTAGATTCTGTACAATGTATGTCTAAAATTAGGGCTAACATAAATAGAGCGCTTTGACACTCAGATAACTCTAAAGATGCTTGAGGAAACTTCAAAGGGTTTCCTTTGTGAAGAAGGTCTACTAATAAGTTAATTATAAACATATAAGTAGTGGTTTGTAATGCAATTTTCTTATTTTTTGTGCTTTTTCTAAAAGTAGAAAATGTTAAGTAGCAAGCCAAATCCAGCCCTATGAATATGTTAGTGGCAAGTTTATAATTTTTAGATGGATATCGATACTTTAATATCCCTTGAAATAAAGACAATTAAGAAATTGAATTCACATGCTTAAATGAACAGTTAAAATGGAAATATTTTATCCACTGACATGAGACAATTCCCCCCTTCTACTAAGAATAGTTTTCATTAAATGTGAGAAATTTTAGCGGCAAGAGCCATTTCAGAAGTATATTGGTGAAGAATTTAAAACTGCAGATTGTAGTAAGGAAGCAGTCTTAATACTATAGCTACTATGCCAATCATTCATTCTAAGTATCAGAAACTTTTGTTATGTTGCTCTTTATTGAATGAATACTACATATTTTTTAGGATGGGAATCACCAGCTATCTACTAAACAAAGTACTGAACTTTGTCCAGTGGGTTCATAACCTGAATGCAAGCTGTAGGTAATGTTTGCAATTCTAAAAATGCCGACATTTGTCATTGTGAATTATGTTTCCTTTAGGAAATTCCTTTACTAAAGAGAGGCAGTCATTTTTGACACTAATCAGATGCCTCTGTGCTGACCCTCTTGCTGAACGAGGCCAGGCTCTCTAGGTTATTAGTATTTAAAAAGAAATAACCATTCAGTGTAGCATTTCAGTAAATAATGACCTACAAGACCGATTAGGCATATTTCACAATTTTTCCCACCCGCAGCCGTTATTAACGTAGAAAATGTTACAGAGCTTTTCTTGTGTCAGCTGAGCAGGGGCTTGTAGTTGTTCATTCACTTTTTCCTTTAATCCGATGACTTTGAATTCCTTGCCTTGTAAATTCCTATATATAAGATTAGAAACTGCTTCCGGCTATGCAGAATTACATGCTTTTAGATGAAATTCAATCCATTGTAAAAGGTTTTGTTCAGAGCAACACTATTTTTTCCTTGTTGAATTTGGATGACACAGAGAAGAACATTAGTTAACTGGGAACAGAAATTGTGTTACCCAATTTTGAAAAGCTGTAGCAATAATTTTGGGAAAGACTAGAAAAATTAAACACCAGTGAGTTTATTTAAGCCTTTTAAGGAGAAAAGGAAATACCGGAAGATAATTAAATGTGCAGGGCCAACTTTTCTTCTGGAATGTCTTTGACTTCCCTGCTTTTTTATATAGGTTATGTCATGATGAAGGTTGGGGATTGAAAAAAACTTTCCAGTGTTTAAGGAAGGGTTTTTGCAATGCTTAATCCTCACCTTTGGATAAAATGATAAAAACAAAAACAAAAATAAACTTTCATGATGAAGAAGAAAAAAATGTTCTGATCTCATGAATTACTGGAAAATGTTTTCTTTTTACCTATTTACCAAATACAATAGGTTAAAAACTTGGAGCAATCCTGAAAAGAATAACTTTTCCCAAATGACTGCTCTATCCAGTCACTTCCAGACCATAGTAGAGGCTCCTCTCTGAGGTTTGAGATGAAACTCTTGAGGTTTGGCTGCAGAATTCCAAAAAAGCAGAAAGATGGAGGGACAGTGGTAACATTGGAAGGGAGGGAGGAGGGAGAGGTGTCTATTAAGTCAGCCATGGAGGAAAATAGTGAAATAGGCTTTATTTGTTCATATAGCTAGATTAACGTTTTTGTTTATTGTGGAGCACAGGTATACATGTGTGCAAAATTTGTTGAAAGGTCACTTGAACTTTAAGGAAACAAATTCTTGGGGTTGTTCAAGTTATATATTTTTACTTCCTTTTGTCCTTAACTAATAAAAAGGCAAAACACCTACAAAGCTCTCCTTTATTGTTCTCTGCCTTTCATATCTTATTTTCTTCCCAGATGCTTTTAGCAGATTTTTGTTTTGTTTCATGTAAATGAGTTTCATCTCCAAGCAGCCATGTCCCTCCCACTTCTGAATCCACACTTAATGGATAACCCTTACTTCCTTTGTCCCCCAATCTGCCCCCTTGAAACATTTGCTGCTCTCCTGTGTTTAACATTAGCATTGGATGGTTCTCAGGATTCATTCAAAGATGGGAAATGAGGTTTTTTTTGTTGTTGTCATTGTTGTTTTTTAATTGATTTGGCTGGAAGGTGCTTATACAGAAGGGATGCCAGGAAAAGAAAATGAGCAGATATCCTAGGGAAGTGAGGTAATTGTATTGGGCAGAGGCTGGTTCCTGAAGGTCCGGCTCAGAGTGGGCTTCAGTTTTACACAGCATGTATCTCCAAGTTCATGGCTCAGAGCCTTGTGATAGAAAGGACTTTATTAATATTTAACCCACCTCCCTGCTGTTCTCCTATCCCCAGTTAAGTATTATTGACTAATTGACTATTTGCTCCTGTGACTTTTCACTCTTCCCCCCAGAAACTAATTAAACAAAAACAACAACAACAAAAAGAAACCATGCCTGTCATTGAGCTGAGACCCAGACTTCTCTGACAAACCTTGTTGACGAGGAAACGAAACATGCTACCTGATGAAGGGGGATGGCTAAGTTTCATGGGTACGGCATGCCCATAATATTTGACTGTAGGAGAAGTTAAAATCAACTGAAACAAAAAAAGGCTTGTAAAGTCTGAGAAGGCAGGGGTTGTGACTGTGTTGTCTCCCACCGCCTCCCCAGCTCATGGCGGGGGGGGGGGGGGGGGGGGAGGGGGGGCTAGAGGGGGAGGTGCTCGATATATTTTTGCTGAATGGATGAATGAATTATCCTGCAAGTTGCGGTTGCCAAGCTTTGGCTTGTTCCTTCTTAATGTCATTTGTATGAGGCCTGAAATTTGATCTGCAATCCCAGGAAGACTCTATATAAACTAAATGGCCATTGTTTTTGCTAATATTATTATGTCATATCCAACCCCCAGTCCCTCCCAGACAACAATTTAACTGAAGCAATATCTGTCACGTGACTGAAGTCAAGTTAGGTCACCTCCCTGCCTCTGGGCTGCCTTCAAGTAAACCACTGAAGTAAAGGCAAAGAAGTCTTAATTTTCTTCTGAGACATGTGCTTAATAAAAACACAAATTGAGGTGAAAAGGCAAGAGAGGACATTGTTTGATTTCTTAAAGGCATAAATTATGCTCAGACGCAGACCCTGTCTCCTGTAAATTGCCTCTTTCTTGGACAAAGTTAGCAGAAAAAAAGATTTGGGTTTTCAGGTTATTGTGGGAAGGGAGGGCCTGTCCTCACACACAGATGGCGATTTCTCCCTGTCTCCTAGAAGATGTGAAAATCAGACATAGCAACAGAGTCTAGGTGAGTTTACAGTGATATTTTGGTAATTTTAAGGGAAAACTAGAGACCATAAATTTCAGACCTCTTGAAAGTATCCTAGGATCCATGGAATCTCTAAGTGCTTGTATTTCAGGACTACAGTGTGGAGAAGGAAGTACTTTCCCACGTTCCCAAGTATTGATGAGAAATGTAACCCTCTCACTCTAACATGCTACTAGTTCTTCATGTTTTTCTTTCATTCATACTTTCACTTATTCAGCAATTATTTATTTAGCATCCGTTATGGGTCAGGCCAGGACCAGAAGAATGATCCCTGCCTTCTGGAGTTCCTATGTTCAGTTTCAAAACAGTTATCAAGGAACAAATAAGTACTTTATTTGTTTACTATCTGAACTATTTTATTCAGAAGCTGAAGACCACTTAATTATAATGAAGAGGGGGAGGGAAGAAGGAAGAGAAGGAGAATGAGACGTAAATTCAAGAAAATAAAGCATAAGGTGTAATAAAGCAAGGAACAAGCAAAAAAAAAAAAAAAAGAAATCCAGGGACTGCGATAATCAGTTGCAGAAAGATCAGCCCATATCCACAAATTCTCCATGCCACCTTTAGACACCCTATCACATGTTATTTGTTTAATGGGCAGTATAAAGTGGGAAACAGCAGGGAAGCCAAGGCTTGGGTCAGGCTGCAGATGTTTGCTCTACTTTGGGGAGTTTCTTCCCGACAGAAACACCTGCTGAGGTGCCTGGGAGTTGGGGCAGTCATGGAGAGAGCACAGAGGGGACCCCCATTCATCTTGCAAGGGCAAGTGGAGGCCACAGGTTCAGTGCCCCTCCCCTTGGTCAGATCCCTCCACTGGTGACCGCAGAGCTCTGGAACCTACTGTGTTAGAAACCAAGAGCTAGTGGCAAGTCACCACCTGTTTTCCTCCCCTTCCCTGCTCCACGCCCAGCAGAAGAGAAGGAAGAGGCCACCCATGATAAAAAAGCGCCCTTTCTTGTCCATGCCTCCATTCTCCCAGACACTGGTCCCTTCTTGGGAAGGAACTGCTCATATTTACAAGCAATGCTCAGGACTTGGCAAGGAAAAAATATGTGTTGAATCAATTAGTAAACACAGCATCCCGGAGGGAAGATTTTGGGGGCAAGTAGGTAACATAAATGAGTGGAGTGGCCAGCCTGGTGAATAGTGCTCAAGCCAGGATCAAGTGGATGGCCAAAGGGAAAGCTGAGTGGGGTAGCTGCAGCTTAGTTCCAGTGGAGTATCTCCATAAGCAGAACACGGGTCCAGGATTGCTCAATCTTCTGATGCTCCAAGAGGAGCCAGAAACTTGGATTTTGTTTGAACTCTCATTTTCAAAATCTCATTTTCAAAATATTGCTAACACTATTTTTAAAGCACCATGAGGACCAAACAGACATGTCTGTGGGCCGTATGTGGCCCAAGTCTGCTGGTTTATAGCTCTAGTGTAGATGCAAAGAAACAGAGGTCCTATTGGGGAAATCAACTGGATGAAGAAAATTGTGACAAAATTATATTCAGTTCATATCAATAACCCTTTCGGTTTACATTACAGAGAATATGCTAAAGCCTGTGAGAGTCTATGTAAAGTTGGTGATACTCTCTAGCTCTCTCACTGTTAGGGTCTCTCTTTGGTTACCTACTGCTTCTCAGAACAGATAACTAAAGGCCTTCCATGAGCTCAGAATGCTGGAAATCTCAGTGCTACAGCTCTTGCCTAATTCACAGGAATTAGAGGAATGAATTTAAAATACTTCTATCTGGGTCCTTCTTCCTCATGACTAATGTAGGTACCAACCAGGCCATGCTCTGAGAATGGTCAATCAGGCAACAATACGTGACTTCTAGGTTTGGCTTACCCACATTAGGCACAAACACGCTTAATTACAGGTTGGTGTGGGAAGGCAGGGAACTAAGGCCAGAGTTCACTCTTGGAGGAAGAGAAAATGGACTTTCTACCACAGCCAATGTAGAGTGAATTTCCAGGGTGTGACCTGCAGTGAGCATCTGTGGTCTTTTTTATTTCAGAAGTTCCAGGAGGAGGCCATGGCTGGGGCTGCCATCACCAGTTGAGCTGGTCAGCAGGAAGCTTGGCCTGCCAGAGAAACAAGGGAGTGAACAAGAAAGACTTTTTGCCAACTTATCCAGATGCCTCAGGATCTGGAGCTGATTGGCTAGAGAGAATTGATTTTAATGAATCTATCTTTACTTGTCTGTATTAGATATGGGAGACTAACTGCTGCTGTAACAAATAGACTCCAAATCTGAGTGGCTTAACACAATAAAAGTTTTATTCTTGTATAAGCAAAGTCCATTGGATGTTCAGAGGCTGGCTTCTGTGGGACTTTTCTCCAAATATAGATTCTGGGGTCTAGTTCCTTCCACTCAGAGGCTCTGCTTTCAGGGTTTCTTTGGGATCCTCTGCTGGGATAAGCAAAGGGAAAGAATTTTCCAGGATGCTTTAGAGCCAGACCTGGGAATGGCCATTTTTACTGTGGCCATATTTTGTTGTTCAACACTTAGCCACACGAGAAACCGTTTGTGGCATATATGGCTTCTCATTTTCCCTTAACCCTTTCAGTTCTTTCTCCTTCTAGTCAGCATTTCATTTCTTAATAGTTATACAGCAAGCCTTGAGAAATAACTGTTTTTGAGCTCATGATTGATAAGTATGCTTAGACTTCTCTCCCAGGATGCTCTCAGAATAATCTGTTCTGTGAAATGCTTGATCACCTTCATAGCAATAGATCCCTTACATAATTACTGGAAAGATGTAACTTAGCCCTACATTGTAAATGTTCGTTTTACGTAGTTACTGTGAAAGTGTAACTTCTGCCCTGATGGGAAACATCATGAATGTCGGTCATTTGATAATCTGTCTTGAGCACTGCACTTCTTACTCATGCTCCCCCCTCATGTGCTCTCCCATCTGCACATAGCATGGTATAAAAAACCTCTCTTGCTTTGTGGCAAGGGCAGCTGGAGCCCTGGAAGTGTCACACTGCCTGCCTTCATGGGTGAGGAACTATGCGACTCTCTGAGAGGACTCCCCTCCAACCATCGAGGTTGAGGCCCCACATAAGCCCCCTATTAAATGCTCATTGGCTCGCCAAGCTGGACTTGTCTGAGTCTTTCTTTGGTCTGATGTATCCCTCTCAATTTTGGGGGGAGCTCTCGTTTTACATGGCTCTCTGCCATACTTGAAACACTGTTTACCCTCCTGTGTACCCAAGGGGAGGAAACAGGTATGTTGAACATGAGCCATCCCACAAACTGCCTCTTGACCATCCCATCAGAGGGAGGAGGAATATGTCAGCATGTCCCTCCCACCTTTTTTCTCTCTCTCCCTTCCTCTCTTCCCCTTTTAACTTTTTCTCTCTGTCAGACTGATTATCACTGGCCAACTACAAGAACAGTGAAGTCCAGCTGATTATAAGGCTGGCAGCCTGACTCTCTCCCTGCTTGATCTTCAGAAATCAGGGAATGGGGTCTCCTCATTCAGACCTGGGACCAAGAGCTAGTAACTTGTCTCTAATTAGCCCGTTACTAATTTTTCATCTCTCCGATGGAGCTATTTTCAAAGACCCCTTCTGCCTTCTCCTCCTTACTAAGTTTAAACTCATTAAAACACGTAGCCTCATGTAAGATGTACATAGACCAGTACAAATAAATATACACATAGATTCCCTTATCTAATCTCTTTCATTTCCACCTCTAAGACAAATTGTTTAATTCACTGTTCTTTGCACTTTCAAAGTGGTTTCCATCAGAGGACTTAATTGTATGTCACAGGTATTTAAGCTGCCACATTCATCCTCATGGGTCTTTAAAGTAGTCAAGTCAAACATCTAACTTTCTTAGTCTGCAGGGGGAGAAATCAAGTCACAGAACTGTTAAGGGTTTTGTCCATGATCACTTTCATGAGTAATCATTATTGCCAGAAGATCCCAAGACTCTTAATCAGCAAATTATCCCATTTCACCAGATATAAGCAAATAGTTGATGAAATCAGATCAGAATTCACATTTAAGCCCCTTACAATACTCTTGCAAAAAGTAAAGTATATTGACATTTCATGTATTTTTAAGCAATGTATTTTGAACTACTGCCACTGAAATTAAAGACCTTTTTTTCTTCACTCAGAAAATATGGTTGAGATACATATTTAAAGAGTTAACTCAATTAAAGACAAATTTTTGAAAGCCAGAAGGTTATGTTAGATTTCCAAAAAAAGGAGGTCCTCCCTCTGTGGATCTGGCTCCATGATGAACATGTGTTCCTATGAAGCAAGTCTGAAACAACATGCTTGACTTTTGAATGCAATTTACAGTTTATTAGTAAAAGGTAGTATTCTTAATATGAACAACTTCTGTGGGGAGGCAATAATACATTAACCAAGTTAGGTGAAAAACAACGATTTCTTGCACTGTACAGAGAATTGTTATGTAATAAGATAGACTGCTGAGTGGGCTTAAAGTAACATATTTTGGGGAGGGGTTCTTGACCAGACACAGTGAGTCTGAGATCAATTAATTTTGCTTTGAAGTTTGTTCTTGGTTCAGATCTTCAATAAGAAGGTAGTTTCCAAATCACTGGTCTGTGAAAACTGCTTGTGATTAATTACCCTTTTATAATCTTAGGAATTCTGTTCTTTGCTATATTTTGAATAACTCAGACTCCATGGGGAGTTGTATTTTGGCTGGTATATTTGGAACTGCTAATAAACACCTACTTCCTGTTTTTCTTACTACTGTGTATAACAAATTGTAACATTACTTGTATTGCCATCTCTTGTTTCTTTTGTGTTTAACTAGCTCTGATTTATGTTGTGAAATAGTCGGCATCAAAGAGTCCTTGCCAACAAATTTCTCATAGCTTTAAAATGTAAGATACTGTATCTCACTGTTGCAGTAAAAACTTGAAGAATGATAGGAGAAAGTATTCCATTTCATCAGCACAGAAAAATTGGAATTTTAGAATCTTAAGCACCAAATAACTCCTTGAGAGAAGTTCAGTACTTTTTGTTTTTTTGATATATATTTTTATGATATGAATGTTTATTCTTTTAGGAAAGCATTTGATGGGATAGATAGAGTTGCTAATTTTTTTCCTTTCAGGTGCAAATTTCCTTGCTAAATATAAATGGTGTATTAAACCAAGAATAAGTACTATTATTATTACTACTCATATCAGGTTTTTAGTTTGCAAAATGGTCTGCTGCTTCTTTTGCTCCTGTCAACCTGGCTGGCACTGGGATTGCCAGCATCTATTGATAGGCTACAAGTGGTAGAGGGAGTAGCTGACTCAGAATAGGGCAGGGATTCCCATGAAGGAATAGACACCTGGGAGAACTGGTTCCAAATGTAGCATTCACTCAAAGAGGAATGCTACCCATCCTTTGCCTTTCAAGTTTAGATTTTTATTGAGTGAATGATCAACAGATATTCATTTTCCTTTGCTGATAGAGAAATAGCGAGAGTTAATGAATTACTGGAATCCTTGAATATCTACCCACTCTTTACTCTTCCACCAGAGCTCTACCCTATGTTCCTGGTGATCTGAGGGGAAATGGAAAGGTTGAGACAGATGTGAGATGTTGCACAGGGACAGTCTAGGAATGTGATTCTATATTGGCTGTGGAGCAGTACTACCCTTAGATCTAGCAACCATATCTAGACTCCCTGGGTTAGCAGGACTGCTCTACTTGTTCTCCTAACCCAAGGGGCAAGATTTTCTTGGTGCTAAGGAGAAGTGCCTTCTCAGAGCTCATGTTTCACCTCTCCATAATGTGGGTACCCAAGAGTAGACAATTCCTGTCCCAGTGAGCCCACTTCTGCTTCCAGGGGCTGTGCAGACCTCTTTTCTGACCCATACTCCTGAGGAGTGAATTTGGGGGAAGTTGTTGGGTATATGTGTGTGTGTGTGTATGGATGAAGGATTGAGCTTGGTCATGAGGGCTGGGGTATCCACGCACATGTACCTCAGGTCCTCACAATGCAGGATGGAGCCAGGGGTGGGCACAGAAGGGGCAGGCCACTGGGGGATCTACATCACCCAGACCTGGAGATGTTAGGGACAGGCCTGCTGGGTAGGGCCAAAGTGAAGGTAGATTGTAAAGTCTTACATGCTGTTCCAAAAGGTCCTCTCCTCTCTTCCACCTTCATTTAAGCTCTTAATTTAGCATTCTCATATCTCTGCAGTTGGCTCCCCAAACCATTCTTAATTCTCTTCATCAAATTCCAGATTGCCACCGTCACCTTCAACCACCTACTTGTTTTCTCTCCCTGGAAGTCCCGTCAGCACCTACATTGCAGCATGTTCACAATCAGAATCAAAACCAAAATGTCTTAGAACCAGCTTCTGATTTTGAGGTCTCTGCTTCAGTTAATTATACCAGCTTCCATAGTTATTCAGGCATCTGATTCAGAATCAGTTTTGACTTCTCCTACTCTACTGCTCACATTTCATTAATTAAAACTTAGTTAATTCTAAATGCAAGGTAGAATATCATTATGCAGAACCTCTTGCCTGCTTCCAATCTTGCTGCTTCTGCCTTGTGGAGGTTTCCTGACTGGCCACCAGGAGTACCTTTCCAACTGGTCTCCCATCCTCCTTTTGTTCCCTGTTCCAAAACACCCTTTACAACCTGGCTAGACTCAACTTCTGAAGGACAGAAATACTCATATTTCTCCTTTGCTCAAGAGCCTTAAAGGCTGATCAAATTTAGGAAAATCTCCTTAGCCAGTTATTGAATGATTTTTATGTCCCCATGTGTCTTCCATGACACATGTATTCCATATCTCTTACCAAACCGCCGTGCATCCAATATTATTTTATAATATTCTGGACAGACAAGAATTGGGAGTGATATTATGACCTCACCATTCAGCTCTATCATATCCCAACATTATCCTGTATTTGTTTCAGATCTTTCTTTTTTAATTTAATAAATCAAACTCCTGTGGTGTTGTAGTGGGTCCTGGGTACTCTAACTCCATCCTTCTCCCTACTTCTTTCTCGTCCAGAGATAAACAGTATCATGCCTTTGATGTTTCTCATTACAATGTTTGTGTTTATACTGCATATTTGTGTATGCCCCCAAATCTTCTGCATTTTTGCTCTGCATGTTTTTTTTTCAGATTTATCCATGTGTATTTCATTTGACAACCATATAATATTCTATTGTATAAATAATCCAAATTTATTAATCCATGTCCTTCTGATGGACTTTTATGTTATTTCCAATTCCTTGCTCTTATGAAGAATGTTGCTATGAACAATCTTGTATATGACTCTTCACACCTAAATGAGTTTCTCTAGGGTTACACCTGCAAGTGGAATATTCAGCTTCATTAAATTTTGCTAAAGTGCTCTACAAATTGTACCTATTACTGGCACTGGGAGATTGTTCCTGCTTCCCAACTCTCACTTACAGTTATCATCAGGCTTTTAAAAATCTTGCCAATCAGATTAGTGTGAAATTGAATCTCATTAATACTTTAATTTGCATTTCTTTGATTTTCAGGTAGGGAAGGCCACGTTAGACAAGACACTTACCACCTACAACCAAGAATGGTCTATAAAGACTCATATGTTTGGCAACCCCAAAATAAAGATGTCTGTATAAAAATGATACTGTAAAGTTAAAAGGCAAGACTCAGGCTGGGAGATTAGATATAGACCACACATGACTAACACAAGATTAATATCAAGTATATGTAAAAGAGCTTCTATAAATTTAAAAGTAAAGCAAGCAAATTTAATGCAGAAATGTTATGAATTGGAATTTCTCAATAGAAGAAACCATGCCTGGAGCTCAATGAACACTTGTTGGTTATTAAATGAAGAGAATGAGTGGTGGAAGCAGATCCCTGCAGATGTTGTCTTAGTCGGTGTGGTAGGTTGCATTACGCAACCTCCAGAACACATGTTCTTGGTCTTAGTCTGCATTCCCCTGGGTGTGAGTCCGTTGTAAATGGGATCTCTGGAAGAAGTTGCTTTAATTAGGGTGTGGCCCTGCTGAATGAGGACAGGCCTTAATGTGATGACTGGAGTCCTTTATAAAAAGAAAAAATTCAGAGAGAGAGAGAGAGAGAGAGAGAGAGAGAGAGAGAGAGAGAGAGAGAGAGAGAGAGAGAGAGAGAGAGAAGTCCATCAAGAAGAGCTGGAAGCCAGAAATTGGTGATAATCCAGAAGAGTAAGGACAGGACATTGCCATGTGACAAAAAAGCCAAGAAACCCAAGGATTGCTGGTCAGCTAGAATGATACTGACCCCTGGAGGAAGCAAAGCTTTTAGGTTGATTAGGACTTCCGACCTTTGAAACTCTGAGCCAGTACTTTCCCATTGTTTAGCCAACCATATGTAGAGTATTTGTCATAGCAACCTAGAAAACTAAGGGTTGGTTTTGCCAGGATACAGACCCTGAGATGCAGGTTTCTGGGTAGGTTTATTGAAGAGGAAAACAGGACTGGACAGAGGGAGAAATGGATGTTGTACAGAAGAAACCTCAGCATGTACTATGGGAAACTTTGGGCTGATCTCCTGAATTGAGGTAGGGGACTGGTCCTTCATAGCCTCGCATCTACCAGTTATCAATACAGGTTTTCCCAAGGATGGTTAGTAAACTTTGGAGGAGCAGATCCCTTCCACAGAGGGTATTGTCCAAGGAGAGAATCAGCTCTGAACCATCAGCAGCCTAGACTCCTGGCAGCTAGGGAATGAGTGGCTCTGGAGGGGGCACACCACAGCTTTCATTACATTCAATATTGAGATCCAGTGAATTAATGATGGTGAGTAAGAACACTGGCATTGGAGTCAGAGAGTCCCAAATTGAAGCCCAGCTCTACTACTTATGCTGCCAGGTAACCCTGGGCAAGTTACTTAATTGTCCTTTGTCTCAGTCATGATATTCTTTCAATGAATATTCACCAAGTGCCTAATAGTACCTACCATGAGAGGGTTAAGTGAATGAATACACATAAGGAGCTTTGTACAGTACCTGGCATATGTTAAATGCTTAATAAATATTATTATTAATAATATTAACAACTGTGGGTAAAAGCACCTATAACTTTTGCTCTGTCAGTAGTACAGCAAGAAACTTTCTTAGAATTTGAGTCTGTGGCTTTCTTAGATAAATGGAATACTCATGAGGTTAGTGGGATTTAGAGCAGGATTATTCTCTAGTCTAAGCCGGTAAATGCCTTAGCTGTTTAATAAAACATTTCCTGGATTCATATTTAAAACCTTAACTGACTTCCCACACCTCAAGGCCAATTGTTATTTTTTTATTCTTTTTTTCATAAGAATTAATTTCTAAAACAAACGGGTCATCTCAGGCAAAAGGAACAATTCCAATGCTGTGGAAGCAGATTTAGACATTAGAAAATTGGTTTCTTTGTTAGAATTGGGTAAAATCAAACACATTTTAGAGCTGGAAGGAATCACAGGCCTCAAAGATTATTCAGTGTAGTTTTCTTTCTTTCTTTTTTTTCAAGTAGTAGGAATCCACCTCCCCTACTCCTACCACCTATTTTATAAATGAAATCTTACACAGTAGCCCATTATTAGGAGCAAGAAAACATGAAACTATCTCTGGTTGAATGGGGATCAGATGAGAATTCACCTTCTCTGTTCCTTGTGGTCCACCTTCTGCCTCTGTCCTACCTTTTAATATGACTGTCCTGATGTGTCTGTTGGGCCACAGTTTAAAAAAAAATCACTAATTCATTTTAAAGATGAAAAAACTCCTAATTTTCCTCTTACATTTCTAGCTGCTGCTTCCTGATGTCCTCTGCTGGATCCTGCTCTTTTTCTATCTGGGGTGCCTCTAGGCTCTATCCTTGTACCTCTTGTCTCTCTATAGTCACACTTCTGATGATTCCTTTGAATCTCATGGATCTACATTCCATCTTTATGCTAATGATTCCCTAATTTATATCTTCCACCCAGACCTCTCTCCTGAATTTCAGACTCATATTTCCAACTGTCCAATTGACATCTTTCTTGGATATCTACAGACAGCTCAAAATTAACATGCCCCAAATGGCACTCCTGGTCTTCTCCCACAAAACCTGCTCTATCTTATTTATTTATTTATTTTTTAAAAGAGTTATTTATTTATTTCTCCCCCCTTCCCCACCCCAGTTGTCTGTTCTCTGTGTCTATTTGCTGCATCATCTTCTTTGTCCGCTTCTGTTGTTGTCAGCGTCAGGGGAATCTGTTTCTTTTTGTTGCGTCATCTTGTTGTGTCAGCTCTCCTTGTGTGCAGCACCATTCCTGGGCAGGCTGCACTTTCTTTCACGCTGGGTGACTCTCCTTACGGGGCGCACTCCTTGCACGTGGGGCTCCCCTACACGGGGGACACCCCTGTGTGGCAGGGCACTCCTTGCGCGCATCTGCACTGCGCATGGGCCAGCTCCACATGGGTCAAGGAGGCCCGGGGTATGAACCGTGGACCTCCCATGTGGTAGACGGACACCCTAACCACTGGGCCAAGTCTGCTTCCTTCTCTATCTTATTTAATGAAGCTCTGTCCTTCCTACTGCTCAGGTCAAAAATCTTAGTGACTCTTCTCTTTCTCTCCTGGCTCACATCCAACCCACCAGGAAATTCTGTGGTTTTGCCTTCAAAATATCTTTTGAATCAAACCACTTCTCCTTCACTGCTATTAACCAGCCTCAAATCATCATCATCTCTCATCTGAATTATGGCAATGGTGCAGCCTCCAAGCTGGGTGATAATATACCTTAATCATTCCAACTAGCAAACTTTGAAGACCTAGAGAGAGGGTAGTTAATAATTGTACTGAGACACTGGTGTCTTAACTCATTTTCTTGCCTCTACCCTTGAGGCCCTGTTCAGCCCTAGCTTTAGATCATATCACACTGTGTTAACCCCTTCAATGTTCCTTTGTTTCACGAGGTATAAAGCGAAAGTTCTTGCAATGACCTACAAGGCCCTGTACCATCTGCTCCTTCATTGCCCTCCAACTGCATTTCCTGTTAGTCCTCTCCTCTGTTTCTCTGTTCGAGTTCCAGAAGCCTCTTTGCTGTTCTTCAATCATACCAGGCATGCTCCCACTTCAGGGTCTTTGCATTGATTATTTCTTTGCCTGAAAGTTTCTTCTCCCAAACATTTGCAAAGCTCCCCCTCATCTCCTTCACTGTCACTTAGTCATTGAGGCCTACTCTTTCCACCTTATTTTAAATAATAACCAGCCCTTCTTTGTTTAATTTTTTTTGTATTACTTATCATCTTCTACTACTTTGTATAATTTTTTTATATAAAAGTAAATAATTGTGTTTATTTTCTGTCTCCTACCTGTAACAGGTAAGTTCCATGTAGGCAGAGAATTTGTCTGTTTGGTCACTGCTGTATCTCCTGGACTGGACAGGGCTTGGCACATAGTTGAAGTTAAAAGATTATTTATGGAATAACTGAATGAAGAAGCTGAAAGCTTCAGGTTAAAGAGCTTCCTCTAAATCACTCAGTGAGCTTGTGCCAAATCTGACTCTGGAACCGGGGTCTCCGACTTCAGGGTGCTCTGGTTGGCTCTCCAAGACCTCAACCTGTGAGGAGGTAACAGACTAAACTGCTGATTGCTCAGGAGAGCTCTGCTCTAATTGGGTACTTCACCTTGCTCAGATCTGGATGTTATTTCTGAAATCTGGGTACTGAAATGATATTGGAAATGGATTGGAAAAATTCAAATGGTGTAGACCCATTAAAGTCTTAGTTTTAAGAGCAGTGATGTGAAAACAAAAGGAATCCTGTTCAGAGGATGAACTGAGGATTTCTTCTTCAGTCTTTTGAACTAGAGATTAAAATAGCATTTTGTGGTGACTGTCTCAGAAAACATTCAATTCTAAGGAACTGGCTATCTTTGAAGAAGAGACATGGTTAGGTGGGGGTTAGGCTCTGTTTGTTTGGAAATCTGGGAGTCTAGGACTTTTTATGGTTCTATTTTCCTCTTCCTTTTTAAAAAATATAAATCTTGCCTTCCTGCAAATTTCAGGGTAATAAGTGAGTCAAATTTTTCAGTACTAACATGTGATTTGCTGCTGCAAATGTGTGACCTCTTCAATTTCTTCTGTCTGAAATGTCCTCCTCATACTCTTTCCGAAGTTCCTTCCAAATAAGAATCCAAAGTTACCTCCTCTGGTTAACTTTATTTGCCTTTATTCTATTTTCCCCCTTTGGACAGTTCATAGTACATATTTATATGTTGCTTTGAAAATGTTCCTCAACTATTTTCATGAGTCTGTCTTGTATCTCCGTTAAATTAAAAATTTTCTGAAGGCAGCAGGTAGGGCCTGTGTGATTTTTTATTTTTTATTTTTAATTTCCCTTCCTTTCCACTCCTTTGCATCTAAAATAAGGCTATTCATCTCAATAGGCATTAAGGAAAGGAATGAGAAGAACTTGTTTCTGTTGTCAGTTTTACCTTTATTACCTGCATGACTGTGAAATAATAATAATAACAATGAAAATTTTAGTGGGTGGGGCAGAGAATGGAGTAGTTAATGTATATAATAATAGCCATTGTCTTGCCTGCCCTGGACTCTCACCTTTGGGGTAATTCCTCCCCTCTTAGGCCCACCCCCAACTACGTGGTTACAATGGCTGGGTTCCTATAGGCTAAATTTGAACAATATGACTCAGTCTCCTTGCCTGGGTGATGATGCCAGGGCTGGGACTCTGACCAGCAAGACCCCTTAGACACTTGAAATTAGGACCGAGAAATTCCAATTCCTTCTGACTGGTCTTTTAAACAGAAAAGAGGCAAATTCAGAAGGTTTTGGAAATGACTTTTTTCTACCATCCAGCTGAATCAGAAAAAAACAACTCTGCAATTCAAGAGAGTACAACAAAGACAAAAAGAAAGAGGATTTTTTTTGGGTGCCCTAATTCCCAGTTCCCTATTCTTGACATCCAGCTGCAACCCTGTCCTGGGTTGGTGAGACACGCTGGTGTCTCATAGTTAATTACTCTTTTTTCCCTTCAGTTAACTTCATTTGGTTTCTATTACAACCAAGAGCACCTGACTAATACATTAGATGTGAAAATGATTTGTAAATCAGAGATAATGGATTATTACACAATAGCTTCCTTTTCACTGTTTTCCACATTCTCTTTTTATGCTTGGGTCCTGAATGATGGCAGAAATGGGTAAGGTGTTAAAATGAAGCAATTCCTTAATGCCAGAACCCATCCCCAGCACACATGGAGGCACTTTTTGTTGCCAGCAGTTACCAAATATCATTTCCTTTGCACTATAGCAACCTGATACAGTAGTTCTGTGGGCAAGAAAAGAATTGGCACTTTTTGTGGCAGCAAGCTAAGATTGAGTTAGGGAAGTAAAAATGCACAGAACCATGCGAAGACGGTTGCAACTCCTAGAGTAACATCTACCAGTGGGTAGGGACTCATCCTGGACGTCTAGACACCAGTGGAGCTGGTGATATGATTTCAGAGCATCCTTTCAGAATCACCCTTGGCCAGCATTTGCAGGGATACAGGGCTGTGCCTTGTATTTAACATTCTAATGTGGTCCGTTTGGTTTTGCTCAAGCAATTTCAAATATGACCTCTAAAAGCTGAGAGAAAATGAGATGGACATGCTGCAGGGTCGAATGCAAAGATCTGTAAGTTGAACTCCTTTCCTTTAACTTCACAATGAACTTTTGGAAACTTTAAAAAGAGATTCTAACATAAAGGACCCATGCAAGTTTCTACTGTGTAGGGAAGTTAAAAACGAGTATTCACGTATCTTTGCTGCTTGCAAGCTATAGAAAGTCCAGTTAGTAACACCACTGAGGCTTTCTTGCATCGCCAATGTGTAAAGTCAATGAATGAGGTTAATTGCAGGCACCCATATCGGAAATAATTTTAGAGTCAGAACAACGGTGAGCCATCCTGCCCTCCAAGAGGAATGTGTGGCTCTGCATGGCAAATGTCACAGATGGCATGGCACGTGAGGAAAACCACACTCCAAGCCCTGTTCTTTTATGTTAAAACACAAATGGCTGGTCTATGAGCTGACCTGGCTCTGTCTCCCATCACTGAAAAACCTGAGGAGGGTCTTAAATGCCAGCACTGCAGTTTGTTTTTAGAATATGGCAGGAATGGATTTGACAGAAAAATGGGTGGGACTGCAGGACGACCTGACCTACGCCATCTTCTACTGGGAGATGGCCAGTTAACAAAGGGACTGGAAGGTCAGGCAGAATCCTTCTGGTCATTGTGGAATTGAAGTACTCAGATGAGACCAACCAGGGCTCCCTTCGCTGCAATTTTACTGTCAAAGAGTTCCAGCACCCTTTTGGGGTGTTCAGAAGAAACTTGCTTCCCCCTAAATTTACATTCGCCCCTCCCCTACACTCATTATTGATTTTAACAACTATAAAATATCCTGAGAAACAGAAGCACAAATAAATTTTCTCTCCCCCAAGTTCTCTCTCATGGCACAGTCTCCTTAAAATTTTAAATTAATTATCATTCTATAAGCATCTGGTGACTTACCAATTTGGAAACACCAAATAAAAAGATTTATGCCATTTTGCAATTGTACTCAATTATTGTCGTGCAATTCAATGACTTAAGAATGTTCTAAAGTTAAAGAAATTATATCCAGTGGCTGGTCTGTATATAAAACTAATAATAGAAAGGGCATACTGTTACCCATTCACACACAATCTCAAATCCAGTGAAAAGTGGAAATGCTCTAGTATTATAATAATTTATTTGTAGTAATGAAGTAGTGTGTAGTTAAAGGAGCATGCACTTTGGAATTAGATCTGTGTGTGGACCCAAGCTCTACTGTAGTACATGTATAATTTAAATAACCTCTTAAAACCTCAGTTTTCTTATTGGCAAATTGGAGGTAAAACCTACTTCACAGGGGTGTGATAAGAATGAAATGAAATAATAAACATAAAGCACCTGGCATCACTGGGAATCAAATTAATACTACCTCTTGCCTTCTTTCTACTACATTTTTCCTAAAGATAACATTTGTAACCAGTGCATGCAATATCTTTTCTTTTCACTCTTTTCCCCCAAATTAAATTAAGTTTTTAATTGGTTTTGTCTTCAGAGGAGGCATTGAAAATACGAATACTACCACCAGTGGAAAACAATCCCTTAGAAATAAGTCAATTACTGCTGCTTATTCCCAGTGTCAAGTATGGTTCCTGGCATATAGTAGGTACTCAAAGTTTTTGACTGATTGGTTGTTCATCAAGAGCTGACATTTCAGATTTCAGGTTTTACTTTGAAAGAAGCAGCCACAGTTACCCAGAGAGAATTAAACCTTTCTGAGAAATACACCTCCATATGTGAAAGGGTTCTATGATTTGTTCCAGAGAATAGTTTAGGAGCAGAAGCTGAAAGTCCTTGGGAAGGTAATTTCGGCTCAGATTTAAGGACCGTTTAACAATTTGAATTGTCCATTTGTGGCATTTTTGGGAGATAGTACTCTGAAACAAAGTGATCTTAAAAACATCCCCTTTTCCTGAAATGTCTTCTTATTCTATTGTGTCCTATATTGATGTTATTTTTTTTATTATTTGAAATCATAAGAACTTTTATCTATATGCATAAATTGGACAATGTTAGTGAAATTTAACCAGTCATTATGTACTAGTATCTTGAAATGTCAGTTCAATGCTCCATTCTAGACAAGTGTTGTAAAGTTCTGACCTTGTCTTGGGTGAATGCAATGTGTGAGGGAGGCAGGTATGAGATATACATGAACAGGGATTCTCTTCTATGTCTGCTTGTGACTCAACCTTGGAAGTGTCAAAAGGTGAGCATTCAAAGTTTGACAGCATGTCAAATCAGGTAGCCAGGATCAGAAAATTAATTTTTTTAGTTGTTCTGGGCACCCCTGTTGAAACCTGACTGTTTTCTACTACCTCCTTCAAATAAGTTACTTAGGGCTATGCTGGGTGACCAATGATGCATCCAAAATTGTTCACAAACAAGGTCCAGTTCTATGCTATTCTTGTATTACCATTAGCTAGGCTTTATAAACCCAGTGGAGTCCACCCAGGAGAGGTCCTTGCCTCTACTACTAATGGTTAGGATGTAGGGGAGGAAGGAAGGAAAGTCTATAAGGAATTGGCTTTTCTTTTCATCTTTACCATCTTGCACCTGTTTTAAGAGACTAGTTGTTAACAAGACCTAAGTCCTATTAAGGTTGAGAATGGAATTTGAAATCCAAGTGAATTCTAAAAGCTGTATATCTAGTGACTTGGACCTACCTGGAACCATTCTAGAAGGCACAGTAGATTCTAGCCCTTCTGTGGAGGGATACTATCGTAGGTATGAGGTAGGGCAGATGACTTCTAAGTTCTTTTTACGATTTGGCAATCTGTGGACATTTTTAAGACAAGGTGGAATCTAACCTGGTTTTGGAGGTGAGAAAGTTCTGGACTAGAAGATTTTACCATAGGATTCTTCTGGTAGAACTTCTGCTAGTTGTGGCTCTTCGAATCTCAGTCGAGTTGGTGGGCCGACTCTAGGCTACTTCAACAGTCAATCAGAACTCTTATTTCTCCGTCTAATTTTCAGCTGCTCAGAAGGAAGCTATGGAAACACCTTGGATTTAATCATGGCATGTAATGTGTTTACCTCAGAACATTTTAAGTTAATGAAAAATCTGGAAAATATCAATTTGGTCATAATGCAAAGTCCAGAAAGCAGTAAATAATTCTAGCACCTTTCTGTGCTTGTGAAACACAAAACTAGCATTGTTTTATTTTTTTCTATTTTAAATCTATTTTCTGTTTTAAATCTCAGTGGAACATATTTTCAACTTTGAAAGGCTCATTAAATCACAGATCCTTAAAGTATATTCTTTTGAATGGGTTTGAAAAACACACTAACAACCTTAAGTTCTATCAAATCATACTATCTTGAGGTATCTGGATGGACATGCTCATATTTCAAAGAGAAAGACTTGGTTAATCTACTGAATCATTACATGGCAACAGCATTTTAGTTTGCCAATGTGTATCTGGAGAAACTTCTGCATATAAGCACTGGTCCTTTAATTCATATTTATCTTAAGGTTTTTACTTTATAATTGGCAGAGTAAACACTTCATTTTCTTTCTCTGAAAGGTCTGTGGAGAACGATTCACACTAAAAGTATTGCTGCTTAGGGATATAGCTTGGATAGAAGGAAGAAGTATGTAGGCATTGGCATCGGACAAGGTTGCTTCCCAAGGCTAGCATTGGAGTGGTGGTGCAGGGCGTGCATGCATTTATTCAACCAGTTTTTATTGAGTGTGTTGGACACTATAGGTCCCACTACCTCATGGGCCAGAACAGTCTCATATGTTGCAAGCACTGGTTAAGGATAGCTTATAGGAGTTAAGCAAAGGGAAATATGAAGTCAAATCATGGTACTGACTTTCCTGGGACCTATCCCAGCACAATCCAAAGGGTATTGCCTTATACACTATCACCTGTGGGCTCCCAGTGGTCAGGCTCCCAGGAGGATAGACAGACTTTTAGTCAAGAGGCCAGTGGGAACCCCTCAGCATAGAGACCATTCAAGAGTCGTGTTTTTGTGTTAGATCAAAAATGGCTTAGCTCAATTTCAGTCAAGGTAGTGAAATAAAAGTAGCAGTTGAATATTAAGTTACCAAGAGAATCAGAAGCACTTTTATCCTATTACTTACTTTGTAAAGAAAAAACAAAGCCATGTATTGATTGATTAAAAATTATCTGGTAGAATTGAATGCTTACTAAGTATCGGACACTGTACTAAATATCATATATATGACCACATTTAATCTTCACCATCAGCCCTATGAGTGGCATACTATTAGTGTCATTGGCACTACCATTAGGAATTGAGTTTTTCCATTTTGGAAAGTAAGGCACAAAAAGTTTAATTTGTTGAAAGTTGTGTAGTTATTGTATGCGAGGCAAGGGGTGGTGGTGGTGGTGGATTTGACTCATATCTGACTCCAAAGCTCATGCTCTCTACCACTCACTATTTATTTAGCTCTGCTGTTGGACTAGGCAGAGAAGGAAACCAAAGTCCACTGCTCCTCCTGTATTCTTTAGCTCTAAGAGCCTTATTATCTTCCTGAGCAAGAAACTTGGGAATCATCTTAATCTCTTTCCTTTCTCTCTCACCCTTTCTCCTCATCCATCAGTCTTTGCATGTGATGAGTTTAATTCCCAATATTTTTTTTTAATCTGAATGTGTTCATTATTATTTACCTAGGCAAAGGCAGTAATTTCTTAATCAGTGTCTCTGCCTCTCTTTTTTATGTTTGAACAGCAAAGATATAATGTCACATCTATGCTTAAAAACCTCTGTGACTTTCAGACCCACCATGATCTGGATCCTCTGCTCAGTCCTTTATCTCACTCTTCCCTCCAGGGACTTCAAACTAGTGGCCATTGACTTATTATGCTATCCCTCTTCTTTCTTCGTTATGACCAGAATGACCTCCCCGTGGTTTTCTGCCCATTAAACCTCTAGCAATAAAATATCCTCTGAGAAGTATTCCCTGGCTCTTCCAGACTGTGTTAGACCCTCCCACCTTCAAATGCACCTCATACCTGTCTCTGTGATGGTGCTTCCTGCTCTGTGCTTTATTTATTTATTTATTTATTTTTATTTATTTATTTTATCCCCCTCCCCTGCCCTGCCCTGCTGCTTTTGCTGTCTGTATCCATTTGCTGTGTGACTTTCTGTGTCTTTTTCTCTTTTTGGTCTTCTCTTCTCATTTTTTCTCCTCTAGGATTCACTGGGATTTGATCCCGAGGACCTCTGATGTGGAGAGAGTTTCCCTGTTAGCTGTGCTACCTCAGTTCCTGGTCTCTGCCATGCCTTACCTTGAATCTTCCCTTTGTCCTTCCCTTGTTGCATCATCTTGCTGCATGACTTACTTGCATGAACACTGGCTCACTACGCAAGCACTTTTACCACACAGGCACTCAACTTTCCACATGGGCACTGGCTTGCTGCACAGGCACTGGCTCACTACACCAGCACTGGCTCGCCACGCAGGCATACTTTTCTCTTTGCCTTTTTCACCAGGAGGCCCCAGGGATCAAACCCAGGTTCTCCCATATGGTAAGAGGAAGCTTCATCACTTGAGCCACATCCACTTCCCTGTGCTGCATTTTATTACCTGCCTGTGTCTCTGCACTATACAGTGAGGGTTTCAAGACAGGGAAATGTAACCTAATGTATAGACATGGAGGAGCTGACCATAGCAAAAGAAGCATCAATAATAAATATCTTGCAGGACACTTAGCCCCTTGAGGAGTATTGCACAGGGTCATTGGAAGAGAAGCTTTCCATAAAGGGCTCCATGAAGGCTCAGACACCTATTTTGCTGATGTGATCAATTCATTTACCAAATGTCTGCACTGCCAGGATGTCCTTCCATATTTCTCTGCTGGAGTGTCATCACATCAACCATGCTGTCCTCTAAGTTTGCAGAAGAAGACTTTGCCAACTCCACTATCCCTTCTTGCTGAGCATAATCTGTCTCTTTCTTTAAAAATATGCACGTTTGTTCATTTTTTGGCACCTGCTTTTTTTTTTTTAATAGCTAGAAGTGTCTCATTAACAGGTTTTCCTCAAGATAATTTGTGAAATGGAGCTCTGCTTACTGTATAAAATGATATATTCTCTCACGTGGAGCTCAATCTTTCTTTGAGTTATTACTTGGGCCATTGCTCTCTCTCTTTATGCCAGGGATGGCAAATCCTGGCATGTGTGCAGCCTTCCACAACTCCCCACTGACCACAAAAGACATCAGAAATTGATTATACATTCTTTGTCACTAAGCTTGTAAGCGACCTCAGAATCTTGCTTAAGTCAGCATTTCAGGTTGCTTGTACTGATCATTTATGGAGTGGACACATAAAGAGGAAAACAATTTACTATTTTCAATCCACAGGGTTAAATCATTCATTGCTGGAAGTTCTAGTTCAGCTGGATGGTTAGCTGAGCCCTTCTTAGAGGAAATGGAATTTCTCTATGAGTCACAAGATGATATTTATTAATTCTTACCTTACTCTCATAAAGCTGTTAGGTCTTTGTGGATGGGGAATTAAGAATCTGCAACAGTCTTCATGGGTACAATGTAAAAAGCACACAAAGCCCAGGACTGGGGGCCATTGTCATTTGCTCATGAGTGTAGTGCCTCCTGAAATATTCAGTGCACAGGATATTCACATTGAACGCAATGGGTTAAACTACTGATAAGTCAAATGCAGGTAATGTTTAAACTGTGTGAGAACTAGGAAAAATACTTGGAAATCCATAGAACTAATGTTATTAATCAGATTTTATTTTTAATATTTATTTCTCCCTGCTCCCCTTGCTGTTTGAGTTCTCTGTGTCTGTTCATTGTGTGCTTGTCTTCTTTTTAGGAGGCCCTGGAACGGAACCAGGGACCTCCCATATGGGGGGGGGAAACGCCTAATTGCGTGAGCCACCTCTGGTCCCTGTTCGATTGTGTCTTTCATTGTGTTTTTCCTCCTTGAGTCTCTGTTTTGTTTCATCATCTTGTTGCATCAGCTCATTGTGCCAGCTTGCTGTTTTACTTGTCTTCTTTAGGAGGCATCAGGAACCGAACCAGGGACCTCCCATGTGGTAAGTATGAGTCCAACTGCTTGAGCTGCACATGCTTCCCTTCCCTTAATTAGATTTTAAAGTAAAGGAACACATGTGAATGCTGCCCATATATTGAAACAAACACAATAATAAAAATCACTTAAAGAAAATGAAAACAAAGATTTCATTTAAAATCTAAGAAGCTTATTCACTAAGATCAGATAGCTTTTACTTTATTTTATTATTTTTGTCTCAAAATAATCTCAGATAACAACTAAACCTGTATATCAATGGGCATTTGTTTTCTGAGGTGGGATCATGAATATTCAGCCTATTTAGGATGAAATTTAGCTTTAAAAGAAAAGCAGACTAGAGGCCTGAAGAGGGAAGGTAATATTGAATACTAGTAAGGAAGCTGAGATGGTTGTCAGACAGATTCGATTTTTGGTCTGATTTCTGCCAGTTGCCAGCTGTGTGCCCCTGGACAGATTATTTAAAGTGTCTGAGCCTCAGACTCTGCTTTGGTAAAATGAGGTAGTTACAGTGCCTGGCACATAATCAGTGCTCAATCAATGAGGGCTCTTAGGTGTCAGGTGGACCTATAATACACCAAAGAGCATCTAATGATTTGGCACATTTTACTATTTAAATTGTAGCCAGAAAGAGTGCCCTCATTTAAGGTAATCTCTCACTCACCAAGAGACCCTTGAATCCACCACCAGCAGAATTGAAAGAGAGGAAAGGTTGGGTCCAATCAAGCTTATCCTAGTCTGATGAGACTTTAAAGCCTGAACTGACCACCCTTGCTGCAGCTGGCCTAGGTTTGCCCCAAGGCACCAGTACTTCCTACTATCCAGCCCAGAAGGGACCTGAGGCTTCAGAAGAATCACCTCTGTGGCAAAGGATGACGTGAATAACCCAGCTCCTAGCATGGGGAACTCCTTTACTAGTCAGGAGATTTAGTCCTTAGCAACTGCTCCAGGATCAGTTGGAAACAGACCCAGAGAACTAGTCTGTTGTCCCTCCCAGCATCTGAACCAACATATATATTGAGAGAAAACAAGACAGAAATGGTCATCAATTGTTCTTCAGATCAAAAGGAGAATCTTATGTAGGCACATAGAGTTCTGATACCAATGGTCCCACTAAACCAGGGCTGTTTCTTTGGGTTCTTGGAAGGATACACGATCTACACTGTGGTAGCTCATGTTTCCAGTGAGTTTTCCAATCCTCACTGCATCTCCAAGAAAGTCAACATTACCATTCTCATTTTATAGGCGGCAAACCCAACATACCAATGGATTAAATAATTTGTTTTCAAATGAGAATTTTACTAACTCCATAGAAAATTGACCTAGAATTTAAACCCAGATAAACCATATTTGTTATCTAAATAATATTTAAAATCTACACGGAAAGAATACTTAGAGAAGGAATTTCCAGATTGACTGTTCATGAATTCACGGAAAAATTATGCAATGACCCATTCATTCAGCAAACATTTATTAAGTCATACCAAGTGCTAGGCACTGTGCTAGGTGCTAGGGATATGAGCTCATAGAAGGCTATTTCCTGCCCTCAGGGAAATCAGAAGGCGACACACATGTAAAGAAATAAAATAAATGTGATAGACATTGTGATAGTGACAAAAATCTGTACACATTACAGTAGAGGTTCAAAGAGAAGTCGGGTTCTGAAAGATTGCTTTGTGTTTGTTTGGCTCTGGGTAGGCTTGGCAACAGAAAGAATGCTACCAAACACTAAAAGAGTTGCAATACTTGCCAAGATTAAACCCACAGAGGCAAACATAATATATGTCTAAGTGCTAGAAGTGCATGTGCATGTGGAATGTTATCTTTTATGTTTAATATCCGAAACGAGATTATGATTATTTTCAGAATCCTCAAAAACTAGGCTTTAGAGTCTTGTACAATTTGACCTTTAAATCATAATTTCCTGCTAAGAGCTATCTTGCCAAGTAGAGCCTTTTAAGGGGAGGGACAGAAATCAACCCAGGGGTTTGACAGTTGGAAGAAGGGTGGAGTTGCAAGTCCTGCCAAAATTAAACATAGCTTTCAACCCACTTACATACTCTCTTCTTAAACATTCCCTCACATTGCCTTTGGCAACACCCCATTTTCCTGGTTTCCTTCTAATTTACCAGTTCTCCTTTCTAGTCTCCTTTGCTGACTCATCATCTGCTACCTTTAAACATAAGGGTTTTGAGGGCCCTCTTATTTTCTCACTAGGCACTCTCCCTAGGTAATGGAATATCTACTATAACTTTTATTACAATAAAATATCAATCACTTTCACCTGTCTCCATTTCAGATCTTTTATCCTCCAGACCTATATGTCCATAATCCAAACTTGAGATCTTACTTGGAGGAGTCACAAGCTCTTTTGACAAACTGCATAGAATAGGACACATGAAATTCTCCCTCAAACACCTTCCTCATTAAATGCTTTGTACCTTGAGAACTACTGTCCCTCTCATTCAGGAATTCTCAAACCTGACTACATATTCAAAACATCTTCAAATGAACTTCCAAAAAGGACTTCTGATGGGCCTCAGGTTTAGCCAATGAAGTCAAAATCTCAAGGCTGAGGGTTGCAAGGTGAGTTTATTGTGCAATCAGGTTAAGAATCATGGAACTACTTGCTCAAGTTGGAAATCTATGAGTTATCTTGACTTCTTCCTTTTCATTATCCTTTCATAGTCAGCCAACTGCTGATATTTTATCTGCTAAATAGCTCTCAAATTTGTCTACTGTTTTCCATCCCCAGATCTACCATCTCAATCCAAGACACCATCATCTTGTGCCTGGAATAAACATCTAACTGCTATTCTTGCCTTTCTTCTTATTCCCATCCAATTCATTATCCAGAGAGTGATCCAGGGTGATTTAAGAAAATCAAATCATATCACTTTGCTTAAAATATTGCACTGGCCTTCTGCTTGCTCTTAGAATAAGCCCCAGATCGTTATGTCCTATGAAGATGTAGATACATGGCTGTAGCTTTTTTTTTTGGTAAGTTAGCAAACTTTCCATCTCAACTCTTTCAAGTACATGTCTTGCCTACACCCAACACCCAGCATGGTTGTATGTATGACCAGGTTTTCCAGGAGTGATCATGGCCACAGAGGCCACCAAGGGTGCTTCTTCCTTATAATTTAGGGGGCTGAAGTTGATTTGGGGCTCTTGGCAACCAATCCCCTCTAAGCCTAGCTCACAGGGTTAAATTCAGCTCTTTTTAGAATGGGGGCAATCCTCTGCATGATTAATTAATTACTTGTGTAGTATTTTGTTTACTATCTATCTTTGTTGCTCAACTGTTAGCTCCACAAGGGCAGAAGCCATGTCTGTTTTGTTTACTGTAGTATCTTCATATCTTAGCACATAGAACACTGTCATTCTTGGATGTATGTATGGATAGATAAATGAATGCTAGTCTTAGAAATATCCAATATGCAATAAAGGTTAAATTTAGGAAAAAAAGATGTCAATGGAAGGCTTGTGGATCAATTTTACCAACTTTCATTGTGTCAGCTCAGCAAAGGGGTCCTGAAGTGGAGGTTTGTGTGATGTATGACTACCTAGCACACCCCCACTCATGAGGATACATTCAGGGGATTCTTTTGCTTTCACCCATGAGGTTATTTAACCTCCTCAACTGGCAATTTTTAGGCTCCTTTTTCTTAGTAAGGCACAATTTCTGTTTCAAAGCATCTCAAATGTTCCAAATGGTTGGCAAACTAGCTAGAAAAAAGAGTCATAAAGAACTAGATGAAGAGGCTGCTTATTTTATGAGAATTCAGTTTCATCTTCTGCAACTTAAATCTCAGATTTATTTCTGAAAGATGACGATCGTCATTATCATTTGCTTTCAATAAATAGGTGCTTATTTAATTAAGGTTCTAATTCTATGTTTTGTTTGAAAATCTATAGGATGAATACCTCTGCTTTAGTTTGACTTCTGGATTCTACAACCTTATTTGAGTGAGCATATATTATTAGTCACTGGGCAGGAGTAGAGGTAAGAATAGGAAGAATATATTTGTAGCACAATAAAGATCCCATATTCTCCAGATTTCACAAATAGCACTCAGTTAAATTTCTAATGGGTCTCTCACTATGACATTTTACATATAGGCATTCACTTATTGTTTAACTCCTTTAAAATAGAGGTGGAAGGAAAATATCATGAGATACAGCATGTAATCTGATCAATTCTAATAGACTTTTAGAATCTATACGGTTTTTATTTCTGATTTTAAAATTAATGTTTATTCACACAAAAAAACATATATTCTGTGTTCAAACAATACAGAAATAAAATTTTAAGAAAAGGAAAATTATCCAAGATCAAGTTTGAGGTTATGGATGGAATAAGAGCCAGGGACCAAAGCTGAATCACTGCAAAATGCCGAAGCATAAACTTCAAGGCCCCTCACTTGCATGGGTCCCTTCAAAAGCCCTGGGAGGGCCCTAGCAATGTGTTCATATAGTCACACCTTTTTGTTAAAATGTGTTAAAGTAAAATATTTAACTTTAATTACTTAAGACTGCTTTCTCTTTCTAATCTTGCCTCCACTTGTCACATTTTCCCTCATGTTGAAGGGCCCTGTGTTTGCCATGTACCTTTTGGAGAATGGGCTATGGGAAAGTTGAGTTGAGGATACATTTGTGCTTAGGTTTGAGGGGTATATTTACATGGTTTTCTGTCATTTCCATGTAAAGTTGTTTAGCTAGCTGTTTTGGGGTAGAAATTGCTTCCAGGCCCACTCCAACCATCCACTGCCTCAACCCATTAACACCGTGACTCAAAGGTGCAGGGCCAGAGCTTGTATGGTGACTCAATGTGTCTTATCTATAGCTACTAGCACTAAATGCATGTGCGTGGAGGAGTAACATGGTTTGAAATGTACAGGGAGAGAAGCTGTGGAAAAGTCTTCCAGTCTTCAGGTGTGTAAAATTGTAAGAGAAGAAGCGTTAGGTTTTCTTCAATGTGGAGTCAAAACAGAAGTTGCCTGTGGGCGTGTCTTTGATAATATATTTGCTACATTTAGGAGTATTTGGAAACCTCTCAGAAGGAATTCATCAGAATTATTGCACGACAATAGGACATGTATTTGTAGCAGTACTTTAAACAGTACATCATTTTGAAATTGCATGCTTTATGCACCCTAATGTGTCACTGAATTACATGGCCACATTGGAAAAAGACTGAGATTTCTTACTGACTTACAGTAAAATAGGGTTATGACAATGATAGCATAAAACTCATACTAGTATAAATTTTGTCCATTAAACTTTATCCATTCAGTGGGTATTTAAGACTGATCACTGCACAAGAAAACTTGAGATGCCTTGAAATCTTACAGCTCATATGTAAAGAAACCTGATAGAAATTTTCCAAAATTTGACAACAATCCTAAAAATGTATGTAACAGTTGTAATACTGAAAGCAACTTTCCTATACTATCAGGAATTAAAAATAAATTTTAATCAGCTATGCTGGAAGAAAGAATTAACTTCCTATTCTCTCTAAGGAATGATTTTACAAAATCATTTGCATATTAAGGGATGATCAAGAACTATGCAGTAAAAAAAATCAGAAAAAAGTTCTTTAGAGGTCGATCAGGCAATTAATTACAAAATTTTGTTGTTTTTCTGGATTCTTTGATGTTTGCACTTTTGCTGCTCTTTCAAATTTGTAATTTTTGTGCTTTTTTTCTCATTGTAAATAAATAGTTCTTTTCATGCTTCATTTATTCTTTTTATTAAAGAAGTCCCTTCAAATATCAAACAGGTCCCACAAGACCTGAATCCAATACTGGTAGGGACTACCTCTTTTTGCTTTTGAAAACCTGGTGACTTTACATGTTGACAAGGTGGTTTGATATCAGATGGCTGCATCAAAGTGTAAGGTCAAAATGTCCTGCTTTGAACAGGGTCCATTGTAAGTGTGGAGGCAGGAGATCCCTGGGTTCAAGCCCCACACTCACAAATTAAACCTTTGACATTATGTCCAAGTGAGGTTATACCTACGGTCACAGGGATACCCTGCAGAACTGAAAGGAGAAGTTATTCATCACAGTCCTGTATATGCGTGAGCTGTATTATCAGACCACGAGCCTTGGAATTGGCATTAAAAAAACAACAACCCATAATAATCTATGGCTAGCAAAAGTATACTGAAGTGAATTTTCATTCTTTCTGTTAAAAGCATCACTTTACTAAATGTAATCATTTAAAAAAGGCCACAGTTTCTGCAACCTTGCCTTGCCTTTGGAAGTTTCTGCCATGCCTCTGGCCCTGGCACTTAAGTCATGAAAGCAGTGTTGAACTCGATTCTTTGTTTTTTTTTTTTTACTACCTGGCACACAGTCAGCTGTCAAACATTAGAGTTTTGCTTCCCTCTTTCACTTCCTTTTTTTCTTGGGGTACATTTCTTTTTTTGGTCTGTCAGGTATGAGGAAATTTTTACAAAAAGAAAACATACCTAACACATTCCAATTGTATTACCAAATGACCATCTTTATTAACCTCTCTAGCATGACAGAGTCCAGGTTATGTTCTAACAGAGCACCTAGGAGCTGCATTTACACCTGGCACAAGTTTTCAGTTTCACATGAAACTGCAAAAAAACCTAAACAGCAACAAACAAGATGGAGACTTATGCTTCACTAAGAGATGATACACTGCCCCTCCCCTTAAACTAAGGAAGACAGAAGCCATTGTAGAAAACACTTGCATGTTGGAAAAATTTTAGGAAAGCTTTGATGGCATCCGAGGATAAAAATAGAAGGAAATTACAGAAATGTCCAAAAGGAAGTGAAATCTCTGAATCAAGTGAAAGTTTGGCATTTGGAAGAAAATAAAAGAAAACTGGAGGGGTACGAGCTTCTGGGAGATAGGTAGAAACCAGTTATCCATGGCTTTGATAAGAGGTTTATCTGTTTACCAGATACTCACACAGCATTTAATATGTGTCAGTCACAGTTTTGATACTCGTGTCTCTGTGAGGAAGATATTGTTACTGATCTCATTTTTTCCCACAGGGTAAAACTGAACCATAGGGAAGTTAAGCAGCTTGCTGAGATTCAGGTGATCTGGCTGCAGAATCTACTACTCTACAGAAGGAAGGTGGAGTCAGTTTTTTGGAACATTCAAGTAGCATGTCCTGGAGCAGTTGGATATAAAAAGCCTGAAATGTAGGACTGAGGTCAGCATTGAAGATACAGATTTATCCGACATCTAGGCCGCAATTGATGATCACATCAATTTTTGGCCTTTTAAAAAATTATTGATTTATATTTAATGGTGGTAAAATACAGGTAACATAAAAGTTACTTTATTCATTTTAAGTGAACAATTCTTGACATCAAGTACAATGACAATACTGTGTAACTTTCACCACTATCTATTTACAGACGATTTTAATCATCCCATGAATTATACTCATTTAGTATATGTGTGGAAATAATTTACCCCTCCCCCCATAAACACTGTTCTACTTTCTGTCTCTATGAATTTACTCATTTTAAGTATTTAATAAAAGAGAAACCATACAACATTTTTCTTTTTATGTCTGGCTTATTTCACTCAACATGAGGTCTCTAAGTTTCATCCATGTTGTAGCATGTACCAGCACTTCACTTCTTTTTATAGCTGAATAATAGTCCATTGTACAGATACACTTCATTGTGTTTATCCATTCATCTGCTGATGGGCACTTGGGTTTCCACTTTTTGCTTATTGTGAATAATGCTGCAGTGAACATGGTGTACAAATGTCTGTCTGAGTCCCTGCTTTCAATTTTTTTGTATATTTACCTAAGAGTAGACTTGTCAGGTCATATGGTAATTCTATGAATTAAGATAAACTTCTGGACATGTGGCAAGGCTTGGTTTTAAGGCAGGGGTTCTTAACAAGGGGTCTGTGAACTTGAATTGAAATTCAAAAAAACATTATTCTTGTGGGGATGTGTTGTGCGGGTGTGATATATTTATTAAATAATACACAATATAGTGTGGACTTAGTAAGGGGTCTGTGTTTTTCACCTGACTGGCAAAGGAGTCAGTGGAACTAAAAAGGTTAAGAACGCCTGCTTTAAGGTCTTATGATCCTCCTCGGCTTTCCTTGGGACCAGATACTATATATGGAAACCACATCAGCCTTCCACTTACTTATTCTATTTTTTAAAATTGAATTTCTATTAAATAATTATACACTTTACTATTACTAATCACCATTTTTTAAAAAGCATATAAAAATAAAGCAGAATCCACACACATTATTTTTAAAGTGATATAACTCAGTACCATATATAATATCGAAATTTCTTTAACTTTACTTTTATTCATGTCTGAAGAGAATCCTCCCCTTCTCTTATCCTGGATTTTAAAAATAAGACCTATATAAATACTTTGGAGGTATATCCCCAAATTTAATGTACCAAAACTTCATGTTAAGTTGGTTTTAAAATTCTCACTGACAAAAAATACCCAACTTTATTATTAATTTAAGGGAGGTTTTGTTTTACTCTTGCAAGGGCTCCTTTGAGTTCAGCATCTTATCAGGTGTAGGACAGGCAATGGATGATGAACAAGAGGCAATTCTAGCATTGGAAGAGTTTACAGTCCAGAGAAGCTGACAGCTATGTATATCATTAACCAGAATAAAATATATACAGGGCTCTAAGAGGCATAGATAAAATCCACTGGAGTCAATGACAAGAAGAAATGACCAGAGAAGAAAATACCTGTCGACTCTCCCTAATTTCGCCATCTGGAAACCCTGTTTGAATTCCCAATTTTTAATTTACATAGAATGATCCTGCGGTAGTCAATGCAGGTACTTAAAATTATTATGCATTAACTTCTGCTGTAGCTTAGAGTCACTATTAAGTTTGCAAGGCAAATATACATGGAGTATAAGGATTTGAAAGGGATAAAATGAAATTTCGCTACAATGCTAATGTGTTTTTCCATTTTTCATTCTATATATCTGGTTTCTTCATTTATATCATCTCTTTAATTTAAACAACTTTTCCTTTTCATTCTCTGTTGTAACTGAGCTTTGTCCTTTAGATCTAAATGAGGTATTTCATGCCATGCAGCTACTCATATGCCTTGCATCAACCACTTGGTTGGAAATAATTAACCAATTAAGTGGTTTTTTTGCCTCTCACCCTCCCCATGTTTAATCTATTTTTATTTGATTATGTAGCACCTGAAGAGATGCATGGAATTACATAATCTATTAATTGCTTCTCATGAAGAGAATTAAAAGCAGATCCTACTGAGTCACTGGGAATTATAAAATCCACTGATGGAGACGGAAACTATTTCTTTGCCTGAGATTATTTAGGGGGTTAAATTTTTTGTATTAAAATGGAATTATATGCTTAAATTGGTTTCACTTGTGTCTGTCAGCATGGTGTCTTGATTATGAATGCATTCTAGCATTATGAATTTTATGTTGGCTATTTTCCCAACCCTCCTATATTATATGTGAAAACAGGGTGTTTGCTGGTGCTGATCATACAACAGATTGAATTTACTGGCTAATTTATATTTGGAAGAAAAATCCTAGACTTTAATGCTCCTTCCAGCTGAACATAATCTTGAGCATGCCCTATATTGAAATGCTTGGCCTTTTCCTTATTCCTCTCTAGTTTCCTTGCCTCTAAACCCTTTCTACCTCTCTCTCCGACAACTTCCAACAGGGAACATTATTTGCTAAACCTCTGTCCTCATATTTAAAATGTTTTGTAGAGAGCTGGTTTGCATGTTCCAGTTTCATTTTTTTTCCTGATGAATCACGTCCATTTTATTTCTAACTTCACTTAGTTTTTCTGAGCCCTAATTCTCCCTAATATCATTAGCCCTTTCTATGGGTTAAGGACCACTTTTCCTTCCCTAATCTCAGTTTTCTTCCTATTCATGTGTGCTCAAAAGAACAGTTGATGCTAAGTGTGACTTGGTCGCAAGATCGATGTCCTTTGCATTACATGTGGCTCTTAATTAGTCAGGATCTTTGTTCCCAGGTAACAAAAACCGTAATTTAATTAGACCTTAAGAAAAAATGTTACTGTCTCATGTACCTGAAAAGTCTGGGGGTAGAACTTTTGGCATGGCAGGATCCAGAGGTGCAAACAATGCAAATATGAGATGGCCCTTGGCAATGCCAAGTTTTATAACTATCTCCATCAGCAATCACAACAGATTGTTTTTCCTCATGCTCCAATGTAAACTCTCAGATCAGCTCTAGATTGGCCTGCTTCAGATCCCTTATCATCCCTGAACCAATGATTGTGACTAGAAATGTGGAATATGCTGATTGGCCAAACCTGGGTCATGTGCCCATTCTCAGAGGCTAGGAATAGGGATCAATCCTACCAGAATCACAGGACTTAAGTGGGGAGAAGTGGTACCTAAATGAAAATCAGGGTGGCATATTGGAGGAATGGATGCTGGGCAGGGGTACACTCTAGGAGTCCACTACAGTCTCCTTCCCAGGCAGACTATGCTCCTTTCAGAGCTTATTGTATATTTGAATTTTGAGCCCTCCCCACCATTATCAATAGAATATGTAGAATATAGTGAATTCATTTAATACTGATAGCATATTATGACTGCAAAGTAACAGAACAGTAGTTTAGATTTCCCAACTTTTAGAAATGTGGCAGGAAATAAATGGCTTCTGTTCCTCTATCTCTACAGTTACTAATAACAGCTTGTGGCCAGAAGGAGGGCTCTTGGCAGAACATATTATATAGCTCTATTGCTGATACTGCATTCCTGAACCCCAGTACCTCTGTGTACCCTTCGGTCCCGGAACTTGGCTTCATGCCCAGGCACACCTGATGCTATCCTGGATTATCCCTTCCCAGTGGAGGGCATGCCAGGTGCTCACAAGTTAGATTCTGACAATTCAACTACAGCGCAATTTGTTCCCTAAAGTATATCATGTGGCTTAAATAGCTGTGTGGCTTTGCTCAAGACACTGAGCCTTGCCAAGTTTCAGGTTCCTTTAAAGTACTACTATATAGGGTGGTTATAAGGGCCTTTTGAGTTCATGAGAACATGTCCTGGAATAGAGATATAGTCAGTAAATGGAGGTCATCGTTAGAAACACATCCTCAGGGGACTAGCTTTGAAAAATTTTCCTTGCCTCATATCTGTGATGTGTCTCCTTCACCTGTTCACACCTGGTGAGATCTTCATAAGTTTATTATAATTTTTATTGCATTTGCTGAGTACCCACTATATGCTAAGCTATATGCTAATGAATTATTAGCATATATGCTATATGCACTATATGCTAATGAAATATTAAATTCATTAATAATTGAATCTCACAACAAGACTATGAGGTAGGTAGTATTTGTTTCCATTTGGCAACAATGGGGAAATGGAGACTGGGAGATGGAGAACAACTTTTCACAGAACTGGAGAGACAGGCCTGAAACTCAGGTCAGCATCACGCTTACACCTTTGTTCTCTTTTAATGAGTGGTTCTGAAACTTTGGTGTGCATAGAATCACCTTCACTGTGTTCAAAGTACAGATTTCTGAGTTCACCCTCAGAGTTCTGGTATGATGGCCTTGGAAAGGGTCAGAGCTGTCTGCATTTATAAGAGGATCTCCAAGTGATTCTCTCATATGTGGTCTGCAAACCACAGGCCCACGGGTAGACTGCAGATAACTGAACTCCCTTCCTCTGGCTTCTTCTCTCTCTTGGTTTCTCTGGTGGGGCGATGGAGTTGCACTGCCTGCCTGAGGGTCTGCTTCCAGGCACAGTTTGCCCTCTCGTGGCTTCCTGCATTTCAAGCGGGTCCTAAACTCTCTGAGCATCCAAGCCTATTTGATCCCCCTTTGAACCCTTAGCACTTGAACATGTGTCAAGGGGGGCATCTGTTATTAGCCTTGTTCATTTTAGTATCTGCTGTGCTCTCTACATGTGCTCATCAAATGCGCTCAGCAAATGACCCTTTTATTTTTGTGTTGTTGTGTAAATATCTCCTTAGTCCTCTTCAATCTGTATGTTTTTTTCCCCTCAGCTAGATTGCAGGTGTTTAAGAAGAGGGACAAGTCTTCCATTCCCTCTGTATTACCTGAGAGTGCTCTGCCCACTTTCAGTACATGCTCAGCAGTGATTGCTCACTTACGCAGTTACAGTGGAAGATTCATAATACATGTTTGTTGAATGAACTAACCATTCAAAGGTATTAGTTACCACAATTCTTTTATAGATGATGAGATTTTCATGACTGGAAATCTTTTGAACAATTGCACTCAGCTTTCCACCTTAAACATTCAGAGGGGAGGAGATTAAAAACAACTCCATTTTAGCCTCAGTAGTAAATATTTAACTACTCAACGTTCTTTGTTTTGCATAAAGAAATGTTTAACTAAGATTCCTCAGGTTACAGTCAGATGGCCAAACTTTCCAAAACAAATGGGTGCACACAAATGTACCAGCGTGATTTATCTCAGGAGACAACTGCTTGTGGATCATGTCCTCACTTCAGTTTCTTTATAGGATCTCAAAGTTTGTCTCAAGCTTGTATCTGTTCATATAAATAGTTTCTCTTTAGCATGGAAATCATCTTCAAAGGCAATTGAAGATCCCTAATGTTCAGGCAAGGAGATGGAATTATAAGATAAAACACCTGCCTTTAAGGAGTTTACGTCTAAGTGTAGTGACAGTAAATGTGCATAAAAGATAAATGAGAATGCAATATTGTTTTTTATGTTAAGGATTTACAAAATCTTAAAGATGATCTAGTTCAAATCTCTTACTTTTCAGATAAATGAATAGGACAAGAGCTACTGAGATGTAATGTGACCTGGCTAAGATCAAAGAAAAGTCTGAAGTCCCTGATCCCTTTTGTCCTATATATGGGCCCTTTCCAAACCACAATAAAATTATAATTTCTCAGAAAAAAAGTGCATTTTCACCAGAGGATTAGCGACTCGATGGAAATATCTAGGACCAGAAGGCTTGTCAGACTAGAGGGTTATTAGACACAGCAAATTATGAAAATTATGGGATTGTGGCCAGGAAGCTAATTAGCATAGGAAGGTGCATGGCAATCATACAGTTTCAGGTGGGAGGTGGAGACCAGGGTTTTGGGCAGTGCTTGGGTTCAAATGCAGATTCTGGTTCAGCAGGTCTGGGGCAGGTCTGAGATTCTGCATTTCTAACAAGCTTTCAGGAGACGCAGATGGGGCTGGTTCATTGCCCACACTTCGAGTAGTCAGGTTAATCAAGAACAACCAAAGCAGGAAGAAACAAATAAATAAGGAAGTTCTAAGTGCACCAATCAGAATTTTATCAACAGGCAGAACATTTCTCCTCATTGAGTTCCTCAGTCCACAAAATAGGAACTTCTACCAACACTTCTTTCCTAGCCAGGAAGTAGAGGATGCTTCTTCCTTTCTCTCTACTCTCCCAAGCCTCTTCACAGGACAGAGCAGTGACTTATCTGATTGGAGAGATTGGGTAATGATCTCTGTCCATGCGTAGCCTGACTTCTTGGTGCTTTCACAGCCTCAGAGCCACCAGTCCTCACACCTAAGCATTCTTTTTCTGCTTTCTTCTCTCATGGAAGTGCACCTCACTTATAGTCCAGGCCTACTAGAAGCCCCTGTCATTCTTTCTCTATTTGGCTCTTACTCCTATATATAGGATTTGAGGCAACTACATTCTCCATAGTGCTTCCTGTCTTCTCTGTGGACTCAAATCTCACAACTTTGCCAGGAAACTCTGTTTTGCTTTTCCTTTTGACCAAGCCATGTTCTTGAATTCAGTTTTACAGCAATTAGCACTACAGTCTATTTTATTGTCCATTTGGATTGTGTATCTCTAGGAGTAGGGTATGCGAGGTTAAACAGCCTCCAACCCTAATACTTTTCATCAGAACAGAATGGGTGGAACAGCAACAATAAAAGTACAATAAAAGTGCAACAATAAATAAAAGTGCAATAGCAAAGACCAATAAAGAAGGATGGTCCAACAATGAGCCCTTGATACTGATGACTATGCTTATGAGCCTGTGTGCCGGAAATATGAACTAGGCCTAGAGCTGCGGGGTGCCTAAGAGTTACCTCCTGAGAGCCTACATGTTGCTCAAATGTGGCCACTCCCTAAGCCAAACTCAGCATGTAAATGTATTACCTTCCCCCTAGCATGAGACATGACTCCCGGGAATGAGCCTTCCTAGTGCTAAGGGATTACTACCAAGCACCAGCTGATGATGTAACTAGAAAAAGACCTTGAATAAAGAGGTCAACTCAGACCAGCAGAATATCTTAGCCTTCGTGTAATATCAGGTGTTAAAAACTGCTTTTTGACCTTGAATAAAAGGGGGAAATGGAAATGACAAATGACTTTATATGTCTATGAGTCTCCAAAAGAGTCAGGAGGTCATCAGAGGGGTCGCACTTATGCATGCCTCATCAGAGTCCCAGAGACAGCCAAAGTAGATACAACTCCAGGTATTGGTTCTCTGGGCTCAGAGGGCTACAGAGATCCACAAGTTCTATGGTCATGGCAGATGGCTCTGGAATTCAGTGCCATGTTAGTTGGCCCTCATTGGAGTTTGTGTTCCTGAGTGTGATGGAGTTGGACACAGATGTGACCTTTCTACACATGCCTCTTTTGTCACTTTTACTGTACCTGTGGTTGGTCCTGGGGTTGCTGTATACTCAGACCTGAATCTCTGGACTGTCCATGTGACAGCCAGGTCCTGAGCCTCAGCAGCCTTGCAACTCCTACCCTCTGGTTTGTTGGACTTACCCTGGCCAGCGAACAAGGAGGTGAAGGTCAACTACCACACCAGGGAGCCAAGAGTGCCTACAACTGCAAGTAGGAGAATTATATCCATCATACATGCAGAATCTAAGCCCCCTCTTGATATAGAGGCGGAGTGGACATAACCACCCCAGGGTCCACAAGATGGAGGAATAGAGTATGGATTAGAGCAGACTTACGGATATTCTACTAGAAAAATTGTCATTAGTAATGGAAGAAATTGTAGCATTCATGTGGAGAAAGTGGCTACGGTAGCTGCTGAGGGTAGGGAGAGGGAAGAAGAAATATGATGTGGGGGCATTTTCAGGACTTGGAGTTGTCCTGGGTGGTACTGCAGGGACAGATGCTGGACAATGTATGTCCTGCCATAGCCCACTGGGTCGACTGGGGGAGAGTGTAAACTACAATGTAAATCATTATCCATGTGGTGCAACAGTGCTCCAAAATGTTTTCACCAAATGCAATGATTGTCCCATGATGATGAAAGAGGTTGTTGATTTGGGAGGAGTAGGGTGAGGGGGTGGGGGAATCTGTAGGAACCTCTTATATTTTTTGAATATAACATTTGAAAAAAATAAAGAGAGTGAAAAAAAAAGAACAGAATGGAGTTCAGGCTGGTTAGTAGAAATTATATAACAGACAAAAAGAGCCAATGTGACCAGCATGCTGTGTATGTTTCACTGTGCAAGTAAATTTAGAATTCCTAGTTTGCTGAGTAATCAGGCAGATGCAAAAATAGATAGATAGATAGATAGATAGATAGATAGATAGATAGATAGATAGATAGATGATAGAGAAATGAATACCCTTTTCACCCTCCTCAAGGAGCGTACTGATCAGGGGAATTTTTAAACAAATAATTACAGTATTATATGTGATAGTGCAGAGTTTTGCAGAAATGGGAGTAAAGGCCCTGAGTATAATACAAGGATATACTAAAAGCAATACTATGTACCCACTACATGGTTCCTCTTTCTGGACACACAGAAAGACTACATTTCCCAGGCTCCTCTTACTGTTAGGGCCATGTGACTTAAGTCCTGACCGATGAGATTTGAGCAGAAATCAGGTACTTGACTTCCAAGTTCTGGCCTTTAGAAATATCCTGCTCAATGGTACAGTGTGATGCCATGCAACCTCAGAGGCCAGGCATCCCAGGTGTCTGAGAAGGGCCTCCTCATTCATATTGTGTGAGTGAGAAACAAGTATTTATTGTGTTGAACTGCTGAGATTTTGGCCTTATTTTTGAAAAGAATAGAATCAGAATAGACTAGCCTATTCTGTTTAATTCAAGATGTCACAAAATTTGCTTTTACCTTCGATGATCTCACCATATGGTCTACAGCTGGCTCTGAGCCTCACAACTCAGAGATATGATCTCTTGAGCATCTCAGAGGTGACGGGAATTGAGGGTATGACCCATACCAGTGAAGCTCACAGAAACAGACTTGCATAGCCAGGTGATGATTTATTTGCTTATGCTGAGAAATAAAATCCTCAAGTCAGACAAATGACTTGTATAGTCTGCAACCCTGCTTTTTCTCCTTAGCCAAGGTAAATTACAGAAGTCAAATTAAAATTTTAATTGTAGAGTGCAGAATCAGAGCAAGAGTGGTTATAAACTTTGGATGTTTGTTGGCATATGGTTGATGGTTCATTATGTATTTTTCATAATTGGAATATAATTCAGTCAGAAAAGCATTTTAGTCAATGCTTAGATGGGACTCAAAACACTGGCTTCTAGTTTATCTCTTTTCTGTGCTTCCTTTGTAAATCTGCCTTCTGCCTGATACTTTTTTTCTTTAGATATATTAATACCTTTTTGCTAAAGAATGGTCAATTTCAATGTACTGGAAACCACTGTTTCTTTTTAAATTTCTCTTTAAAACTCATTAATATGTAATATTTAAGAAACATAAAAGGATAATGAATAATACAATAAACACCTGTGTTTTCACCACCTAACTTAGGAAATAGCACTTTTGAAAATCCCTTGTATGCCCTTCATGGACTTTTTTTTTCCTTTTCCAGCCCAAGAAAACTACTTTCTAGATTTTGGTGTTTCTAATTTCTATTCATTTCCTCATAGTTTTTCTATATAGATATGATTTTTTAAACGACATCTAGTATTGTTTTGCTGATTTAATCTCTATATAAGTGATTTCATAATATCTAAGATTGTCTACAACTTGTTTGTATGCATACATTTTTCTCCATATTTTGCTTGTGAGATTCATTCATTTTGATGCAAGTTGCTCTTATTCATTCAATTTCACTCCTACTTAGAAGTTCATTTTGTGAAGATGCCACATGTTCAAGGTCATATTATGATTTTTGTGGACCTGAGGAACTTTTTCCTTTGTGGGCTGCTTCCTTCATAAAAATTATTAAAAATTTTATTTTATGAGTATATATTAGTATTATCTAATAAATTATTTTCTTTGATACAAAAGCTTGTTTTTTTCCTTCTGACTTTAAAAGAAATTTCTGTGAGTCCCCCAGAGCCTTATGGGTCTTCATTACTGTACCTCCTCAACCTAGTGGACAAGTCAGCCCTGCACAGGGTACTTATCCATTCTTCTTTTGATGGCCATGTTCACATTTTCTTGTTATGACAGAGAATGATGTTGTGAACATTCCTGTGCATGCCATCTTGTCCACACTTCTCCAGGTATCACTATAGACGAACACTTGCTGAATTATGGATATATGGATTTCAACCTAAGTAGACACTTGCACATTGTTCTCCATCACTCTTATCAGTAGCGCATAAATGATTCTATTGCTTCATACCCTCGCCAACCCCTGGTGTTGACAGACTTTTGGTCTTGCTAGTGGGCTATGAAATGGTATTGCAATGTGTATTTAATTTGCATTTCTCTAGTTTGTAGTGAGTTTGATTACCTTTTTTTGCATATTTACTGGTCATTCGTTTTCTTTTTCCATGAATTGCCTACTTACATCTTTTTCTGGTGGGGTTGTTCGTGGCTTTCTTATTAATTAGTAGGTTTTCTGTAAGTCTGGAAAACAATCCTTTGTTTATATAATACCCTCTCCCTTGTCTTTTTATCCTTGTTGTGTTATCTTTTGGTATTATGATTTAATTTTAATGTAATCAAATTTAGCATTATTTTCTTTATGATTTATGTTTTTCCTGTCTTTGTTTAAGGTATCATTCCTTACTACAAGTTCTTTAAGTTTTTCAATATTTTCTTCTAACCATTTAAAATTTTATGCACCATATTTAGGTTTCTAATCTATCTGCAATTTATTTTTGTATATTTTTGAGAAATGGTTCTAATTTCACTCTTTTTAAAAAAATTCATATAATCAATTGCCTTCCTACTATCGTCAGAGCAGATTTTCCTTTCCCCACTGATCTGCAACACCACCTCTTATGTATCTAGTTTTTATATAACTCTGGGTCTGTTTCTGGGTTATTTATTCTGTCTCCTTGGTCTCTTTGTTTACAACTATTATAATAAGTACCACATTATCTTAATTCTGAAAACTTTATGATAAATCTTGATATCATATAGAGAACATCCTTCCAGATTTTTCTTTATCTTCAAGGGTGTCAAATAGGCTGATTTCTGTAATTTTCTTTCTTTTGTAAATTTCAGAATAAATTTCTTAAGTTCCATGAAAAGCTCTGTTGAAATTTTGATTGAATTGCACTAAATTTATAGATGATTGACATAGATATCTTGATACATTATAAAAAGAATTGATAGTTTCATGATAATGAGTCCAGGTGAGGGTTGACAGAAAGATTCAGGGTGCTTCATTAAATTAGAATTTTAGATAAACAATAAACATTTTTTTTTGGTGTATGTTCCATGCAATATTTGTGAACTCATGGGGGCTAATCACTTAACCAGTTAACTAGAAGAGAAGACATTTTTGTGACTCCAACAGGCAGAACCAGCGGAGTTCTGGGAGTCAGGTCATTTTGGCTCATGTAATAGCTGATAAACTCTCAGGACTTTTGCAAGGTAGTTGTTAAACCATTGGTAACTCAAAATTTTTGTCATGGTGGGCATATTTACACTCAAGAAACCGGTCAGTGCTATAAGTTAGGGCTCCTTTCTCATCCCTCCTCCTAAGAACAAGTTGTTTAACATTTACCAGTATATCACTGAATAGTGGTATATTGAGTCAAATTATGAAGGCCTTGAATTCCACTATAAGGAATGGAAATCCACTGATTAGGTGAGTAACACACCTAGAGAATTATATCAGGAATGTTAATCTGGTGGTAGTGGGTTTGTGGGATAGACTAAAATGGAAGAAATTGGGTCAGAAAAGTGTTATAATGATCCAAGCTTGAGGCAAGTAGACTTGAACAAGAGTGGTGACAGGAGAAAGGAAAAGAGGTAAAATGCTGAAAACAATGTATAGGAAGAATTTGAAAAGGAGATTCCTTTTCACTCAAACTCTGTGTCTGCAGATTATTGAATGCAAAGTTTTGAGCCTAAACGACTAGGAAAATGCTGGTGCTCTTGCAGAGAATTGGTCATGGTCAGGGAAGTCCATTTGGGAATATGGGTGACAATAGAGACTGTTTTAGTTTCCTAGACTGCTCAAAGCAATTACCATGAATTGGGTCAGGTTAAACAATGGCAATTTATTTGCTCACAGTTTTGAGGCCAGGAAAATATCCAAATTAAGGTGATGCTTTCTTTCCAAAGACTGGCTGTTGGGGGTCCTTGGCTCTTCTGTCACATGGGCAAGGCATATGGTGGCGTCTGCTGGTCTCTCCCTTCTCTACCAGGTTTCACTGATTTCTGTTTCTTCCTTCCATGACTGTCTCTCTGTCTGAATCTCTTTCTCTCATAAAGGACTCCAGTAATAGGATTAAGGCCTGTGCTGATTGAGGTGGGACACACCTTAACTGAAGTAACCTCATCAAAAGGTCTCACAATGGGTTCACAGCCACAAGAATGGATTAGACTTAAGAACATGTTTTCCTGTGGTAGGAACAGCTTCAAACCACCACAGTGGGTATAAACAGATGAGATCTTTGATGGATAACTGTGTCAAGAGAGGAAAGCAAAAGTCCTGACTATTAATTAGTGGAAGTCCCAGGTGATTTTTGTGCTTTCTTATGGCCATGTTTATCGAACTATAATTTACATACAATCAATCCACAGATCTTAAGTGAACATTTCTATGAATTTTGACCCCAGTTTTCATCCATGTAAACCACACATGAAACAAGATGTAGGACTTTTCCAATAGTCCTCTTTAATAGTCCAACTATCACTACAATCAATTTTAGAAGGGCAATCTACATTTAATATAAATATCAGTTTAGCTGGATTTAAATGTATCATCCTGCCATTTGTTTTCTATTTGTCTCATGTGTTTTTGTTTCTTTTTTCCTCTTTTTACTCTTTCTTTTGGATAAATTGAATGTTTTTAGAATCCATTTCATCTTCACTACTGGCTTGCTGTTTCACTAAAGGATTATTAGCCATATCTCCTTGCATTGTTATTTTGATGCTTCTCTAAGATTTACAAATATGCATTTTTAACTTATTACACCATAATATGTATAAATAATGTATATGTATAAAGTATAACAGTATACTTTCATTATGAATTTCTCATCCTTTTTGTTATTGTTGTCATATATTTTCCATATATATACACATTTTCCATATATATGTGTATTAATCACCACATAGCTATTATTTTTGCTTTGCATTGTCATTTTAGTAGTTCTCTAAGGTTTACAATGTGTATTTTAACTTACTACATAAATTACGTATAAATAAGACCCTGATAACAGTATACTTTCATTTCTACTCTCTTCCTTTTTGTTATTGTTGTCATATTTTCCATATATTCATTTCCTATATGTATGTATTAAACACCACATAAATTGTTATTATTTTTGCTTTCTATAACCACTTACCCTTTTCCTTGTAAACCCATATTAGTAATTTATTATGAGTCTTTCTATATTTTTCTCCATACTCATGTTACCTTTCTGTTATCAGTCAGTAGATAGATATAGGGGTTTTGGTCTTTGCTCGGATCTGTGTAAAAAGTGTGTATATGACTTAACAAATGTAACTGGCACTTTTGCCTATGCATTAGTAAGATATATTCTCTTACATATAAACTCATACGGTGGGAAGAGATTTTTTTTTTCTTTTTTTTAGGAGGTATGAGGATTGAACCTGGGACCTTGTACATGTGAAAAGGCACTGAACCACTGAGCTACACTTGCTTGGAGAAGGATTTTCATTGCAGCGGTGTTTGTAATAGCAAAAAATTTAGCAGAGGCTATTTGAATAAATTATGGTTTATTCAGAAATGAGGTAAGAACTATTTATACTAAAAATATATATTTCATAAATATCTACACATGTTATCTGCCACTTTCCTGCTTTTAACAAAAATATTAAGGGAAGCAGATTTGGCTCAACTGATAGAGCGTCCACCTACCACATGGAAGGTCCGGGGTTCAAACCCAGGGCCCCCTGACCCATGTGGTGAGCTGGCCCACACACAGTGCTACCATGCACAAGGAGTGCTGTGCCATGCATGGGTGCCCCCTGCATAGGGGAGCCCCATGTGCAAGGAGTGCACCCTGCAAGGAAAGCTGCCCCATGTAAGAAAAGTGCAGCCTGCCCAGGAGTGGAGCCGCACACAAAGAGAGCTGATGCAGCAAGATGATGCAACGAAAGAGACAGATTTCCGGTGCCACTGACAAGAATGCAAAATGCAAGCAGACACAGAAGAACACACAGCCAAAGAACACAGAGAGCAGACAATGGGGGGGGGGGAAGGGAGAGGAGAAAAAATAAAAAATAAATTCTTAAAAAATATGTTAATACTATAATAGACCACTTTGGTGTCAACTAACAGAACAAGTTTAAAGCAAAAAAAAAAGGGGGGGGGGTAGATTAGGGGTGACTAAAACTGATTGAAAGGCCACCACAGTTCACTCCAATACACCTCTGCACTTCTTTCTGAATGTCAACCTCAGACTTTCAAATCAGTTTACTCCCCAATGCATGAGATGTGGCTGAAAGAAGTTCTAAACTGAATATACTACCAGTTCTGGATTTTCTCCTTGCCAGCTCTGGCTTGAAAAATGCAATGGAAAAGTTCTGATTGTAGAATGGTAGTTTTTATTCAACACATTGTTGGAGGACAAAGAAAGTAGATAATTTTTCTCCCTAATGTAATTGAACCAAAAGATATTTTATTTTTTGCAACTGTATATTCAAAGTGACTTCATTTGAAATTCTGCATCTTTATCGCAGTAATTTTTCAGTCTGTTATGACTATGGAAGGCATGACACTTTTCAGCAGGACAGATTTTATAATGCCAGTAGGATCAATAGATAAATAAGGTAGCAGTACTTAGGAAATTGAGTATATAATTAATGATCACCCAGCTGTATGTCCAGTTGTAGTAGCTACCCTCTCAGCTCACTGTAATTCCCTTCACCTTCTTGAACTTCCCCTGGAATTGCATTGTCATAGAAGCCATATTGGTGCTATGTGAAACTGCTCCTGTGCTTATAACCAGTTAGCCGAATTGTAGACACCCAACCCAAGGTGGGGCAATCTGTTTGTCTTTTAGGAAATTTTTGAATTTGGGAATGGAGCTAATGGGTCACTCTTTGAGGATGGAATTATGACAAATAAACTGAAACTGTCAGGGAGTTTGATTCTACCACATGGATGGAGAAGCAGGGAAGGCCCATCCTCAAAAAGAAAAGAATGAGACAAGCTGTGGAGAGAAGCAGAGGTATAAGTATCTTGACCTCCTTCCAGTCCCTTCTCCAGGCTTGGCTACATTTTTATCCTTGAGGTCCTTTAGACAGACAATGTATTCCTTGCAAGTCGTTTCTCCTTTTGTTTAAGCTGGCTTGAAAGGATGTCTGTTTCTTGAAATCTGGAAGAATTTAAATAATTGTGAGTTCCAGTAGTAACTTAAGTGTGGATAAAAGGCACAGAATTATTTAATTAGATTATTTTAGTTGATGAGAAAGATTTTATATTTCCAGACAGTATACAATTTATTTGGAAAATAAATTTTAAAAATAGAATTTCAAGTAAAATATTAAATACATACAAAATAATATTTATATTGTATGTGAAGGACATAAACTGTCATATAATGCATACACTCACTAACATAGTACCCAGCTCAAGAAGTAGAACATTAATAATCTCCTGGAAAATTCCATCTCTTTCCCTGCCCCAGAGACAGTGACTGGACTGAATTTTATCTATTCCTCATTTCCTTTTCTTTAGAATACTAAATTGCTTAGAGATAAAAACAAATCATATTTAGCAATATAGTATTTCATTTTGCATGCTTTTGAACTTTATATAAATGGAATAGTGCTGCATTTATTTTTATATGAATTATCTTTTTTCTCAATATTGCATTTGGGAGATTAATTTTATGTATGCAAATATAATTTATATATTTATTATGTAACACTATAGTTGCTATACGAATACAATACTTTTTTTTTTTTCAAATACAATACTATGCTGAAGTATAGTATTCCTTTTTTATAACGATAACCCAGTTTATTCTTGATTCTGTCAAGGAGTAGTTAGGAGTGGAATTTCTGGGCTCTAAGATACGTACATGCTTGACTTTCCACATAATGCCAAATTGTTCTCCAGCATGATTGTATTATAAATGCATAAGAATTCTCTCTGCTCTGCATCCTTGCCAACATTTGGTATTCTCTGATTTTTTAATGATCTTGGCAATCTGCTGGATGTGAAATTGAATCTCATTATTTATTTAAATAATAAGTATTTAGCCAATATTTATTAAGTGTCTTCTATTAAATAAAATAGACAAAAAAAAAATCAAACAAAACTCCAACTTGCCCTCATTGAACTTATGAATGGGGGAAAATGATAGTAAGTGAAATATATTTGCTTTAGTTTCTGATAAATGCTAAGGAAAAAATTAAATCAGAGAGGAATAAGTAGTCCTGGTGCTGGTGCTACCTATCGGGCTAGGGCGGGATTAAATTTAATTATGGCCAGGAAAGGTCACCCAGAAAAGGTAGGCATTTGAAAAATTGAAGGAGGTAGGAGAAGGAAGCTCTGCTGATAACATTGTTCTGTTTTGTTTGATATCTCAATCAGGGTTCAGTCAGAGAAGGAGAGCCATGATAAGTGTTATGGGCTAAAGAACTTATAGGAATTAGACCTCACACATATGTGGTAGGAACTGGTCATGTGACTGACTGGAAAGGAAATTGAGGGATCAGAGATGGAGCCACTAAACATCCTACTAATGCACTGACCTGGAGACGATTGGGAGCTTGCAAGATAATCTGAGGCCACAACCATGTCCAGTTGCGAAAGTAGGAATACAAAGGGGGAGTTTATAGAGATGTGTATGGGAAATTTTTGCCCCTGTGTAATAATTGCTCTGGTGCGTCTGCAGCCAAGTATCTGGTGGGTGGCCTGGGGCCGCTATTTGTTGGCAAGGCCAGTTGTGAAGAAGAGCTGGACGCAGAACAGAGAAGAGTGAGGACAAGGCGGAACCTGTTGAGCATCTTCGTATCCCTCTGTCACTGTTTCTGCTTGCTAAGACCTTCAGAGAGTAATAACCACCATTCCACATCTACCTTCTGAATCTTGTGCAAGTCCTTCTTTTGGCCAACTCCCACTTATTACCACACAAAGAAAGGGATTCTGGGTCCAATGAAGATGGTGGAGTGACACGCTCTGAACAACCAGCAATAACTGGCAGAATCATCTTTCTCAAAGCTCCTGAAAATAGTTAAAGGCTTGCAGGAAGAGTGCAAGTGCCATTTTGTGTTTTTCTGGATGACAGATGAGTCTGTGTGGTATTCTTTTTTGTGCTATCTTTTTCTTCAAAATATTTTTTTATTACAGAAGTTGCAGGTTTACAGAAAATTGTGCATGAAATGCAGCGCTCCCATATACCACCCCATTATTAATACCTTGCATTGCTGTGGTACATTTGTTACATTTGATGAAAGCACATTTTTATAATTGTACTAACTATCCCAGTTGTACAGTTCCATGGAATTTTTAAAAAATTATTCTGATAAAATATATACAACCCAAAATTTCCCCTTTTAATCATACTAAAATATCTAATTCAGTGCTATTAATTATGTTCACAATGTTGTGCTACCATCACCACCATCCATTACTAAAAGTCTTCATCATCCCAAACAGATGTGTACATTTTAAGCATTAACTCCCTATTCCCTACCCTCACCTCACCCCTTGGTAACCTATACTCTAGATTCTGACTCTACGAGTTTGCTTAGTCTAATTATTCTAAGTATCATATATCAGTGGGATCATACAATATTTGTTATTTCATGCCTGGCTTATTTCATTTCTTCAAGGTTTATCCATGTTGTTGCATGACCTTCTTTCCTTCTTATGGCTGAATTATATTCCATTGTGTATATATACCACATTTTGTTTAGCCATTCATCAGCTGATGGACTCTAGGGTTGCTTCCATCTCTTGGCTATTGTGAATAATATCCTTACGAACACTGGCATGCAAATATCTGTTTAAGTCCCAGCTTTTGATTCTTTTGGGTATATACCTAGAAATGGGATTGCCAGGTAATAAGGTAATTCTGTACTTACTTTCTGAGTCACTGCCAAAGTATCTTCTACAGCAGATGCACCTTTTTACATTACCATCAATAATGAATGAATGTTCTATTTCTCTGCATCCTTTCCAAAACCTGTAATTTTCTGTTTTTTGTTTTTTTTTAAAAATAATAGTCATTCTAATGGATGTAAAATGGTATCTCAATGTGGTTTTGGTTTGCATTTCCCTCATAGCTAGTGATGTTGAGCATCTTTTCATGTACGTTTTGGCCATTTGTATATCTTCTTTGAGAAATGTCTATATTCAAGTCTTTTTGTCCATTTTAAAATTAGGCAGCACTTCAACTGTCCTCTGCAACTCTGAGAAAGCATACATCTTTAAGTCTCCTCCACTGCCTTTGTCTGGGGCAGGTTGGAAAACTGACTGCCCTCAGAGCTGGGATCCCAGTGATCCCAAGTAGTTAATCAGAAGCAATTGTGCCATACATCTCAACCCCTTTTCTCCCCCATATCTTAGGGTACTCAGTTTTTGTGATACTTCCTGGCACCAGGAAATTGCACCAAGGGCCAGACACCACTGCTACCTGCTATGAGAGTGAGGGATGGGCAATGGTAACTACTGCATGGTGTTAGCAATTCCCTGGTATTTACCGCCATTTACCAGCCTCTTCCTCTTGCTCTTCCATGAATGCTGCACAGTGTTTTACTGGACTCGGGAATTTTGAATTAGTTGATTTAGACTGTTCCTCCTGCCTGTTTAATAGCTTGTTTTGGTGAAAGGACTGATTCTTGGAGCTTCCTACTCCTCCATCTTCCCACAATTCCCACCCCCCATCCTTATCTACTTGATGTCACAGGTGTACAAGCCTCCTAAGACAAGCTGGGGAGAGTATCTTTCTTTGCCATTTTTGAAATGATTTCTATAAGATTATAATTATCTGTTCCTTGGATGATGAAGGAGCTATCCCATTAAGTTATCTAGGATTGATGTTTCCTTTTTTAGGAAGATATTTATCAACAAATTCTTTTCTTACATTTTTATAGTAAAATCAGTTTTTCAGTTTTTCTAGTCATAAGATGGTTTTGGGTGGGTTGTATTTCTTTCTTTTTTAAATATTTTTTTTATTTATTTTAAAAAGATACATAGATCACACAAATGTTACATTAAAAAATATAGGAGATTCCCATATACCCCACTTTCCACACCCCCACTTTTCCTACATCAACAACTTCTTTCATTAGTGTGGTAAGTTCATTGTAATTGATGAATACATTTTGGAGCACTGCTATACAGCATGGATTATAGTTTACAATGTAGTTCACACTCTCTCCCAGTCTATTCAGTGGATTATGGCAGGATATATAATGTCCTGCATCTGTCCCTGCAATATCATTCAAGATAACTCCAAGTCCTGAAAATAACCTTATATCACACCTCTTTTTCCCTCTCCCTGCCTTCAGCAACTCCCATGGTCACTGTTTTCCATATCAATGATATAATTTCTTCCATTGTTAGAGTCATAATAATTCTATAGTAGAATGCCCATAAATCCACTCTAATCCATAATTTATTCCTCTATCCTGAGGACCCTTGGGTGATGATGCCCACTCCACCTCTCAGTTGAGAGGGGGCTTCAATCCCCCATGGCTGGTGGATGGGACTGTCATGCCCACAGCTGTAGACTCTCTTGGCTCCTTGGTGTGGTGGTTGTCCATCCTCACCTCCCTGTCAGCTGACCTGAGTAAGTCCAATGAATTGAAGAGTAGGTGATACAACACCATTGAGGCTCAGGGTCCAGCTGGCACATGGACAACCCAGAAACTCAAGTCTCCTGGGCATACACCAACCTCAGAGCCAACCACAGGTTCAATAAAAGGGACAGAAGAGGCATGTGTAGAGAAATCACATCTGAGTCCAACTCCATTACACTCAGGAACACAAATTCCAAAGTAAGGCCTATTGACAAGGCACCAAACTCTGGAGCCATCTGCCATGACTATAGGACCTGCATGTCTCTGTAGCCCTCAGGAACACCACTACCTGGGGTTGTATCTACTTTGGTTGTCTCTGAGATCCTCCTGAGACATGCATAAGATGACCACTCTGATGACCTCCTGACTCATTTTGAAGTCTCTTAGCCATATAAACTCATTTGTCTTTACCATTTCCCCCTTTTATTCAAGTTTTTCTTCTATTTGCAACACCAGCCGGTGCTTGGTAGTAATCTCTCAGTGACAGGGAGGCTCAATCCTGGGAGTCATGTCTTACACTGGGGGGAAGATAATGCATTTATATGCCGAGTTTGTCTTAGAGAGTGGCCACATTTGGGCAACATGGAGGCTTTCAGGAGGTATTTTTTTCTTTTAAAATATCCTTTTCAATGAGGTTTTAAATTGGGAGGTTGCATACAATTGTTCATTCATGTTATCATTTTTTCTGCAACATCTATGCTTATGACCACATTTTCACTCTAATACTGTTTATTTAGGTATTCTTTCTTTTTTGTTCATTACTCTTCTCAGAGTTTTTCCACTTTCACTAGTTTTTTAAAAGGAATATCTTTCAACTTTGTTGATTCTTGCTATCATATATTCCATATATTTGTTTTCTATTTCATTAATTTCTGCTCTTGTCTGTTGGAGATTTGGACCTGAAGGGTATTGGGAATGAAAGAAAGAAAAAAGAGAGTGAAATAAAGAGAAAGAAAGAAAAACAGAAAAAGAAAGAAAGAATGAGAGAGCTGGGATCAGGGGGTCTGCGAGTAGAGACTCCTCAGACAACTTTATTGTTTATGAGGGGCTCTCCATATACCCCAGTCTTTGTGAAAAGTAGCAGCAGCATGCAGTCTACAAGACAACAAGCCGCAACATGCAGTTAACTGTTAGCATTACTAAGGAACTCAAAAAATCTTATCTCAAGGTAAAAAGTCTAAGTGTTCTATTTACTACAAAAGGTATGTGCTCACCTTTTCTTTCAGCCTTTAAGCTTTGTCGTGTTTGCCGGGAACTCTTACCACATTCCTTAGGGTGCAAGTATAGCCATGGAAACAGCACGTCTCTCCTTGTGAGACCACTGTGCCTCAGTTTCCAACACTTGTCTTTATATATTTTGCTTTCTTTGGGTTTATCTTGATTCTATTTTTTTTTTTTTGTGGCTTCTTCAGTTAAGTGCTCAAATCATTCATTTTTAGCTGTTTTCTTCTTTTTCTTTATATATCATTTAAGGCCACACATTTTCCTCTAGGCACCACTTTAGCTTTGTCCCACAATTTTCAGCATTCATTTTTCTAATTTCTACTGTATTTTGCACTTTGATTAATAAGTTATTGAGAAGTGTTTAAAAATCTCCAAATATATGGAGTTTTATTAATGAACTTTTTATCATCACTTCTTACATTATTTTCACTGGGGGAAGTGAAAGTGGTCCATAAGATGTAACTTTTTTAATGATTTGTTTTGGCTTGCAGTAACATGTGGTAAATTTTTTCTAATTCCAAGTATGCATGAACTCAATTCATTTTCCAAAATTTAGCTGCACCATTCAATAAATCTGTTTGAAATCTTTCCTAGTATCACTACCAATTCTTTGTTTGCTTGATGTATCAATTGCAGATATGTACATAAAAATGTCTATTATAATGATGGATTTGTTAAATTTCATTATAGTTTTGCCTATTTTATACATATATATAGTATATGTATATATATTAAGGTTATATTACTACATGCAAACAAATTTAGAAAGAACTTTTTGTGTTGAACTTTTTATTATTATGTGATAACTTTTAATTTTCATCTTCAGTAATACTATTTGCCTTCCATCTATTTTTTCTCATATCAATACAACTACATAAGCCTTTTTTCATGGGGTAGAGTTAGCTGTATACCTTCTTCCATCCTTTAACCTAAAAAATTCTGTGTCCTAATGTTTTAGAAGTATCTCTTATAAATGGAATTTAGCTGGAATTCTTATTTGATCTAGACTGACATGCTTTTTCTTTGAACTGGAGAATTTTAGTCCATATCTAGTTATTTTGATAACTGATATATTTGTATTTATTACTGCCAAATTGTGTACTTTTCTTCCACCGTTTAATTTTTTCCTCCATTCTTACTTTCTCTTTATTGTTTTTCTTTTTATTCTCATTTCATTCTCCCCACTGTACTAGGTTAGAGAACATAACTTCTAATGTGATATTTTAATATGGTCTCTTAACTTATTAAAGTCTACTGTTAAGCACTGTCTTTTCCTTACTCCCAAAGTACAGAAATACTTTAGAACATTTTAACTCCAATCATCATCTTCCCTACTTATACTTTATTGTAGTAGTGTATTTAGTTCTAACCCCTCAAGAATGGATGTACACTCTTATTATTGTTGTCCATTTGTAATGTTAATTTAGATGAGGGTTTCCCAACTCTGACTCTACCGACATTTTGCTCTAGCTAAATCTTTGTTTTTGTGGGGGTGGGGTGGGTGGCCTGTGCATTGTAGGATATTTAGCAGCATTTCAGACCTTTTCCCACTAGAGGCCAGTAGTACCACCCCTCCCCCAGTAGTCACAAACAAAAATGTCTCTAGATATTGTCAAATGTTCCCTGAGGGGGAAAGAATTGTCCTGGTTAGGAACTACTGATTTAATAGTACTTTTTTCCACCATTCTATCATATATCCCCATTTCCATTATTTTCCTTTTGCCAGATGTAAATAATTTTAGAATTTCTGCTAGTGAAGACTGGAGGGCAAAAGGTAACAAATCTGTTTTTGTTTTGCTTTGTTTTGCTTTTGGCAACTCTGGAAAACTTTTTTGTTTTTTTCTCCTTGTTCAAAAAAGACAATTCATTGGATGCAGAATCCTAGATTGAGTGTTATTTTCTTTGAACACGTTGGAAAAATCATACTGTTGTTTGGTGACGTTTGTGGCTGTTGAAAAATAACAGCTATTAGTCTATTTATTATTAATTATTAGGTAATGTGACTTTTCTGTCTGGCTGATTTAAAGAAAACTTTTTATCTTTTGTTATGCTTAAATAAACCTGTGGTATATCTAGGATTATATTTATTTATATTCATCTTGCTTGTAATTTGTTGGGCTTTCTTTATCTGAAAATTGGCATCTTTGAACAGTTCTGGAAAATTCTCAGCTATTATTTCTTTGAAATTTGTTTCTTCCTGATATTCTCTATTATATTTCTGAAAATAAGAAACACATTAGATTTTCTCACTATTTCCTCTATTGTCCCTAGCTCTTTTTAATATATTTCTTCTCTTGGCCTCTCATTTCTATATTTCTTTTGATCTAGCTTCCAATTTAGCAATTATCTCCAGCATTGTCTAAAATGCTGTTTACCTTGAATTGTTTTTACTTTTAATTATTTCTTAACTTCTATTTGTCCCATGTAGTTCTTTCTCAAATATGCTTGAATTTTTAAAGTTATGTCTTCGTTCTTATTTCTATTTGCAAGTCTTTCTTTTATTTGTTAAACAAACTTATTTGTTCTTTTTGATAATTACTATATCTGAAATATTTGTGGGTCTGATTTTTCTGTTTTTTGTTTCTACTTGCTCTCCCTCATGCTACATTGTTTTCTAGTGTTTTGTGATTTAGGCTGAGTGGGGATTTTTTGTGGCCTGGTTGATATTTTATTCTTCCACAGAGGATTTCTGATGGTTTTTACTTGTCAAATAGTGGGTATTACTGACAGCATGTGATCTTCAAATTCAATTTTCCGCTCAAGCTTTTTTTTTTTTAACCACAAGTAGGTAAAATTGGGCTCTAACCCCACATGAAGAGGAGCTTACGATTATGAATTCTCATGGGTGATTTCTCTCTTTCGACCAGTGGCAAGTCTCCTTGCTCTCCCAGTACACTGTTCTGTACATGGGTTTATTTCAAGAAGGTTGTCGTCTCTTGGAGCCCCAGGCTCTCTATCTTGGATACTCCTAGATTTTTCTCTGTGCTCCATACCTACACAGTCATTGTCAAGAAGAGTGAATGGCCTGAGATTTCTACCCTACTCTTTCAAGCTATCAAGTTTCATGGATTCTAGTAGAAGATATGAGACTCTTGATTCAAAGATGAAAAGCAGTATTATAATAGTATTATTCAGAGTGTCAGCATTTTGTATAGTTCCCTGAGCCTCAATTCCTCCAGGATGCTGTACAGAGGACCAGATGGCACCTGCATGTGCAATGGGTTGCATTACAAGAGAGGAACACTGTGCTTAGGGAGTCCCAACCTTTTATAACGGACACATGAACATGCCTGCTCTTTGCTTGGAAGGGAGGCATGACCTTTTTATATTGGTTGATAAGTATACCTGTCCTTTGCTCCAGAGGGAAACACTATCTCCATCTTCCAAGGCTGTTCACTAAACAAGCATTCTTGAAAAGATAGTTCAGAACAAAAAGCAGTTAGTGTTTTTTCTTTCAAGACATGCAGAAAAATGAGAGACTTCTGGAGACAAAATGGAAGGTCAGGGTTCAGCAGATATCCTTAGGATAAAAATTGTCTTCAGTGCTAGCTAAACCTTAGGTGGTTCCTATTACATTTTGGTCTTTGCAGCTTCCTTACTTTCTTGCTAATGAAAGTATAAAATGTATTTCAGTCACCACTTTTTTTCCAACAAAAGAAGTTTACAATATTGCTAGAAACTGAAGTTACAATATTCATTTTTAAATTTATTAAAATAATCCAACTATTTATCCTAAGCATGCCTTTTTTTCTGTAATGCTTTCAGTGGTCACCAATATATGATCTGCAGGTATTTCTACTTCCTCTTCTATTTTTAATATTAAAAAATACAGATTTTCTATTAAAAAAACAATTCATCATGCAAATGAAGATTCTGCTCTTGTGATGTTTACAAAACTGGTTTTCCCCATAAGCATTTGTAATCTCTTTCTTGATCATAAGACGTAGACAAACTATGCAAACCCATGTTAAACATGGTATCTCCCTGGATCATGGGATTCATCTTCAAGAATAGAACTGCATTCGATTAGTTTCTCAATTAAGAAGTTTTACCATGGGAAGCGGATGTCGTTCAACAGATGGAGTGTCTGCCTACCATATAGGAGGTCCAGGGTTGGGTACCCAGGGCCTCCTGGCCTGGGTGGTGAGCTGTCCCACGCACAGTTCTGCCGTGTGCAAGGAGTGCCATGCCATGCAGGGTTGTCCCCACATAGGGGTGTCCCACATGCAAGGAGAGCACTCCGTAAGGATAGCCCCCCCATGTGAAAAAAGCGCAGCCTGCCCAGGAGCAGTACCGCACACATGGAGAGCTGACACGGCAAGATGATTCAACAAAAAGAGACACAGATTCCCAGTGCCATCTGACGAGAATACAAGCAGACACAGAAGAACACACAGCAAACGGACACAGAGAGCAGACAACAGGGGGCAGGGGGAAGAAAGTAGAGAGAAATAAAAATAAAATCTTTTTTTTTTAAAAAAGATGTTTTTCCTCAGCTGATTGGGAGTACTTGGAGTTGAAAATACTAGTACAATTATTTTTACCTCTTTTCTTCATGCCTCAATCTCTAAGGCACATTATTCTTCATAAGCTTTTTATTGTGGCCTGTCTATGTGGACTACATGTGAATGTTAAGAAATAGTTAAATAGCAGGGCAATCTTTGAAAGTTTGGCTAAGTTCTAGCCCCAACAGTGAAATGCATCCCTTTTATTTTGCATTCTACAGTGGTGGTGTTTGGTAAAGAGAAATAGAATAAGCACCATGAGAAGATATTTGTATAAGAATCGAAAATCTTTCAAGACATCATTTGCCTAGAATGGAATTTTTTCCTACCTAAGCCCTGAAGGTATCTCTTGCAATGGTTTGTTAGGTTAAAGGACTTCTAAGTGGCCAATGTATAATGTTTACAAGTCACTTCAAGGTGTGCCTGTTACTATTAGTGTAGTTTCTAGGTTTCCATGTACAGGTTTTGCATACAGATAAGGCTAATTTCCGTATCATAGATGAAAAAACAAGGTTGAAAGGAATTAGATTGCTGAAGAATTAAAAGTGGAGTAGAGCTAAGTCAAAGTCTTCTTCAAGTTTGATGTTTTTGCATTAATATAAATGTTTCCCAGATTTTGCTGCAAGGGATCTTTATTTTATGAGCTCTCAATAGATATTCTTCTAAATAAGGGTCAAATAATTTAGAAATGCTGTTTTAAATTAAATGTAAAATAGTTCTTCACATATATTCTGGGTCTGGGCTTTGCTTTTTTTTACAGTACCTTTTGATAAATACAACTTTTAAGTTAGACTGAAGACTAATTTATCTACCTTTGCCTTCATAGTTTAAGTTTTTTGGTGTTTGGTTTTAGGAATTCCACACTGCTCTCATATAGTCTCATATGTATTGAAGAAATTCAATGTTTTGCTGTTTATCTTTAGATCCTTAAGATACCTGGAACTGATTTTGGGATATGCTGTGAGGTAGGGATCTGATTTCACTTTTCCTTATTTGTATAAATAATTGTCCCTGCACACTTGTTAACCGATCTTCAGTGGCACCTTCAAGGGCACCTCCATTGTATGTGAAAATTTCACACGTATGAATATGTTTCTGACCCATCAATTCTGTTTTGTTTGGTGAATTTGTCTCTTTATACAATAATACCAATACTCTCTGTAATTGCAAAGAAGAAAAAAAAAAAGAAAGAAAAAAAAGAAATGAGAAAAGAAAATGAAAAATCCAAATATTCCTCAAGAGGAGACCAATTGATTAAATTGTGAAATATTCATACAATTAAATATTGCACAGCAATGAAAAGAAATGAGCTATAATATTTGTAAGACTTACTACATATATTCAAATCTTATAATGTTGAGCCAAAAAAAAAAAAAAAAAAAGAGAGAACAAAACAATAGTTAGAGTATTACAGCATTTCTATCAAAGTAAAACACAAAAAAACTAGTACCAATTGTTTAGGAATAAATGAAAATGTAATAAAGATACAATAAATGCATAGAGATGATATACACGATGTTCAGAATTTTGTTACCTCTGAGAGGTGGAAGGGGTATGATGAGGGAAGGGCACAAAGAGGTGTCAGTTGCATTTGTGATATTTCTTTCTTTAGCTTCTAGGTAGGTACATGGGTTTATTTTATTTTTCTTTACACTTTTTTATATCTTAATTTTTTCCTAATGTTTTCTACAAATAACAATGGGATATCTTTACTGCAGTAGTTCTCAGTGCCTTTACTTTGCCAATAGTCCTGTCTTTATCCAAAAAGGGACATTCTAGGAGTGCCTCTCAAGTTTAATTGCCCATGGAAACTTTTTTTTTTTCTCTGTTGAACAACTATTGGCATCCTGGGGGTTTGTCTTGTTTTATGGATCCCAGATTCAGAATATGTGCACTACACCATACCTCTTATAAAGATGAGACAAATCCAAGTTTTAATCTTTCTGTAGGCTGCCATCAAGTTACAAGAAGTGCTTTGAACTCAGCAGGATAAAAAGTGAGGTGTGCATGTGTTTTTTGTGTTTTTCTTATCTTGTCTTCTTTTTTCAATGCCTGGATAGTTCTAAAGAATGTTTGAAATAGAGAAATCAACAAAGCTTAATTACATGGCAAATATGCAACTGTAATGTGGCCCGCATTTTGTTTCCAGAGTGCAATGCAAGTAGCATACAATTTTATTCTCAGTGTAGCAAATGTGTGCTATAGGAAAAGGGGCCACCAAAGGCATTCATTAATCAAGAGTCAATAATTATAGAGAATTTATTATGAAACTATTTTTAATAGGTTCATATTAAATTAATTTTAAAGCATTTTATGATGGGTCATCCTTAGAAATAGTACTTTTTATATAGATTATATCCTCTTCGTAATGGAAGCCATTCTGAGAAGACTTTGTTTTAATTAGTTTTTTTAATATATAAAAATGGGGCAGATTCCTGCTCTCTTTCTTTTTTTGCAATAGGAATGCTTTATTTGGCAGCCTTCGTATAAAAAATGAATGTATAAATAAAGCAGCTGATTTGACCTGGCAAGCTTCAATTCCAATTCAGCGTACTTTCCCTATTTATAAAGTGCAGTGAAAATGTTGGCCTTTAGAAACTGATATTCCCTGGGAGTGCAAGTGTGGTGAGGCTTTTTTTGTTATTATTGCTCTCTGAAAAAAATTGTAGCAAAATCCTAATAGGAAACCGCCAAATAAGAGCTAATGTAATGCCTGTGCTCATATGAAAGAGGGGGCAAGATATTTTTAAATTGCTTTTTAAAGATGTGGCCCCAAATGGTGACTGTAGGCCTTGTGCAGTCTAGTATATGTGCTACCTTGATTGAGGCTCATAAATCTTGCATTATTTGTAAGAAGTGCAGACACTCCAAAATGAATTTGGAGGCAAATGTGAATGTGTTTTGGGGCACAGTCTGGATAGAGAGAAGGCTGTGATCATTTCTCAAAAAATTCTAATCATCTGGTCTTATAATAAATGGATTAGTCCCTTCATTCTGCCAGTAGAACATGAACATATGAAAACTTTGAAGTGCAGCGGCAATGGCAAAGAAAACAATAAACTGTGCATGTGAGACTGGCTTGATGCTTGGTGATTAAGAGATGAGCACCCCACGGGTCAGCTCTCCATAGGTACAAACAGATGTTTGCACTGTTTCGCAGCTGCTAAATATGATATAAATCCAAAGAATTTTTCTTGTTTTTATAAAGGAAAAAAAAATACCCAGACAGCAAATTTTTGGTCATTCAGATACTCTTACCAAATGACATCTGGTTTCTGTACTGCTTATTTAAGCAATCCTTAAAAAAAAATGTTTGCCAAGGGGAGTAACTCTAAACTTTCAGTCCTTCACCATACATAACAGTACAGTTTAAATTACAGTGTAGCATGCAGAGTTTATTATAAGCAATGCCGTTCTTTATTTCTTTACTAGTGAGTTTTACTTTTAAGAAAATGGGCTTGATATTATATCATTATATCATTAGTTAAGGGAAATCTATGATGAATTTACATTTAGGAATATCCTAGTACTTTCCTAATGACGGCAAAGAAAATGAATTAATTGCTTCCATGTGTTAAGAATGGTGGTGAACAAAGTTAAATTATACTAGTTACGTAAAATAGAATGTCAGCAATATAGCAAGACGGTCTTTTGACCTATGTCAAGGTGATAGAACTTGAAAGGCAGAAAGGATGCAGGATGCAGTGACAGGTTGAAGGTCAAGGCAGAAATTAACTTTAATAAGAGATTTGCCGAATCTTTCGAGAACTAGATTTTTGCTATCTCTATGTCCATATCCTTCTAATTTAATATGCAGATATTAGTTTATTATTGTGCTCAACAGCAAATATTAATATGCTTGATATTAATTGCTCCCCTCGAAGGTATCTAATTTGAAGGCTCTGAAGTCCAATGTTTACAGACTTACCTTCTGATTTTTTTCTACCTCAACTTTTATGGCTAACTCTGATTTAGGGTTTCCTTTGAGCTTTCACTCAGTGTGTCTCCCAGACTTTAGCACTGAAACAGAAAATGTGATAATTCTGTAACAAATTTGGCAATTAGCAGATTCCTCCTTCTGGGTTTGACATCATTTTTTGGCCTGATTCTGTAATTCCAGTCTATTAATAAGGTTCAATCTGACAAGCCCAGTTTCATTGGAGATTCTTCACCCAAAGGTTTGCTGGGTTAGTATATTATTCAAAAGTGAATCTTATGTCAGTTGCCCAGATTTCATGCACTGCATGGACCTTTATTTGGCTCATGTTAAAATTTATTTATTTATTTTTGGGTCCTAGGTTCTTGCCTTTATGTGATGTAGATAGTGTGCAACAGGATAATAATCTTTCCTACCATATTTTACTTCATAAAGTTTGGATGTGAGTTCAGGCTTTGCATATGTAATGATCTTAGATTTCAGCATTCAGTTGAATTTACTGGTTCATTTATCATTTTTAAAGTCTCTAGCAGGAATGTTGCCTTCCTTTACATCCCATGATGAAATTTACTTTTTGTATACTGACTTTGAGAAACCTCCCATGTCAAGCTTTCTCATATATACCATCTTTTTGCGAAAGTTGCAGGTTAGAGCTTAAATACAAGTTTCATGCAATCATGGCTGAGAAGGCCTATATTCGAGTTGTCATTTTTCTGCACACAGCTAAACTCCGCCCCCCCCCCCGCCCCATATCCCTATGCTGAGATTTCCTTATCACTAACAACTCCCTATTAGCAAGACTAGGTATGCAGAGGAAATATGAATCTCTTCATTCCCTGAGAACCAGGATATTTAGGTTGCGCAAATCCCTGAACCCTAAAATGGATTTAATCAGCCCAATTCACATCATAAATATCATATTGCAAGGACACACATGTGCTGGAACAGATAGGGAGATTTCGTTTTAACTTTTAAATTTGCAAAATTATGCCCTGTGGGCCATCAATTTTTCTTGGGCACAACAGGGAATTGATGCCAAGAGGAATTCTTGAGGGGTTCACATAGAGTAAGTTCATGTTCTTTCTTGAGAAGAGAGCAACTTCCTCTACTTTATCAAAGGTATCATATTTCACTTCCTAGAACTCTATGGGAAACTTCTAGTTCTGCCTCCATTTTTCCCAGAGGATTTCTTAGAACTGCCAGATTATCTTCTGCAGATCATCTTCTGCCAGATCATTTTTTTTTCTCACCCTCTTCCCCTCCCTTCAACCTCCAGTCTGTCCTTCCTTCCTTCCTTCCTTCCTTCCTTCCTTCCTTCCTTCCTTCCTTCCTTCCTTCCTTCCTTCCTTCCTTCCTTCCTTCCATATAGCCTATTAGCATATAGTGATTCCCTACTGAATCTTATCAAAATACAGGAGAACACCTGAGGCTAGAATTTTTAAAATTAACCTTTATATTTTGAGATCATTGCAGATTCACATGCAGTTGTAAGACATAATATGGAGAGATCCTTTGTTTATTTTACCCAGTTTCCTCTGATGGTGACATCTTTTTTTTTGATGGTGACATCTTGAAAAGCTATAGTACAATATCACAACCAGGATTTTGACATTAATACAGTCAAGGTGAAAACATTTTCATCACCACATGTGTGTTGAAAAAGCTATTTTTTTCCACTGAATTGTTTGTGCACCTTTGTCAAAAATCATATGGGCATATTCGTGTGGGTTCTCTATTCTGTTCCATTGATCTGTGAGCCAATCCCTCCACAAAAACCACACTCTTGATTACTATAGCTATATAGAACCACATTAGACAGTGTTATAATTTTTACTTCCATCATCAAACATGATTTAGAATACTCGAGAAGAGAAGGAAAGTTATTGTATTTACTCCTATTTTTGCTTATTGTGTTCTTTCTTCCTTTCTGATATTCCAAAACTCATTAAAAAAATTTATTTCCTTTCTGCTTACAGAACTTACCATAGCCATTAGTTTACATTGGGTGTGCTGGGGACAAATCCTCTTAGTTTTCCCTCAGCTGAGAATGTCTTGATTTCTAACACAAGAATTTGTCTTACTAGTCCCTGGGACTTGTCAATGGGGATTAACTGTACTTATAAGTGAATTTCAAGTCTCAGTGACTGAAGCAACTACTTGCCTACTTGCCTAGAATTGATTACAATTTGTGGTGGGCGAGCAATAATAATCTGTGTTGTTCAGGCTGTGTAACTGAAGACAAATATTACTTTGAGACTTCATGCAGATTAATACTTTCTAGTACTTCTCAAGAATACATTTTATTTCAGTTACTACAAATAGAGAAATATTACAAGAGAGTAGCCTACTGGAAATTGGAACCCTGAGCCCCATTACCCTTCATGAATTATTTGAAGCTATGCCTTTTCTGATAATTATAGTTTATTACTAAATAAAGTCCTTCTTAAATAAATAGTTATTCCTTTTTATTAAATTTTTTTTTTTTTTTTTTGAGGTACTTGGGCCGGGTATTGAACCTGGGGCCTTGTATGTGGAAGTTGGTGCTCAACCACTGAGCCACGTTGGCTCCCCTGAGTTGATTTTTTTCATTTGTTTGCTTGTTGGTTTTTGTTTTGTTTTGTATTGTTTTGTTTTTAAGGAGGCACCAGGAACTGAACCCTGGACCTCCATGTGGGAAGCAGACTCCCAAATGCTTGAGCCACATCCACTCCTCTTTATCAATTTCTTTTAAAACTAGGTATTTCTGGGAAGCTGATGTGGCTCAAGTGATAAGGCCTCGGCCTACCATGTGGGAGGACCTGGGTTCAATCCCTGGGCCCTCTGGTATGAAAAAGAAGAAGAGAAAGCATGACTGCATGGTGAGCAAGTGCCTGCACAACTAAGTCACACAGCAGGATGATGACATAACAAAAGAGAGACAAAGGAGAGAGTCGTGGAAGCGCAGCAGAGACCAGGAACTGAGGTGGTGCAATTGACAGGGAACCTCTCTCCACATCAGAGGTCCCCAGGATGAGATCCTGGTGAATCCTAGAGGGGAAAGATGAGAAGAGAAGACAAAAAGAGAAGTAGATACAGAAGATCACACAGTGAATGGACACAGACAGCAAAAACAGGGTGGGAGGGAGAGGGGAAGAAAAAAACCAAAGAACCTAGGTATTTCTTACCTACAGATAGTAAAATATGTATACCTATCATTCTGGAAATTGAATTTCATATATAATAAAAAGAGCATCAAAAAGAATAGGTAGTAGTACCAGAAATGCTCCTAAGAATGAACTTCCATTTATGGTACTTGCTTTGTGCCAGGCATTGTGCAGTTGTTTTATACACATATGATTTAATTCTCAAAAAAGACTCTTGAAGCCCACACAACTATTAAGAAGTAGAGTTTGGATTTAAAGCCAAGTCTGTGAGAATCTAAAGCACATATTTTTCTACTGTACTCTTTTACTATCCGCCAACATCTTTTACCCATTTATCTGTACAAGGTTCTTCTCTCTTCCTTCCATACCCTATTTTTTGTTGGTTGACTAGCTTCCATGGCTTTTATTGGTACTGCTTGGGTAGGGAGAATCCCACATTAACAAACCTGGGGCCAACTTCTGGGCCCATTCCCAATGTCCATGCATGTGTACTATAGGCAATGGAAACTCCCTGTGTCCCACATCAAACTGTGACTTCCGCTTGTGAAAAAGCTATTTTTCCTCTTATATTTCTTATTTCTAGTAACAGAACCACCATACTTTCTGTCATCAATCCAAAACCTTTGTTTCCTCCCTTATTTTCCTTATATGGCATCATCCTTTTCCCCTAGCAATTAGTTGTCACATTGCAGCATAGATTCGACCTCTGCATTTCTTTCTTTCTGAGCTGATTATTTCTCAGTCCCTAATATGTCCATTCCTGCAAAAGCATCCTAACAGGCCTAGACTTTTCACTCTTCTGTTGTCTATGCATATTGCTGCTGGATTTATCCTAAAGCTGGGGATTGATCTTACTACACGACGTCCTTATAACCTTCAGTTGCTCTCCTCTGCCCACTGATTTATGTACAAAATCCTCAGCCTGCCTTCAAGGATCACAATAAAATGATACCTGTGTATCTTTTCAGTCCAATCTCCAACTAGGTTCTTACTAAATTCTTTGCATTCTCAGTATGTTTTGCAGTTTCTGCTTAACTCCTACTCAATACTGTTTCATTTTTATTTACTTTTCAACAAAGACTTTTACATATTCTTCACGGCCCATCTCAAATGCAACCTCTAAAAAAGTCTGTCCTGATTCTCTGAATGGAGGTCATCTTTCATTCCATCAAAGACCGATTTTTAAGACACCCATCTTGCCTTTTATTTTAATTGTGTGCTGGTCTTGAGGGCAAAAATCATGTTACTCATTTTCATCCCCTTTGCAGTACAAGGCACAGTGTCTTATTCACAACAGATTTTCAAAGTTTGCAGATCTGGGTTTTGTAAATGAATCTTTAAGGATCAGGGATTCTAGCAAAACCTGTTCTAAATTATTTTGTTAGAATTGACAAGGCATGCCCTTAATGTATCCTTCCTTGTATTTTCAATCACCTGTATAAAACACTTTATTATCTTGCCAAAATGGCTGATAACCACCCACTAACTACTCTTCTCCCACTTGCCATTAGGGTAACTCTTAAAGGTAGGGAAGATTAATTTCCGAAGCTGGTTTTCTGAGTGCAACACTGGTACAATTAAAATTCCGTAAGGATGTTCCTCAGTTGGGGCAATAAATGAGCAATATTCTTTGAAGTGTGTTGGAGTATACTCACTGTGAACATGTTATGCCTTGCTAGAGGGAGGGATATTTCTAGGAAAAATCCCATTAAATATCAGAGTTTCCTGGTAATTTATAAAAAATGAAATCTGTTGAAATGTGTAAATAATACACTTGTCAGATTTTTAGCTGGATGCCTGTTCTTTTAGATTTGGAAAGTTTTAATCTAAAAGAGTAGTAGAAGGTTGGCTTTTGAAGTTCTTATCATATAGGTCACTATGGTTTCTGAGTAGGGACTGTGGATATGAGAGCAACCTGAGGCCAGGGATTTCTGGGTTCTGATATGTAATTTTCAATTCACAGAATGATTTTTCTTGGAGAATACCCCATGTGGATTTATGGCTTGGGTAATTCAGTAATTGTATCCAATAAATGAACATGACATCATATAATTCGGACTTGGAATTCTAAATTGCAGAAAGATGTCAGGGAAAACTGTTCACAGTGAAAATCAGGGGCCACTAGTCATTCATTCTTGAGCTTGGTGACTAAATGACAGTACTGTGAATATAAATAATTCCCACCCATAGAAACAAGAAATACTTTTTGTGCTCAGCATATATTAAACACCAACATCCCAGGAATAAATCCCACAGTATAGATTTAACATTAACTCATTTTCTTTTACTACCAATTTTTTCCCTTCCAAATATACCCTCCAATTCTCTTTATTAAGCTTTACTACTAATAATTCCATGTTAGAAGAGAAGATTCTAAACTTAAGAGAGCAAATTTAGGGTCAAGCAGATCTAGTTTAAACCTGGCTCTACAATTTTCTAGCCATGTCTTCTTGAACAAGTAATGAGACTAGATCTCAGCTTTCTCATCTATAAAATGGGGATAACAATTATATCTATTTCTTATGAAATAATTGTGGGTTTACATGAGATAAAGTATAGAATTTAGTCTGGCACAGAGTAAGTGTTCAAGTGATATCTGCTATTACCAATGTTATTAGTTATCATTTATTTTTACATTTGTAACATTTGTAATTTGGAATTAAAAGTTACTGGTTTGATCTTGAAACATAAGGATCAACCTATCTGATGTAATAGGAATGGTGCCTGAAACCAAAAAGAATAAAAACACCCACCAAAATGCATATACATTTAGCACACATTATGGGTGGCAGCCATATAATGATCCTCATAGAACTTTGTACTGATATTCCAGGTTAACGGATACCTCATTCATTTAACCAACTTTGCCTGGGCACCTACCATGTGCTAGACATTGTGCCACCACTGGGATTCATGCCCTGGTATTGTTCACAGTCCATTTCTCAAACAAACTCATTCTCAGGTAACTGTGGTTACATATGTAGCATTGCTTAGATCAGATTTCGAGTTCTGCAGTGGGCTTATGTCTCTGCAGGTGGGAAACCCTTAGTCAGCAAAAATGGAGTCTGTTGAGGTTGGGGACCCCTGTGGATGAGTCTGGCCTCTCTCCAGAAAGAGGCCTGGGAGTTGCCCCTGCTGACCTCCTCAGAAATACGTGATCTCACACAGGAGTTCCCCTGCTTGCATCCTTGGAGGACACAGGGCACGGCAGGGGTGGGATGAGTTGTATCATCCTGCTCTCTACATATGCTGAGCTTCTCATTCTGCAGAGAGGAAAGACCTGGTGAAGTGTTCATTAGCCTGTGTGCGGATGAACAAGCTTGCTGAAGCTTCCTTACAACAAAGTGTTAGAGTTCGTTTCCTTCATCTGTTTTCATGTTGCTAAACTGCTTCATTAGGTACCACTGAATAAGTGTATTAGTTAAATGCCCTCTCTCCTACTCTAAAGGGAGGCACTTGGAAAATGGGGAAATGTTCATTTGCAGGATGGGGGTGGTGGTGGTGTGGGGAAGACAGGGAATAATTAGTATCTTGAAACCTCTGCAGTTGGAATAACAGTTAAAAGAGGGGAGATGGCTATAAAATAGTCTGTTCTTGGCATTGTTTAATTGGCCTCTTTATTTTTCTGTCTCTAAAGCTGTCTTTAGTGACACCTACTGATAAGAGCCAATCAGAACGGGGGCTGAATTCCTTCGGGCTGGACCTGCCAGCGAAGTGCTCAGCCCTCCAGATGTTGCTGCTTTGTGAGAAATGAGAACTCAATAAAGCAGGCTCACCCTTCCTCCTGGGGTGAATGCAAAGACAGATATGGAAAATCACTGCTCAGCACCATGAACAATGCATTCAAGTGAGGGGATGGCCAGTTCTTAATTTGTCTTGGTGGAACAGAAAGCCGTGGAGCCGAAAGCAAGAGTTTCAGCTGGCAATTGTTTAAAACGTGAGTATATGTTGAAATTGCTCAACAAAAAGTTTTCTTTAAGCTCTGTAAATGCTCAGAAAGTGGGGTTAAACAAATAGCTTTTTAAACAAATATGGATCACAACGGATTTTATTATGTTGAAAATTTCTCCACCTTTTGTGTTTTCCAGATTCCATTCTTTTGTTATGTAACAAAATAGAAAGATGCTGCCATAAACAGCCTCGTGGCACATCCTAACCATCAAGGAATAATTATTTAGTAAGCACTTGCAGTTCTGGGAATAGAACAAAATGAGCTAAAGTGAATTCATTCTTATCCTCTAGACCACAGTGTCCCAAGCTTTTTAGTACAAGACACACTTGTGACCTTGCTGTGAAACCATGAGACAATCTATCAGCATTCGTTTTTCCTGAGCCAGACCCTCATCCAGCTGTCTGTCCATCCAGACTTTTCATCCCCATCCATGTTATACACACTCATGTACCCCATGAACTTGTATATGAAGGACCAGCTGGGATATATGGCAAGTTTGCATTTTTCTCATCATATAATCCCAAAAAAGACTTTTTTTGGCTTGCTTACATATAGTAAATGCAGTGGATATTGATGAATTCATTAAATGTTTACTTATGATATTGAGTTTGTTCATTCATTCTCACATACATATTTGAAATCATATTTATATATATTATTTTAAAGCCAATTTTTGAGGCTCACATTTGACAAAATAATTTTTATTTGATCTCTTTACATGCATCTTGAGGACAGCTAAGATACATAAGAGGTGGCGGACTTGGCCCAGTGGTTAGGACATCCGTCTACCACATGGGAGGTCCGCGGTTCAAACCCCGGGCCTCCTTGACCCATGTGGAACTGGCCCATGTGCTGGGCTGATGTACGCAGGAGTGCCATGCCACGCAGGGGTGTCCCCCAAGTAGGGGAGCCCCACGCGTAAGGAATGCACCCTGTAAGGAGAACTGCCCAGCGCGAAAGAAAGTGCAGCCTGCCCAGGAATGGTGCTGCACACACGGAGAGCTGACACAACAAGATGATACAACAAAAAGAAATACAGATTCCCATGCCGCTGACAACAACAGAAGCAGACAAAGAAGAAGATGCAGCAAATAGACACAGAGAACAGACAACCATGGTGGGAGGGGAAGGGGAGAGAAATAAATAAATAAATAAATCTTAAAAAAAAAAAAGATACATTAGAGCCTTCATCATCATTAAAACTGCATTTGCAATCACCTGATACAGTTTTTTAGAGCCTGTCATCTTTACTTTTATTTCATTTTTTGAATTTTCAATTTACTGGATATTTTATCCCAACCCAAAATGCCTATTTACATAGCATTTTATTGTGATTTTAAAAATCACTCTGTCATCCCCATAATGTAACCACTTACATGACTCTTAAAGTCTTAGTAATATGCTATCCAAAATGTGGAATTGTCAAATTCCCAGGAATAATGACAAAAATCTGTGCTAAATTTTTTTCTATTTTAAGAAGGAAAAAAAGGTTCATATTAGGTGACTTCTACAAGCTTCTTAAACCAGTATTGATTAAATTTGTTTCATTATAATGAATCTTCATCCAATAATATATATTGGGCAAAATGAAGTAATTTCAGAAAGCATTCCCACAATGTGAGATTTTTAAATAAAGACTCAAATATAAAATGACTCTTTTTAAAGAGATACTATCTTGGAGAAAATATTGCCTAATATTCAGGCATATTCAGTGTATTCAGATTTGATGTGTCCTTATATTGTGCCATCTCTTCTTCTTGCCATGTCTATCACCATCTCCATGACCTGAGTCCCTACTCAGAAATTGGCTGAAGGGAATGCTGTTCTCTGAGGATAACATCATACCTCTAGAGTTAAGAGGTCTAGTTAAGTAATAATGCTTTAGATTTTCACTGCTTAATAATTTCCTTAGATAATTTCATAACAGGGCAATTGTAGAGTGCAACAAATAAACAATGACATGACAGTAAAGTGGCAAGCCCATTAATGAAAAGCATCAACATTTATCTGAGTTACTGAATATAGTGTCTCTGGTTTCAGGTGGGGAGGAAGGAATTAGTAGATTATTGGGGATTTGGAAAAACCATTCTCTCCTTTTTGGTTTAGTCCTGGAGGGCTTTGTGGAAGAAGAATTTTGATATCTTTGAAGGAAAAAATCAGATTGGGTAAATTGGAGTATAGGCCACATAGGAGTGGTTAAACAACAGTTCAAACGGACTGGGAAGGACGCTGGTGAAAACAAAGCAGAAGCCTTGGAGAATAGAAGAAAGGGAGCTCATAAATTGAAGTTGGTAGTTGGTAGGTGTTATGGATTGAATCATATCCTCCACAAAGACATGTTTAAATCTTAATCCCTGGCTCTCTGGATGTGAACTCTTTGTAAGTAAGATCTTTGAGATCCCTTTAAGATGGGGCCAAACTGAGTTAGCATTGACCTTAATCCAGTATAATTGAAATCCTTATAAGCAGAAGATATGTGGACATAGAAGGAGGAGGAGGAGGAAATGGAAGTAGACAGATGACCATGTAATGGAGGTAGAGATTGAGTTATGCTAGCAAGCCACAACCAGAATGCTACAGACATCAGAGAAAGCGCAGCCTGCCAACGCCTTGATTTTGGACTTCTGGCCTCCAAAATTTTCAGAAGATAATTTCCTGTTCTTTAAGCCAACCAGTCTGTAGTATTTTTTATAGCAGCTCTGGCAAACTAAGACAGTAGGCACTTAAACCTAATGGAGGGGGGAATGGGATAATTTATTGGCTCAAAAAAGAAGGGAAAGTGAATTTGTAGTGACAGGTAAAAAGGGTAGCTGTTGTAGGAGAACAAGCCGTTGATTGAAGGTGAATACTGGAAGAGACCAGAAGGCCATTGGAGAGTAGAGAACAGTAATCCAACTTGAATGGAGATGATGATATAGAATATCAAAGATTCAGACTAAGGTTTTTGACTTGGGGAAGAGGATAGAAGGCATGAATATGAATGGCACTTAGGTTGTGAAATTATATATCTTTCACATACACATGTGACTAAGTTCATTTTAATCAGATCTAATTATTTGTATTATTTCAGCACTGAATGCTCAAGTCATAGAACATATCCAGACATTAGCTGTTAATCATTACATTAGTCATATGGCACTTAAGTTTAAAACATTTATTGAGTATATACTATTTGTATGCCTGTCTATACCCCATGAGTAAATAAACCCAAGTATCATATATATGCATAAAATATTGATATTGCTGATCACGTTTTTAGGCAACTTCCTGTTCCCTGGATTTTCTATAATTATGTGTCTTCCAGGGCCTTTCCCTGTCTGGTAGGTATCTTCCACCTAAGAAAGTCCTAGAGGATGCAGTTCACATTCCCCTCCCACTTATTTAAAGCAAGTTCAATGAATGATTTATGTTCCATTATCTCTTTTGAGCCTTTAATAGATGCCAAGCCATTTACACATGGATGTCTCACAGTATTGCAGATGATGAACACGATTATTAAAGATGAGGACAGCTAGTCATAGAGAGGTTAGGCAACTTTACAAAGTTTATACCAAAGTTTACATTGTTAGTGTATGGACCTGAGAATATTTCCAAAGACAAGCATTGACCCAAAGTTGGTGTTCTCTAGTCCCACCCTAATCTGCTTCTGTACTTTACATAGGTATAAAGGAGTTGACTTATTATATTTTACAGAGGAAGAAAGAATTGTTAAAAGGAGAAACACTTATTTCTAATGACACATATTTTGATAATATTCTTGTGTTATGGAACAATGTTATCTATTTTCAGAGAAATAATTTGATGAAAGGAAAAAGCCCAGGATTTTAATCCTGCCCTATTACATACTAGCTTTGTAACCTTGGTAAAATTACTTAAATACCAAACCTTTATTTTTAAAATGGGAATGATGACTTTAACTTACAGGAACATGAATAAAAAGGAGACTAGCTGGGAGATAAAACAAGAAAAAAGATGATTGAAAGACTTGGCCAAGTAGGAAGAAGGCACATGCAGTGATAATTCTCAGGATTTGAACTTAGATGACTAGAAAAATGTTTGTGCCAATAAGATAAAGAAAGAAACAAAGATAGAGAGGAAAAATGGATGACATGAAGATGTCAAAAATATGTAGTTGTGGAAGTGACACCAAAGCAGATGAAAATGATCCCCAAGCTCTGTAAAGGAGTCGAAATTAGAGATTTTTCAGTGTTGAGGTTACGGCTAGATTTATTGGTATAGTTGAGATTTCTCAAATGTACAGACTGAAAAAAAAAAAACTAGAGGAAAATCTTGGAGGACACATCAAGTTAGGGGGCAAAAAGAGAAAGAGGAGGTAAGGAAGGAGACAGAGAAGAAGGGTTCAGAGTAATTAAAGAAGAATCTGAGTAATGAATGTCATGAAAGCCAAAGGAGAATTTGGATATAAGGAAGATCAAGTCAGCTATTTCAAGCGATAGAAGGATTAAGAAGGATGAAGAAAAAGGCAGCATGACTTATCCTGATATTGCTGGAAGTAGGAGACAGCCTCATCTTGAAAATTTATTTCCCTAACTAACAAGTCTTTCTTCCAATTTCTATGGCATGGGAATGGGGATGGGAGCAATGATTGTGTATGCGATACAAATTTTTCCTGACTCCTTTACAGAGCATATGATTTTAAATAGTTCTCAAATTAAAGAACTTTTCATGGAAGTCAGGTTAGAAGGTTGTTTCAATAACTGATTTACTTGGGTTTTGGCTAAAGGATTCAAAATGAAGGGACAAATTGTAGAAGATCTGGCAAGACTTGTAGAGAGACTTGATATAAAGAATGAAAAAATAGGTGCATGGCTATTTCAAGGTCATAAATTTGGAAGACTGAGTAGTTAGAGGATATCATTGAATAGGTAAGATAAAAGGCTTTACAGAAAGAGAAAGGAAGAAGAATATTTAGGGATTTGGGGGCCATATCCTTTTTTTTTTTTTTAAAGATTTATTTATTTATTTATTTCTCTTACCTTACCCCCACCCCGGTTGTCTGTTCTGAGTCTATTTGCTGCGTCTTCTTTGTCCACTTCTGTTGTTGTCAGCAGCACAGAAATCTGTGTTCTTTTGTTCTTGTTGTGTCAGCTCTCCGTGTGGGTGGTGCCATTTTGAGGCAGGCTGCACTTTCTTTCACACTGGGCAGCTCTCCTTATGGGGTGCACTCCTTGCGCGTGGGACTCCCCTATGCGGGGGACACCCCTGCGTGGCACGGCACTCCTTGCGCACATGAGCACTGCGCATGGGCCAGCTCCACACGGGTCAAGGAGGCCCGGGGTTTGAACCGTGGACCTCCCATGTGGTAGATGGACGCCCTAACCACTGGGCCAAGTCCATCGCCACCATATCCTTTTGACAACAAAACATGATGTTCTATAACAGTTTTCATAAATTTCATAATTTGACTATCACCGTTACAATTTGTGTCCTGTAACGGTGTACAATCTGTGTTCTTATTAACTTCATATTTATTTTGATCAACTTACTTTTTTATCCTAAATATTTCCTAGGCAGTATTATCCATGGAATCTTGAACCTGATAAGCAAGGTTGTTTCCTTGAAATTCACTGATACAAAAGTAGGAATATTAAAGATATCTTTGACTACCTTTGGAAAATACTTTCTTATCAGGTTGGCAGGAAGTTTGAGACAGTACTTAAGACTCAAGTGACAGATCAAGCATCTTTGATGAGCACTAAATTATGTGATCAGAAAAATGCTCCAAGGGAGGCACTACAGAAGGAAGGAGAGTTCCAAGGAAGTGATCAGGGAGAAATGGGATTTTGGAATGTGATGTAGTTCAAAGATCTGAAGGGATAAGTGGGTACAGATAACTTTATCTGGAGATATCTGTGGGATTGATTTTAGAAGAGTGATTTGGGAAAATAAATCAGATTGTAGTTAACAAAGAGGAAAAGAGAAAATAACCAAACAATGCATAGACCACACATCTGAGGAGGTAAGCTTTGAAGTTTAGTTTGCAAGGCCACCAGGATCAAATTTTCTTACCTAAAAACAGGGATAATGAGATTTAATTTATAATGTTATTGTGAGGATTAAAAGAAATTATATGTAAAGTGTTTACTAAGCACAGTGCCTGACACATTGTGATCAGTAAATAATAGATGATAAAACTGAGGAAATGCTGATGGTGGTGGTGGTAATGATAACATTATACCCTCTGAGAAACAGATGGACTTGTGTATGCAGCAGAGCTAAGGAGAAAGAGCTGGGAAACTTGTTGCCAAGGAGAGGACACAGGGAGAAAGGAAGAATCTCAGAATAGTTATGGAAGTCAATGTTCCTGAAAATAGAGGAATCGTCCTCTTCCAGAACTGCAGGGAAGAACAGGAAAGAGGTTGCATGAAGAATCTGTTGAACTGATAGTACGGACAGTGCCTGAGATTGACCTCTCAGAGGAAACATGTAATGATGTAGGATGAGAGCTCAGTGGGAGAAAGGAATGGTATTTGTGCACTCTGAAGACCCTGGATATATTATTTACCAGATGGTGCTAGGCTAGGATCTTAAAATTCTGCATTCATTCAGATTTGGTTATCTGAAAATCCACTCTAGTGTGTTATTTGAGACACTTAAAAAATGTATGTTTGTTGACTTAGATTTTAGTAATTTATAGTTTTCATTAAAAAAAACAAACTTAACAGTAGCCTTCATGTAATTAGTAATGTTATTTCCACTAGTCCATATTCTCTATGGGAAGAAATCTGAACTATATACTCCAGAATTGATCAAGTTCCCAAAATATGACCTAACTGTCTATTCCAGAATTTGAGAAGTCTTTATATCATTAAATACATGTAACCTGGTTTTGTACTCTACACAGGCTGGATGAAAGTTCTCAGTGGCTGGGTTGGGTTTCCCAAATGTCCAAAACTCCCAGAAAGTCAAATCCTGGTGATGAGTTCCTTTAAGGTCAGTTGCTAACATTTTTCATTCCAAAGATTTTCTTGTTCTCGAAAAGGACTAGGCAAGGGAAAGGGCCTCTGATCTGGAGCATCTTTTCCTTTGGCCCAGGCACCCATCATCCCATCATTCTGATTCCTGCTTTGTAATCACAAAGACAAGTATGATGGATCTCCTTTTAAAAAACAATGCAGTTTAGTTGGAAAAACATCCAGTTTAGACAAACAATAAAAGCAGCCCAAGTGGGGCCTTGGCTACTCTCCTGGTATTACGCTCATGCATTTGCCTCTGGCGCTTGGCAGCAAGAGTTTTCTCCTTGCACAAAACAGCAGACAACCCTCTGGGAATATCCATCCAACTGTCCTTATTCAAGAACATAACTTAGAATTTAAGTCATTAGCCCAAACCAAGATGCAAATTTGACTATCTAATTTTCCATTTCAATGTATTCTAAGTGAGGAAATGTATTACTAACCTCTGGGGAGGGGAAATAAGATGGGAGGAGATGATGGAGCAGAGGCTGTATAAACACAGTTCAATTATACTGAACGATATCTATTGGGCATGGGGGCTTTACTGATCCACTGTGTTGGAAATAATTTTTTCTCCCCTTTTCTCTCCTAGCCCCTGAACTTCTGCTACACTTTGTTTTTCTTATAGAGTATTGTTTTTAGATTCTACCTAGTATTGTAACTACATGTGCATGTCTTAATTTCCCTTCTAGATGGTAACTTCCATAATGGCAGGGACTATGTCTTACTCAGTTTTGTTATTTCCCACAAATTTAATACTTATATTTTTCCAATCAATCTATTTCATGTAGCTTCCCATTTTTGTAAGCGTATTCTCTTATTCTAACATTTACTGAACACCTAATATGTGTTAGTTACTGAAAATAAGTTAATAATTTTATCATTATTCCAAGAACAAAATACTCATTTAATCCAATCACAAACTATATATTATTTTTATCCCCTTTATGGAGATGTGGAAACAAAAGCATAGGGAACATCAACAATATTCCAGAGGCCATATAACCTGCCAGTGACTAAGCCAGGAGTCCCTAACATCCAAACCGTGAATCCGTCTGAAATAGGAGTGATCAAACAAAGATGAAAAACATATGGCCCCTGAATCATGGCTTTCACATTCTGATCAATAAGATAGACCTGTGAAAACATCGTAAGTATATAGGCTGATTAGGTGTAGTGATCAAGCTGTGTAGAAAGGTCATAGGTACAGAGAAGGAGCTGCCTCTAAGGTACAGTGATCCTCAAGGCTGAGGCTGACGTTGGATATGGATTTCCTTTACCTGATAGGACTTTTCTCAATATTAAAATCACTCTTTTTATAGGAAGAGTTATTAGTGGATTCATAGATCGTAATGCTGGTAAGAATCTTAGAGACCATCTTCTAGTTCATCTCCTCTTTTACAAAAGAGGGACTGAAATGAAAAACATAAATGATTCATTCAGCAACACACACCTAATTAATTGCACATGCAGGGCAGGACAGAAATGGTTATCAAAATCCTGTTGCAGGCCTAAATTTTCCTGATGCTTCATTTGGAGAAAAAACAGCTAGAAAAAAATGAAAGTGAAGGAAATACAAGAAATGAGCATACCCTTAAAACACCACTTTGAGATATAGAAAAATCAAGGTGAAGAAACAAAACATCTAGGATTATAGACATTATACTGGCATCTCTTACTTTGAAAAAAAAGAATGAAAATATGACTTCCCCTTCTCCATTTCAGACCCACCCACTGCTCCCCCATCCCAATTTCTATAGAAACTTCTAATAAGAGAAATGTGAAATTGTTATGCATGCTGTTCTGTGCTCTGGACCCAAAACATGGTTTAAATGATTGTTAGATTTCCACGAAAATATAAATCCAAGTCCTTGTTTTACTGTTACTTGTTTCCAGCCTTTCACCATTGAGTATGAAGTTAGTTGTGGGACTGAGGAAGTTTTCTTCTATTCTTAGTTTTCTACGTGTTTTTATCAAGAAGGGGTGCTGGATTTCATAAAATTCTGCTTCAATGTTAGCTGACATGATTCTGTGGGGTTTTTTTCTTTCTTTATTCTAATAATGTGGTGTATTACATTAATTGATGTTTTTATGTTAAACCAACCTTGCATGTCTGGGATAAAGTTCACTTGGTCATTATGTATAATTCTTTTAATGTGCTGTTGTATTTGATATGCTAGTGTTTGGTTGAGGATTTTTGCATCTATATTCATAAGGGATACTGGTCTATAATTTTCTTTTCTTACGGTGTCTATATCTGGCTTTGAAATAAGGATGATGTTGGCTACACAGAATGAGTTAGGAAGTATTCCTTCTCTGAAATTTTGGAAGAGTTTGAGCAGAATTGGTGTTAATTCTTCTTGGAATGCTTGGTAAAATTCATCAGTGAAGCCAACTAGTCCTGGACTTTTCTTTGTTGAAGGTTTTTGATTATTGATTTAATTCCTTTACTTGTTATTGGTCTGTCGAGAACTTTTTCTTACTGGGTCAGCAGTTTGTGCATTTCTAGGAATTTGTACATTTCATGAAGGTTATTTAATTTTTTGGCTCATTGTATTCTTTTTTTTTTACATGTTCTTTTTTTTAATTAAAATTTTTTTCTTCTTTATTTTTTTAAAATGTTACGTTAAAAAAATATAAGGTTCCCTTATACTGTCCACCCTCCTCACGCACTCCTCTCACATCAACAACCTTTTTCATCTTTGTGGCACATTCATTGCATTTGGTGAATACATTTTAGAGCACTGCTGCACCACATGGATAGTGGTTTATATTGTAGTTTACACTCTCCCCCAGTCCACCCAGTGGGCCATGGCAGGACATACAATGTCCAGCATCTGTCCCTGCAGTACTACCCAGGACAACTCCAAGTTCTTAAAATGCCCCCACATCATATCTCTTCTTCCCTCTCTCTACCATCAGCAGCTACCGTGGCACACCTCAGCAGGGTACCAGAGACAGCCAAAGTAGATACAACCCCAGGTACTGGTTCTCTTGAGGGCTACAGAGACCCACAGGTTCTATGGTCATGGAGGATGGCTCTGGAGTTCAGGGCCATGTCAGTTGGCCTTACTTTGGAGTTTGTGTTCCTGAGTGTGATGGAGTTGGACACAGATGTGACCTTTCTACACATGCCTCTTCTATCACTTTTACTGGACCTGTGGTTGGCTCTGGGGTTGCTGTATACTCAGACCTGAATCTCTGGACTGTCCATGTGACAGCCAGGCCCTGAGCCTCAGCAGACTTGCAATTCCTACCCTCTGGTTTATTGGACTTACCCTGGCCAGCTAACAGGGAGGTGAAGAAGGTCAACCATGACACAAGGGAGCCAAGAGTGCCTACAACTGGAAGCAGGAGAATTGCATCCATCATCCATGTTGAATCTAAGCCCCCTCTCAATATAGAGGTGAGTGGACATAACCACCCCAGGGTCTACAGGATGGAGGAATAGAGTATGGATTAGAGTGAACTTACTGATATTCTACTACGGAACTATTGTGATTAGTAATGGAAGAAACTGTAGCATTGATGTGGAGAAAGTGGCCATGGTATTCTCTTTTAATCCTTTTATTTTTGTGATTGGTAGTAAAGCCATCCCTTTAATTTATGATTTTATTTATTTGTGTACTTCACTTTTTTTTGTTGTTGACAGTCTAGCTAAAGGAATTGTCAATTTTACTGATCTTTTCAAAGAGCCAGGTTTTGGTGTTGATCTTCTCTGTTATTTTCTGTTCTCTATTACATTTATCTTCACTCAAATCTTTGTTATTTCCTTCTTTTGGTTAAATCTGGGTTTAGTTTGCTCTTCTTTTACTAGATCCTTGGTTTTGAGGTTAGGTCTCTGATTTGAGGTCTTTCTTCTTTCTTAAGGTAAGCATTTAGAGCTGTGAATTTCCCACTCACCACTGCCTTTTCTGAATCACCTAAGTTTTGGTACTTTGTGTTTTCATTTACATTCACCTCAAGATATATCCTAATTTCCCTTGTGCTTTCTTCTTTGACCCATTGGTTGTTTAAGAACATGTTGTTTGGGAAGCAGACTTGGCCAGTGGATAGGGCGTCTGTCTACCACATGGGAGGTCCGCGGTTCAAACCCCAGGCCTCCTTGACCCGTGTGGAGCTGGTCCACGTGCAGTGCTGATGTGCACAAGGAGTGCCATGCCACGCAGGGGTGCCTCCACATAGGGGAGCCCCATGTAAAAGGAGTGCGCCCTGTAAGGAGAGCCACTCAGTACAAAAGAAAGTGCAGCCTGCCGAGGAATGGTGCCACACACACGGAGAGCTGATGCAGCAAGATGACGCAACAACAACAAAAAGAGACACAAGATTCCCATGCCCCTGACAACAACAGAAGCAGACAAAGGAAAAACACACAGCAAATATACACAGAGAACAGACAACTGGGGTGGGGGGGAGGGGAAGGGAATAGAAATAAAATATTTTAAAAAATTAAAAAATAAAAGAATGTGTTGTTTAATTCCCACATAAAAATTGTGAATTTTCCAGCTCTCTGTTATTTCTCACTTCATTCCATTGTAGCTGGGAAAGATACATTATGTAATTTCAAATTTTAAAAATGTATTAGGATTTATTTTTTATCTAGCATATGGTGTATGCTGAAGAAAGTATATTCTGATGCTGTTGGGTGAAGTGTTTAATAATAAATGTTTGTTTGATCTTGTTGGCTTATTGTATCATTCAAGTGTTCTATTTCCTTATTGATCTTCTGTCTGAATATTCTACCCATAATTGAATATGGTGTATTTAAGTCTCCTAATAGTAATGTGAAAGTCTATTTATCTCTTCAAATCTGTCAATATTTACTCTATATATTTCTTGATCATGCCGTTAGATGCATATATATTTTTATATATTGTCTTTTTTCTGAATAGACCCCTTTATCAGTATATAATGGACTTCTTCATCTCTTATAACAGATTTCGGCTTAAAGTCTATTTTACCTGATATTAGGATAGCTACCCTAGCTCTCTTCTAGTTACTACTTGCATGGCACATAATTTTTCATCCCTTCACTTTCAACCTATGTGTGTCTTTGAATTAAGGTGAGTCTCTTTTAAACAGCATAGAGTTGGGTCATGCTTTTTCATCTATTCTGCCAATCTCTGCCTTTTGACATTAGAGTTTAATTCATTTATGTCTAAAGTAACTACTGATAATATAGGACTTTCTTTTGCTATTTTGCTATTTGGTGTTTGTAAATCTCATACCTTTTTTGTTCCATAATTCTTCGATTAATGCCCACTTTCACATTTATTAGATTTTTTCTCATTTCCTTCTGTATATATACTTCATATATTTTCTTTGTGGTTACCATGGGGCTTAAACTTAACATCCTAAGTCTGTAACAATCACATATGATTTGATACCAACTTTACTTGAATAGCATAGACACACAGTAAAATGTGCTCCTAAGAATGGAGTTGGGGGAAGGCATGAACTGCTGGCTCAGAGAGGCCTGGGATGGAATATACATCTTGCTGGTCACCCTCATCTGAAATGCTCTATTTTCTCCTAGCCATATCAAGTCCTCTGTGAGGGAAAATACTAGTGCTCAGTGAAAACTTCCTAGAGCTCTGGCCCTAAAGTCAAAGGAAAGGAAGCAATGATTGGAAGAGAGCAGGTTTCCACTGTATTGGACTTTTTACTTCACCTCGATAACACCATTGAGGAGAGGGAGTCAGATTCATGGTACAGTATAAACAGTTTTCCCAACATGTGGCCCTTGACTACCTGAATTAGCATCACCTGACAAGTCTTTAAAATGCATATTCCCAGGCCTTATGCTAAACCTTTAGAATCAGAATCTCTGAGAATGGGACCTGAAAACATGAATATTAACAGATTCCCCTATGGTTTTGAGACACCCTGAACTTATGATTTTGAGACTTAGGTGACTTGTTCCACTTGTAGTTGTAATTGGTTAGGTGGGTACTTCTTGAAAATTAGGAAATGGAGGAGGTAGAGCAAGGAATAGAGAATGGTCCCACCAGAATGGTGATTCTGTGGACATCGAACATGGAACTTAGAGAGCAGCTATAGGACAGACATTGTATTTTATTGTATTTTAACTAAATGGCATTTAATATTTTTAAAACTTGGAATACCTTTATACAGGGCATGTCCTTCAGTCCTCTGTGGCCCCTTCACTGCTAGCTCATTACCTTGCCTCTGAAGACACTTAATCATCAATTCCTGGCAAGGGCTGGTGGATGTAATATTAAATGGCTGATTGCCTCCTCATTTTAAAATCATGGAATATGAATTTGTTCATAAAAAATGATCCTCAAGAGAATGAACAGGCTTTTTTCTTTGACTTGTTTTTAAACAAAAATTACCTTTATTTTCCTGACTTGCTTGAAGGTACCAATGAAATAGTACCTAGCAAAGTATTTTAGTGAAGAACATACCTGATAAAGAATTTTTGCATAAATGAAGGAGTAATGTGATATGGCTGATGTTTTATTTTACAGCTGTCTTCTCTTATACCTCCTGTCCCATGAGTCCCCCCAAAACATCCATTATCTCCACCAAAAAATACCAGAGGAGGATTGTAGTGATCTGGATATCTGATTCACCTGTTTTGGGTGGGACAGGTGCAGCGCAGAATTTTCTCTGTCTATATTTCAAATTCTCTGTGATATAAAGGAATAGTTTTCAACCCTATCTAAGGGGCTTTATATACTGTTCATTCCTGATTGTTTTCAAGTAAACATTTTAATTTGTGGCAAATATGTTTGTTTGTTGTTTGTCATGTTAGTGTAAATTGTAATCCATTAGGCCTTGAGATAAGTCTACTGAATGTTTTCAGATGTTTTTTATTTCCTCAGCTAAAAACTGGATTTGAACCAGAACTCAGAGGTGAAAGGGCAATGTGTAATATACTGAGACATGAAGTTCAACATATGAAATAAAATGTAATGTTTTTAATACTTAAGATGAAAAAAGCAGCAATAAAACATTGTGGAAGGAGGAAAACATGAATACCTATATATTTTAATTTTAAATGCCTGCAGATGTTGAATTTTAATCAGTGCATGTCAGAATCTGACTCTGACAAAGGTAAAAATGTGAGATCTGTTTTCTTGAATTGCTTCCACATTTCATGCCTCAGATTTTTATTACATATAGCACTGCATCATCATATATTTATGTAAAGTGCCAGCATCCATTGACTTAGTATGTGCATGATGGTTAACATAAAGAACTATTGCAGAGAAGGAACGATTTCCCACCTCCCACCTCCCTGCTTTCATGACATAGATCGTCTATGTGACCTCTAGGGAAGGAACACATTTAATCCCTCCGTGCTTCAGTTTCCCTAATCTCAAAATAGAAACCATCGCTCTTGTTCCTTCTCCAGCTCCATGGGTATAGTGAGGCTCATTTAAGATAGTTAATTGATTTACGCATTTATTAGATCAGATAATATAATATTATATATGTACATGTATGCATATTTATTTGAAGAAATTGAAAGAGAAAATAAAAACACATTTTCTTCTAGACATATCTAGACATATATTAAATCTAGACATACATTAAACTCTAAAGTACAATTGCTTTTACATTTTATGCACATTTGCCAGATAGTTTCTATTTCTCTATTTTTTTGCATCATATTTTGTAAGTCACTGTGAAATCTAATGACCTTAAAATTTGACCCTGCCATTCTACTACTGAAAATAGTGGATTTTATATAATGTGGTTCAAAGAAATATCTACAAATATTCATTATATTTTTCTCTGAACATTTTGAATATGATAGGATAAGGCAAGGAAGAACAGTTAATTTGGTTGAAGATCTTTAATACAAGGTCAATTCTCATCTTGCTTCTTGCTGAAAGGGTCTTTTAGGTTAAATCACTATATATTCTTGGCTTTTTCAAGACTTCATCATCTAGTCTCTTTTCACCTTGGGTCCCTCCTTCTGCCTTCTGAGGGGATGTATGTAGATTTGTTGGAAATAGCCAAAGGGCTTTTTGAGAACAGTGAAGTTGAGTATTTAATTTTGAGTTATCTGTGATGTGGCCAATTCTTGTTATTCTTAAATGTCCAGTGAAAGTCTGCTATACCTAGAAATGTTTAGGGAGAAAGAAAAACCCTAGAATTTCAAATCTAGAATCATGTGGTATAGAATACAGACACATGCCCAGAACAACAAGGTGATACATCTGTTGAACTAATCTAATGGGACTAATCTCATAACCAATGGTGAAGGGAAAAACGATAGGAGCCTCTACCCACCCCATTCCTTCTGAAAAATCACCAAAAGATTAGGTATATTTTATATACTCTTTATATTTAACTTCATGTTTAAGAAACTGCATTTATTTGATTCCTCAAATATTTTTACTATATTGCAATGGAGAGTCTTTCCCACCAGAAATTTTTCTCAAGACGTTTCATGAGAAACATGGTCAGTGAGAAACAAATCAAACTTCCCAGAGAACTCTGTACATTTCCCTTGTTAAGGAAGAACCAGCCAAGTTCTCCAAATCCCAGGTATTCCTAGATTGTCTGCACAACTAGAAGGTAGAAGTAGAAGTTCTGGAAGTCATTTCTGTCTGGGAGGCCATGTGTGAGAAGGCAGGGCTGGAGAATAATGACAAGAGAGGAGTGTGCTGATTAAAGATAGGGAAATATTTTGTAGCTATTATGAGTGGAAGATGCAGAAGATAAAATGATGTGTCTAAAGAAGAGTTTCAGAAAGTTATCTGTGAAAAACTATGTGAAATTTCCAGCCCCACCATTTAAGAAAACCTACAGTAGAGATACATGCTATTCTTCAAGCCGTCAGGAATTGGGGACCATGTTTCTGAAATTATTTTTTGATTACTTATTATGATGCACACAATCAAACTAATTCATCAAATGGCATACATGCATCAAAGCTCATCTCTTGCCTTCATCACACCCCCTTGATTCTTTTGATGTAAAATTAATTTCTTTGTTGTTTTGTTTTCTTAACACTTTGTACCTCAATTCTTGTGCCTCACAGGAATATAGAATCTCTGGGTTTGGATGGCAGGTTAGGGTAATTAGTGCAAACTCTCAGCCCATTTAATGATCTCTTCTTCATTTATTCTTTCATCTAATATTGGCTCGAACATAGTAGACATAGAAGAAAAATATTTGTTGAGAGATATTGGAGAAAAGTCACACCTTCATGAAGATGGATGTGAATCTCACTCTCAGCTGGCCCATAAGCAATGCAACTCCAATCTATCCTTTCGAAAACCCTGGGTCAAATCACTTTACCTTTCCATTGGGGCTATTTCAAACTTTCACAATTTCTCTAAGAATTCTATTCTCATCCCTAGTGCGATGTTGCTCTCTCAGAAGTTTGAATAAACAACCCTTGGTGATTTTAATGCAAGTAGTATTAGGGTCATTAATGTTGTCTGCCTGGATCATTTCACAAATGAAAATTCCTTTGATTTAGAGGAATTATATGACTTGCATGGTCATATAACTAAGGTACAGATAGAGTCTGGAGAAGGCTCTAGACTGTAGAACCACTTGTTAATCTTCTGTCCATTAGACCATTGTGATTAAATAACTATGCCCCACTTTTAAAACACTGACATATAGCATATTACTTTATGTAATGGATTAAGGGCCGGTGGTAATTTATAGTTTAAACAGTCATGAAGAGCTGCATCCATCTATGCTGCCCTACCTTTCTCCATGGAATTCATTATAAATAACAAAAGCATTAGATGTTTAGGAGGTTTTTGGCTTAAAGTAGAGAACAACTTATCTGAAAAGATGGAACAATGATATGGCTTTTTCTGACAAAGAAAGACTCAGTATTAGCAGAAAATATCTTCTATTTTAGGTGCCATTTTATTTTCAGTTCACATTTCAAAATTTCATATCACAATTTCTGAAATTCTCCCAAAGTTTCTATTGAGTGAATTACCATGTTTAAAAGCTAGTATCCAGAACATCTTCTTCCAGCCAACATATAATAACAGGAACTGGATTTACCCTCCTCTCTGAGATAGCCAATAAATGGACTGAATATATGAAACAATGAGTTGTCAAAGCACTAAACGAATGAAACACAGAGCGGTAAGCACTGGCATATGAGAAGTAAAAAAAAAAAAGAGTCCTTAAATTGCCTCACCTTACTGCCTTGAGAGGATTTCCAGACTTCAGCTCAAGAAAAGGCAACCAAGCAGAGATGGGAAGCCTCACTGGTTTGAAGAGATGATGCTGAAAATATGGGAAAACAAGGAACCAAAATGTATAGAAAAGAGTACTATAAATGAGAGATTCACAGAGATAGAACTCCAGGGATATGTAGGAGGTCCTCTTCAAAAGTTTAGCTGGATATTAGTGCATGTGTTTGAGGAAACTCCCCAAGGCATGGGAAAGAAGTAGTGATAACAATGCTTGAAACTCACACAGGGCTGAGAAGAATAGAGGAGTGCCTGTACCAACAAGCCAAACTGGAAAGCCTTATGGTTCACAGTGCATTGTTAGAGAATACAGAAGGGTCATAACTCAGAAGTGGGAAAAAATTAGGCTTAGATTGAATACTGCTCCAGTACTGCCTAACAAATCTTGTAAGCAAGACTCAAAAGGATGAAGCTATTTCCAAGTAACTTAACTGCACCCCAGAACAAAGCTCAAGTGTATATATGGAAATATAAATACTTCCAGCATTTTAAAAAGTAAAATTTGTAGTGCCTGACATTCAATAAAAATCACAAGGCATGCAAAGAAGCAGGAAAATACAACCCACAATGAGCAAAAATCATCAATCAAAATCAACTCAAGACTGACATAAATGCTACCATTATCAGATAAGGACATTGAAGGAGTTGTTAAATTTGTATTTTATTTGTTCAAAAAGTGGTGACATGGAAGATATAAGTAAGACTCAGATTGATCTTCTAGAAATAAAAACCACAATGTATGAGATTTTAAAAATTCATGGGTTGAGGTTAACAGCAGGTTTGTTTTTGCAAAATAAAAAAGATTAGTGAAATTGAAGACTTCATAATAGAGACTATCCAAATGAAGTACACAGAAAAAAAGAGAATTTACAAAAAACAACAACAGTATATTAGTGAGCTATGGAGGAACTTCAAGTAGCCTAGGGTACATGTCATTGGAATCTTAAAAGCAAGGAGAAAGAAAAATGGACAAAGAAATATTTGAAGAAATAATAGCCAAAATTTTACAAAATTTGATGAAAACTATAAATCCTTAGAGAAACTCAATGAACATCATGCATAAGGAACATGAGGAAAATTGTACCAAGTCATATCATAAACAAATTACTCAATGCCAGTGATAAGAGGAAATATTCAAAATAGCCAGAGGGAAAAAAGATCTTACATACAAAGAACACAGGTAAGGAAGATAGAAGGCTTTTTTGTGGGGGGAGGGGTGTGTGTGTGGATACAATGCAAGAAAGAAGACATTTGTGAAATATCTTTAGGGTATTGAAAGAATAAGGTTGTCAACCTAAAATTCTCTACACAGTGAAAATATCTTTCAAAAATGAAGGTAAAATAAAGACTGTCTAAGACATATAAAAACAGAAAGAATTCATAACTAGTAAGACTTCTACTACATGACATGATAAAAGCTGTTCTTTAAGCAGAAGGAAAATGATAGATGGAAATATGGAACTTCACAAATATGAAAGAGTACTGGAAATAGTCACTTCATGGGTAAATATAAATGATTTTTACCAATATTTAAATCTCATTAAGGGGTAATTGGCAATCAGATTGGAAGGGAAGAAATAAGAACTATTTGCACATAACATAGTTTTGAATATAGAAAATCCTGAAGAATACATAAAAACATGCAATAGAACTAATGAATAAGTTAAGCAAGGTTGCAAGATACAAGATTAATATGTAAAAATCAACTGTATTTCTATACACTTGTAATGAAAAGTATGAAAATGAAATTAAGAAAATTCCATTTATAATTGCATCAAAATGAATAAAATATTTAGGGATAAATTTAATAAAAGAAGCATAAGACTTGGATGCTGGAAATTACAAAGCATTGTTGAAAAAAATAAGAGAAAACCTAAAGAAATGGAAAGACATTCCATTTTCATGGATTGAAAGATTTAATAAAGTTAAATGGCAATACACGCCAAATTGATCTATTGCTTCAGTGCAATCCCTATCAAAATTCCAACTGCCTTTTTTCAGAAATGTAAAAGCCAGTACTATAATTCATATATAAATGTAGAATAGCCAAAACAATCTTAAAAAAGAAAAACAAAGTTGGAGGAATTCACACTTTCTTATTTTAAAACTTACAGTAATCAAGACAGTGTGGTACTGGAATAAGGATAGACAAGTAGATGAATGGAACAGAATTAAAAGTGTATATAAATTGACATTTATGGTCAACTGAACTTCAACAAAGTTGCCAAGATAACTCACTGGGGGAAATAAGGATCTTTTCAACAAAGTGTGCTGGAAGAGCTGGGTATTCACATGCAAAAGAATGGATATGGGCTTTACCTCTTGCATTATACAAAAATTAACTCAAATTAGAGAATAGACTTAAATATAAAAGCTGAAACTAGAGAATTCTTAGAAGAAATACAGGAGTAAATCTTTATGACCTTGAGTTAGGTAGTGGTTTCTTAGATAGGACACCAAAAAATCCAAGCACACCAAAGAAGATAAATTGGCTTCCTCAACATTAAAATCTTTTGCATTTCAAAGGACACCACCAAGAAAGTGAAAAGATGACCTAGAGAATTGGGAGGAAATATTTGCAAATTTTATATCTGAGAAGAGACTTGTATCCAGAATATATAACTAAGTCTTACAACTCAACTAAAAAAAGACAAATAACCCAATTTAAATATGGGCTAAAAAGAGGAGGAGGGGCAAGATGGTGGCAGAGTAAGGAGCTCCAAGAGTCATTCATCCTACAGGGCAGTTAGTAATCAACCAGAGCTGTCTATAGCACCTATTTGGGGGTCCACGAAGACCAGAAGAGCATCTTGCAACATCCTTAAAAGAATGGAAGAAAGAGACTGCCCATCTGCAGAGAATATTCATGAGTAGAGCATTCCATGCCACAGAGGATGGTGCCTATAATCCACTCCTGCCACAAGCTGCCTTGGGAACTACTCCATTGCTGGAGTTGGAAGCTCTATTTCCCAAAAATGGGGAAGGAAGAGACAGGTGGGCACCAACTTCAGCTACTGATTAGTAAATTCATCTGGCTAAAGAATACTTCTAAGAACAGTTACAGTTTGAACCTGTCCAAGTCTGAAAGAAGCCAGGAGCCACCATTTTAACTCTGCCCTTGGCATGAGGGGAAGTGGGGCTGATTAAAAATTACAGTGAAAGTAGAGACAGGCTTCTTTCCACCTATATTGGATTGCAGCTCTACCCTAAGACCCAGTCCAACCTCTGGCAGGGAGGAAGCTGGGGGGACCTGTACCAACTTCTCTGGGTAACTGCAGGCACATTCAACTGGCACAGACTGAATAGTTTGATACCTGGGGCTCCATTCCCACACCCCAATAAGATAGGAGAGGAGCTGTGTTTCCTCAACCTTTCTGGGAAACTGCAGGTGATTTCAGCTGACTTGAAGTAGTTTGCTGAGTGCCTTTGATTCTATATCCACCCTTCCAACTCAACAGGATAAGAGGGGAACTGTGTTTCCTCAGCTGCTCTGAGTAACTGCAGGTGCTTTGGGCCCACATAGACTGAATAGTCAGATACCTATAGCTCCATCCCTGCCCCTAAGCAAGATAGAAGGCAAGCTGTGTTTCCTCAGCCTTTCTAGGCAATGGCAGGCAATTTTGGCCTGCATGGATTGGACTGTTAGGTGTTTGTGGATCCACTTGTACCACCAATAGGACAGGAGAGAGCTGGTGTTTCCTCAGCCTCTCTGGGCAATGGCAGGCACTTTCAGCCTACACAGACTGAACTGTTAGACATCAGTGGTTCCATTCCCTCCCCCTAAAGGGCAGAAGGAACAGTACTTCCTCAGCCTCTCAGGGCAACTGTGGGCACATTAGGCTCAAATGTATTAAATTGTTGGGCTCTCCAGAGGATCCATCTCCACCCCTGGCAGGGTGGTGGTGGTGCTATGTTAGTCTACCTGGGAAACTGCAGTCATTTTGGACCTGCATGGCATAGATTGCTGCACACACCTGCAGCTTCATCCCTGACCCAGGCAGGGGAAGAAGGGGCATGAAGCTTCATCAGTCTCTCTAGGCAACTACAGATGGTCTTGGCCTGCATGACTTTGATTATTACACACAGCTGTGACTCTGTCCTTACCCCTGGCAAAGGAAAAAGGTGGGAGAAGCCGTATCTGTCCCTGGGACAATGCAGGCAGCTTCAGCCTTCACAGCTTACAGCACAAACTACATCTTCAGCTCCTGCTACACAACCAGGAAGAGAAAAAGGACAGGAAATCCCTAAACTAAAGAGAGAAACTGAATCCAGAATAAGTGCATCTGGTAAGCCAGATGCCAAGACACCATCAAAAAATTTCAATCCATACCAAGAAACAATAAAATATGGCCCAGTTAAAGGAACAAGATAAGCCTCCAGATAACATAAAGGAGTCAGGACAACTAATCCTAGATGCTCAAGCAAATCTCTTTAATGAATTCAATGAAATACCTAAAGAGATTAAGGATATTAAGAAAAAAGTTGATGAGCACAAAGAAGAATTAGAAAGCACACATAAAAAAATAGCAGATCTTATGGGAATGAAAGGCACAATAAATGAAATTAAAAATACACTGGAGGTACATTACAGCAGATTTGAGGAGGCAGAAGGAAGGATTCGTGAGCTTAAATACATGGCTTCCAAAAGTGAACATACAAAAAAAACAGTTGAAGAAAAGAATGGAAAAATTGAACAGGTCTCAGGGAACTAAATGATAGCAAGAGATGTGCAAACATACATGTTATAGGAGTCTGAGAATGAGAAGAGAAGGGAAAAGATGCAGAAGGAATATTTTAAGAGATAATGGTAGAAAATTCCCAACCCTATAAAAGGACATAGTTATCCATGTCCAAGAAGCACAACATACTCCCACCTGAATAAATCTGAATAGACCAACTTTGATACACACAGTAATCAGAATGTCAAATGCCAAAGAAAAGAGAGATTTCTGAGAAGAGCAAGAGAAAAAGTGAGGCATAACATATAAGGGATACCCAATAAGATTAAGAGCCAATTTCTCATAAACCATGGAGGCGAGAAGGCAATCATATATATTCAAGATACTGAAATAGGTAAACTGTCAGCCAAGAATCTTATATGTGGCAATATTGTCTTTCAAAAATGAGGGTGAATTTAGAATATTTACAGATAAACAGAAACTGAGAGAGTTTATAACAAAGAGACAGGCTTTGCAGAAAATACTAAAGGGAGTGCTACAGCCTGAAAAGAAAAGACAGGAGAGAGAGATTTGGAAGAGAATCTAGAAATGAAGATTATATCAGTAAAAGTAACTAAAAGTGTCAAAAGAGTGGTGAAAATAAAATATGGCAGATAAAACTCAAGTGAAATAAGAACCGCCTTTACAGTAATAACTGTGCATGTTAGTGGAATAAACTCTGCAACTGAAAGACACAGACTTTTTTTTTTTAAGATTTATTTATTTCTCTCCCCTCCCCGCCCCCACCCAAGTTGTCTGTTCTCTGTGTCTATTTGCTGTGTCTTCTTTGTCTGCTTCTGTTGTTGTCAGTGGCTCGGGAATCTGTTTCTTTTCGTTGGGTCCTCTTGTGTCAGCTTTCCATGTGTGTGGCACCATTCCTGGACAGGTTGCACTTTCTTTCACTCTGGGCGGCTCTCTTTATGGGGTGCACTTCTTGCAGGCGGGGCTCCCCTATGCGAGGGACACCCCTGAGTGGCAGGGCACTCCTTGCGCACATCAGCACTGCACATGGGCCAGCTCCACATGGGTCAAGGAGGCCCGGGGTTTGAACTGCAGACCTCCCACGTGGTAGATGGATCCCCTAACCACGGGGCCAAGTCCGCCACTGACAGAGTTATTGAGAGGATAAGAAAATATGAGTCATCTATATGCTGTCTACAAGGATACCAATAGATTGAAAGTGAAAGGCTGGAATAAGATATTCCACACATCCAATAGTCAAAAAAAAAAAAAAGCTGGAGTAACTATACTTATATTGGATGAAATAGATTTTAAATGCAAAACTGTTATTAGAGAAAAGAAAGGACATTATATAGTAGTAAAAGGGGCAGTTCACCAGGAAGAAATAGCAATTGTAAATGTATATGCCCAAGATACATGAGGCAAATACTACCAAAACTGAATGGAAAAATAGATAACTCTACAATAATAGTTGGAGATTTCAATACATCACTCTCAGCATTGGATAGATCATCTGGGCAGAGGATTAATAAAGAAACAGAGAGCTTGAATAATATGATAAATGGACTAAGTCTTTTAGACATATACAGAACATTGCACCCCAAAACTGCAGGATAATAATCTTTTAAAATATTTAAATTTCAAATATTTTTAAATATTTTTAAATATTTAAATATCACAGATCTTTCTCTAGGATAGACTATGTGTTGGGTCTCAAAGAAGATCTCAATAAATTAAACAAGATCAAAATTATATATAGCATTTTCTCTGATCATAATAGATTAAAGTTGGAAATCAACAAGAGGCAGAAAAGGGAAAGTTCACAAATATATGGAGATTAAATGACACACTCTTAAATAATTGGTGGATCAAAGAAGTTTAGAAGGAAATCAATAAATATCTCAAGATGAATGACAACAAGAATACAACATATCAGAACCTATGGAATACAGTGATGGCAGTGCTGATAGGGAAATTTATAGCCCTCAATGCTTACATTAACATAGAAGAGCTAAAATCAATGACCAAATTACACAGCTAGAAGAACTAGAAAGAGAACAGCAAATTAATCCCAAAGCAAGTAGAAGGAATTAAATAACAAAGACCAGAGCAGAAATAAATGAAATTGAGACAACTACAACAACAAAAGAATATAGAGAATTAGAAAAACCAAAAGTTGGTTCTTCAAGAAGATTAACAAAATTGACAAACCTTTTGCTAGACAGACAAAGAAAAAAAGAGGGAAGATGCAATTAAATGAAATAAAAAATGAAAATGGGGACATTACTGGCCCACAGAAATAAAAGTGATCATAAGAGGATATGATGAATAACTGCACACCAAAAATCTCAGATAATGTAGATGAAATGGAAAAAATCCTAGGAATGTGTAAACAACCTACAGTAACCCTAGAAGAAATAGAAGACCTCAAAAAACCAATCACAAGTAAAGAGATTGAAACAGTCATCAAACACTTCCCCAAAATGAAAAGCCAAGAACCAGACGATTTCACAAGTGAGTATTATCAAGCATTCAAATAAGATTTAATAGCAATCTTACTCAAGTTCTTCTGCAAATTGAACAAGAAGAAAAACTACAAAACTCATTCTATGAAGCCAATAACACCAAAGTCAGATAAAGATATTACAAAAAATAAAATGACAGACAGATTTCCCTATTGAATACAGATACAAAAATCCTTAACAAAATACTTCCTAATTGAATGCAACAACACACTGAAAGAATTATTCATCATGATCAAGTGGGTTTTATCCCAGGCATGCAAGGGTGGTTCAATACAAGAAAATCAATCAGTGTAATACACCACATTTATAAATCAATAACAAAAAATCACATGATCCTACTGATTGACACAGAAAAGTCATTTGACAAAATACTGCAAAAGATAGGAATTGAAGGAAACTTTCTCAACATGATAAAGGCCATATGAAAAACCCATAACTATCATTGAACACAGTGATGAAAAATTGAAAGATTTCTGTGGAGATCAGGAACAAGGTAAGAATGCTCATTGTCACCACTGTTGTTCAATACAGTGCTAGAGGTTCTAGCTAAAGCAGTCAGGCAAGAGAAAGAAATGAAAGGCATCCAAATTGGAAAGGAAGAAGTAAAACTTTTTCTGGTCACAGATGATATGATCCTATACCTTGAAAGACCTGAAAAGTATACAACAAAACTGCTAGAGCTAATAAACAATTTCAGTAGAGTGTCAGGATACAAGATCAATACACAAAAATCAGTGGGGTTTCTATACACTAGTAATGCAAAATCTGAGGAGGAAGTCAGGAAAAAAATTCCAGTTACAATAGCAACTAAAATAATCAAATATTTAGGAATAAACTTAACCAAGGATGTAAAGCACTTTTATTCAGAAAACTACAATGCATTGTTAAAATAAATTTAAAAAAGCATAAATAATTGGAAGAACATACCATGCTCCTGGAATGGAAGAGTAAATATAATTAAGATGCCCATTCTACCCAAAATGATATACATATTCAGTGCAATCTTGATAAAAATTCCACCAGCATTCTTTAAACAAATGGAAAACACAATTATAAAATTTATTTGGATAGGTAAGGGATCCCAAATAGCTAGAAAAATCTTGAAAAGCACAGTTGGAGGACTCGCATTTCTGGACTTTAAATCATATTACCTAGCTACAGTGGTAAAGTAGCATGGTACTGGCATAAAGACAGACACATACACCAATGGTATTGAACCAATGGTTCAGAAACAGAACCTAACATCTGTGGTAGAGTGTTTTTTTGACAAGCCTATCAAACCGACCCAGCTTGGGCAGAACAGTCTATTCAACAAATGGTACTGGGAGAACTGGATATCCATAGCCAAAAGAAAGAAAGGAGACCCCTCTCTCACACCTTATACAAATATTAACTCAAAACAGATCAAAGACTTATATATAAAAGCAAGAACCATAAAGCTCCTATAAAAAAATGTAGGAAAACATCTTCAAGACCTGGTGGTAGGTGGTGGATTATTAAATCTTACACTGAAAGCATGAGTCATGAAAGAAAACATTGATAAATGAGATCTCTTCAAACATAAACACTTTTTTGTGATTCAAAGACTTCATCAAGAGATTGAAAATAGTATAGGTTCTTAGGAGATAAGAGGAGGGTTGAGAAGGACTACTGATGTAGAAGTTTTAATTAACTTGACTGTAAAAGTGTGGAAATAGATAGAGTTGATAGTAACACATTATTGTCAAGTCCACCCAGCTGGGCCAGAACAGTCTATCCAACAAATAGTGCTTGGAGAACTGGATATCTATATCCAAAAGAAAGAAGGAGGATCAATATCTCATACCTTATACAAAAATTAACTCAAATGGATGAAAAACCTAAATATAAAAGCAAAAACCATAAAACTCCCAGAAGAAAATTTAGAAAAACATCTTAAAGATCTTGTGGTCGGCAGTGGTTTCATAAACCTTATACCCAAAGCATGAGTAGCAAAAGATAAAATATATAAATAGGACCTCCTCAAAGTTCAACACTTTTGTTCTTCAAGAGACTTTGTTAAGAAAGTAGAAAGGTAGCCTTCTCAATGGGAGAAAATATTTGGAAACTACATATCTGATATGCATTTGATACCCATGTTATATAAAGAGATCATACAACTCAATGATAAAAAGACAAACAACCCAATTAAAAAATGGGCAAAAAACTTGAATAGACACATCTCTGAAGAGGAAATACAAATGGCCAAACAAAAACACTCAACATCACTAGCTACTAGGGAAATATGGATCAAAACTACAATGAGATATAATTTCACACCTTAGAGTATGGTTGTTATGAAAAAACCAGAAAACTGCAAGTGTGGAAAGGATGTAGAGAAACAGGAAAACTCCTTCACTGTTGGTAGGAATGTAGAATGGTACAGCCTCTGTGGCTATATTTCAAGAAGTTGAATACAGAACTGCTGCATGATCCAGCAAGTCCATTACTAGGAATATATTCAGAAGAACTGAAAACAAGGATGCAAACTGACATTTGCACACTGATGTTCATAGCAGCATTATTCACCAGTTACTAAAATATGGAACCAGCCCAAGTGTCCATCAACTGTTGAATGGATAAACAAAAAGTGGTATATACACACAGTGGAATACTATTCAGCTGTAAGAAGAAAGGAAATTGGGATGCATATGGCAACATGGATGAACCTACAGGATATTATGTTGAGGAAAATAAGCCAGACAGAAAGGAAAGATATTGTATGGTCTCACAAATTTAAACTAAATACAACGAGTAACTCATAAAGGTAAACTCTAGAGTATGGGTTACTGGGAAATAGAGTATGGGTGATGAATGGGAGCTGATGCTTAAATGTATGTAGCATTATAAAGAAGGTTAATTGTAAAAGTGTGGATATTATTCATTGAGTCATTATAATGTGTTGAGAGTAACACATTACAATGAGTATAACACTGCTGATTTATAAATGTGATTGTAACTGAAAAGGGTAGTCTGTGGAAGAAAATGTCAATTGAAAGAAACCTAGAGAATAATCTAGGGAATGTATAACATAGTGATTTTGGTAGTGGATGAAGATTGGAGTTAAAAATATAAATATAAAAGTGCTCTTCTTTTACAAGATGCTGAAAATATTGTGATACATGGGAAATTACAACTAATGTAACCTAAGGACAATAGTAATATTGTAATATCTTGCAGCAATAGCAAGGAGATATTTTTTAAATACTAAGGTACAACAAAAGGGGGTTGGTATGTGAGTTTTCCTTTTGGAATAATGAAAACATTTTAAAACTGACTAAGGTGATGACAGCAAAACTCTGTGATGAAAATGAGAGCCACTGAGTCTACGCTTTGAATAGACTGTACAAAGCATGGGACTGTATAACACAGGGAATCCAGTGGTGGATGATGGACTGTGATTAACAGGACAAATATGAGAACGTTCTCTCATGAACTATAAAAAATATATAATCCTAATATAGGGTATTAATAATTGGGTGGGTTTGGGGAAAATATACCAAATGTAAGATATGAACTATAGTTAGGTGTACTATTTTGATGATGCTCTTTCATAGTTTGTACCAAATGTTTACAGTAATACAAGGAGTTGGTAGTGGGGAGATGTATGGGAGCCTTGTATGATGATAAGCATGTTTGTTTTGTAAAGTCAGAAATTTTACTATACATTTATTGTTTATGTATGTTCATGTATGAATGGTATACATCAATAAAATTTTACTTTAAAAAGTAGGGTGGCAAATTAGAGGTGGGTTTTCAGGAGAAATACATTTATTTCTATTTAATAAATGGGTTATGAATAGATATTCCCCTAAAGAAAATATACAAATGGCCAATAAGCACATGAATATATGTTCAACATCATCAGTCATTACGTAAATGCAAATCAAAGCTGCAAGGAGATCCTCAATGACTCATATTATGACAGAAAAATGAATCTTACAAATATTAACTAAAACAAAAAAACAAAAAGAAAGGAAAATAGAGCAAGGAACATATGGGCAGGACAAAAGAAAATGAATAGCTAGAAATAACCTGAATAGTCCTATCTTTAAAAGACTTTGAATTGGTAGTTAAAAACCTTCCCACTAAAAACACCCCTGGCCAAAATAATTTCATTGGTGAATTCTACCAAACATATAAGGAAGAAATAATTCAAATTTTATACAAACTCTGTAAAATTGAAGAGGAATTCCCACCTCCTATAAGAACAGCATTAACCTGATACCAAAACCAGGTAAAGACATTAAAAGAAACAAAAACTATATAACAATATCTTTTATAAACATACGCGCAGAATTTCTAACCAAAATGTTAACAAATAAAATCCAGTTATATTTAAAAAGGATAATACATTATGACAAGGTGGGGTATATTCTGGGAATAAAAGTTTGATAAATAAAAACCTTATAAAATGTGTGTGTATTTTTCTAAATGATTTTTTACTTTTTAAAGTAAAAATAATAACAATGTAATATGGAGTTTATAGCATATATAGAAGTAAAATATATAACAAAAGCACAAAAGGCAGAAGGAGGGTACTTGGTTGTATGTAGCTATCAAGGTCTTTGTTCATAGAATAGTAAATATTTTTTGAAGTTAGGCTATGAAAAGTTAAGCATATGGTAATCTCCACAGCAACCATTAAAAAATAAACAACAAGGTATATCTTAATGTCATTAAAAGAGACAGAATACTAAAAAGCATTCAAATTTCCCCCCCAAAAAAGTCATCAGTGGAGACATAGAGGAGCAAAGAGCTGACAAGACAAATAGATTGCACATCAAGATGGTAAACTTCAATTTAACTATAAAAATAATTACATTAAATGTAAATGAACTGAACACCTCAATTAAAAGGCAGCAGATAGAAAAACAAGGCCAACTATACATTTTTGAAAATGAGAAATATACTTTAAACTTAATGGCACTGTCAGATTGAAAGTAAAGGAAAAAGAAACCATGTAAGCACTAAGCATAAAAAGGCTGGTGTAACTATATTGATAGGACAAAGTAGATTTCAAAAGAAATAGCTTTACCAAAGATAAAGAAGCATTTCATAATGATAAAATGGTCAGTTCCTCAAAATGCATAAGTATCTTAAATATGTATGTATCTAGTAATGAAGCTCCCAAATGCATGAAGCAAAAATTGACAGAATTGAAGTGAAAAATATCTCTCATTAGTTGATAGAACAAGTAAATTTCATTCAGTAAATACATAGAAAATTTGAATGATATTTCAGCTTGACCTAACTAATATTTATTAAACACTATACCCAACAACTACAGAATATACATTAATCTCAAGTGCACACAGAGCAATCACCAAGATAGCCCGTATGCTGGGCCTTAAAACATATCTCAGTAAACCTCATAGAACCAAAATATGGACAACCAAAGCTCTCACACATTGCTGATATGAATGTAAAATGGTACAACCACTTTGGAAAACTGTTTATTACATCTACTCTATGCTTCTTGTAAGCATTTTCAAGAGAAATGAAGACATTTGTTCTCCAAAAAGTCTTGTTCAATAATATTCATAGAAAGTAATAGTCAAAAACTGAACTAGTCTATGCACCTATCAGCAGAGTATGGTTAAACAAGTAGTAATTTATTCATACAATAGAATACTATTCCGCAGGAAGAAGGACTAAATTACTGGGACACACAACAACATGGATTAATCCCAAAAACATTAGGCAGCAGGAAAGAAGCCAGAGACAAAAAATGTACAAATTTTGCTATTTCATTCGTGCAACATTTTATGCCAGGCAAAACTAATCCATAATGCTAGACATCAGAATAGTGGTTGCTACTTTGCAGGGAGGGTTTTCTGGAAGGGGTCTGAGGAAACTTTCTGGGATGGTGGAAATGTTGACATGAGTGGTGATTACACAGATTTATGCATTTGTCCAAACTGATTGAACTGTACACTGAAGATCTGCACATTTCAATGAATGTAAATTATACTTTAATAAAAAAATAATGTGGGCTCTATTACTTCAGCTTAGTAGCGAGTTGGGAGGGGAAGCCGTAAGATAGCAGAAGGCTTTGCTGTGCAGGTTTTGCTTGAGCTAGGCCTTAAAAGAAGAGGATTTTATGAGCCAGAGAGGATTAGTTGCAGGAATAGATTGGAAAGGCATCCTGTGAAGGGAACTGGCTTGAACAAAAGTATGGAAGTTTAATGGTATAGGGTGTCTGGGGTGTGGAAAGGACTATTAGGAATAGTAGTTGGAAACGTAGTCATCCCCAGTATAGTGTGGATGCTTGCATAAGGAAATTGGACTTCATTCTAAAATAACAGATAAAATAGAGGGTTTAAGCAGAGGATCAAATCTCTGTTTTTTTGTTTTGTTTTGTTTTGTATTTTTGCTTTTTAGTACTTCATTTTTTACTTTCATATCTTTACCATGAATATGTTAATTACCAGGTATTTTACTTTAACAGTATTAGAAAAAACTACTTTTAATTATTTTATGAAAACCTAAGATTCCCAATGGAATCAAGATTATCTTTCCCCTATAAATGTTACATGGAAAATATATGGGATTGCCATATACCCACCCCCCCCCCATCATCCCCTACCAATAATATCCTACATGAGTATGGTATATTTGTTACAAATATTGAAGCATTGCTATGAACCATGGTCAATGGTTTACATTTTACATTGTACACTTCTATAGGTTCTGACAAAATGTATAATTGCCCATATCTATCAATACAAAATCATGCAGAACATTTCCAGTTGCCCCCAAATGCCCTGTGTTTCACCCATTCTTTCTTCCCCCTCACCTTGGAATCTATGGCAATCACTAATTTTCAGTTTTTGAAGAAAAGGCTCATAGTTACCTGCATTAATATTGAGAGCTTGACATACTGATATGTTTTCTTTTATTAGGCACTGCCTATGTCCTCAAAAGATTCCTGACCCTCTATTTGAGAATGTAGCAGGACTCCTTAGTATGGGAGTTTAATACTCTTTTGTTTATTGTGTGCGTCTCTACCCACTGAGATGACGCCCTATGACAAGATGAACACACTCATATTCCATAAGAGCATACGGGTGTAGTTCAGCAGTTCAGTGCCTGTTTCCCATGTACAAGGACCCAGGTTCAATCCCTGGTATGACCTAAAAAACTCTGTTTTTAAAAGAGCCATCTAATTGGGAGGGATTAGAGGAAGTGAGGATGCATATGTTGGTTTGGTCCTTTATTTTAGGAGTCCTCTAAAATACCTAGAATTAAATCCAGTCCTTCCCTGTCTAGATCTTGAGCATTCAAGCTATGCTCCAAGTGAAGACCAGGCAAGCCTACTGTTGACTGGACTGCTGGAGAGAGTCACGGTCTCTTGGTGGAGCAACAGTTCTGGCCCTTCCCTTCTTGGCCTCTACCCTTCACATTGCCAAGGGTGGAAGGAGCTTTCCACCCTTCTCTGCCCTTTCTCATTCTACTTGACTTCTCAGCACCAGACCTTGGGTCCTAAGCAGCATTCTCACCGTGAGGTCATTGAAAACTCCATTGCTGCAATGCTTTTGCAATCCCTCCATTTCACAGATATGGCATGCAAATGGATGATTGATTGCCCTGCTGAAATGTGTTTTTTGAGAAATTGGCAAGGTGGCATTTACACATTTCTTTTTTAAAAAATTAACCTGGAGTATTTCAGACCCAAAATATATGAAAAATAATATAACAAAATATGTTTACCACTCAGTTTAAGAAATAAAGGAAGATTACAGTAGAGTTGAAGTCCCCAATTGTATCCTTTCTTGCCCTATCTCCACCCTCATCTTCCTGCTTCCTATTCTAAATTTGGTTTTGGCTTCTCTCTATCTTTCTTTATATTTTTAGTACATATGTTTGATCCTTGAATGTTGTATAGTATATCAATGAATGTTTTAAAAGTTTATGCAAACACTATCATGTTACCTGTGTCCACCTGAAATTTGATTTTTCCCTCAATATTTTGTTTGTGAGATTCAAGAATGTTGAATATGTCGTTCCTGTTCATTCTTTCTACTACTATATAGCATTCAGGTGTATGGATACATTACAATTTTTCCATTCTCCTGTTGATGGACATTTATAATGTTTCCAATTTTTCACAATGCAAAATCTTGCAATGAACATTCTTACCCACATCTTGTGGACATATGAGAGGTTTTCTGGCATATATACCTAGAGATGGAATATCACAGCTCGTCCTCAGTTAAAATATTATATTCAGCCCCAACTTTATAGCTACTCCTTTGTTGGTTTTATCTTATAAGGGCAGTAATATGATTGAGAGAAGAAGGAGGATGAAAGATTATGAATTTGTGTGTAGTCTATAATGGGATCAAGCATGAAAGATTGTAATTTGCTATGTCAGTGTTATACTGGCTCTGGATGGCCTCTTTATAGTTCATTATTGGGTATTTGTAGCAGGTTTCCCTGTCTCTATTTTGTCCCACTTTAATCCTTCTTGCCAGATTGAGCTTCCTAAAGATCACCTTAATTTTGTTATACTTGTTCTCAAAAACTATAAATTCTGTTACTTATGGGCCAAAATACAAAATTGCACTTTCAAAGCTTCCCCAATTAGATCCCAACATTCAAGGCTTCCCTAATTAGATCCCAACCTGTTTGTTGTCTTATTTTCCAGGTCTCTCCTAAAATGCTTTTGCTGCAACTAAACTTTCTCATTACCCCCAAAAAGCTTTTCTACTTCCTGGATTTATGTGCCAGTAGAATTTTTGTACAGTGATATTTCTCTCCTTTCCAGTTGCCAGATTCTATTCACTCTTAAAGATAAATGTATATTCCATCTTTTCTGCATAGCCTCTTGTTCCTATTCCACACTGGCTTGTGACACCTGCCCAGTCTTGCTACCTTGTAATGGAAAGGACTGTCCTGGGAGATAGTAATTCTCTGCCACTGGAAGTAATTGAAGCTGAGTTTGTTAAGGAAGAGATTCTCTATGGAATGAGATGGTGGACCTTTTAATCCTAAGTCCCTTTTCAACACTAAGAAAAACTCTTTCTATAATTGTTTTTGTGATTGCCTTGAATTATAATTTAATTTCTATATTTTTATTTAATTTTCTGTATATTTATATTTTATCTCCACCACAAAACTATTCAGTGGTGAAACAATTAAAGCACTCCTACAGTCTGAAATTTTGTATATTTCCCAAAGATACTTTCACAGTATTTTTAGATTTAGTACTAAGATTTTTGCCTTTACTTATATTCTTCATTTTTATTATTTTAACATTATGGCAGATTGCATTTTCCAAAGATGGCCACAATAATACCTTCCATCCTACACTTCATTTAGAAGTTTGTTATTTTCTCATCAAGACATAAAATCTATATGACCTCTCCTTGGAGCTGGGCTTTTATAATTGTTCCTACCAATAGAATATGACAGAAATAGAACTATGTAACTTCCACATGTCACATATTTTCATTCTCTTGAAACCTTTGCCCTTGGAACCCAGCTGCCATGCTGTGAGGAAGTCCTTACTAGCCCAGACAGAGAAAGCCTGATGGAGAGGTCATGCCTACTGTCCTAGCTGACAGCACAGTTGAGTTCCCAGTCAACAGCAGGAATCAGTTATGAGATGTGTGCCTGAAGTCACCTCCAAATGACTCCAGTCTCTAGCTCTGGAGTTACCTCCATGCATAGGTATCTTTCCTGGCATGGAAAACCACTCCTTCTGAGCTGTGCCCAAATTCCTGGTCCACAGCATCTGTGAGCATTATATAGTAATTATTTTACATGCTATAATAATTTTGGGGTGGTTTGTTATGCAACAACAGAGAAGGGAACAGCATGCAATTGTTGCTTCACAAAATCACTCAAGAAACTTTTATGTCAGTCCTGCTATATCCATATTGTTAATTGCAAAGTTAATGATTAAGACTTTTGTTCAAGTGGTTTTCTATAAACTATGTGTTAGCTGCTGTTTCATCTTGTTGGAACACCTTGTGAACGTCCATGGCAGGGAAGTATGAAAATATTTTGAATATCATGGAGTTTGTATTTGGCTGAAGAAGACTGATCACAGTGGCCCATTATTTTTCTGCTTACCACCGGCCCTATAAGTAATTTCTGAGCACACAAATAAAGGGTGAGAACACAACATTACATGCTTGGGATTCCTAAATCACTCACAGCTTTCATCGTGTTTGTTCCATTGTCAATGACAATTACATGATATTTTTCTTAACTGATTGTTTCATTGTATAAATATTTCTTCAATCTGATTCACTAAATTGTTAGTTGTGTGACACCCAGAAATCTCTTGGCAGCCAAGCAAAGCAGAAGCAGAGTTGAATTCATCATTAATCCCCAGTACTGTCAAACTTAAAAAAAGACTTCCAGATCTGTCTGCATATCCTAAACCTGATGTACAAAAATATACAGGAGTGTCACATTGAATAATATTACTAACCTTTTTGTGTACAGTGAAAATATAGTAAGGAAACTTTTCAAAAACCTGTTTTCTAGAACTAACTTGTTTTTTAGGCTACATAATTTGAGAAAATCTTAATATCCTGTTACCTTCAACTATTAAAAATGGTTAGTAAATCATGTCAAAATGACTTTTGCTTAAAAGGTTAGCATCTATAAAATTAAAAAAATTAAGAATTATCTTCTTAAGGACAGCATTCTTGTAAAGTCTGGTTTATTTAAGTTTGACCAGAGGAAAAAAAATATATTTTGGGTAATTCATTTTTCACTAATCCTTTTTCTAGCCTTCATATTTTCTGTACTTTTCATTAGGTCTGGATCTAAGATGATTTACGATTTGAGGAGTTGTTGCTTTACAGTTAATTCTTATGAATTATTGTTTAATTTTTTTTTTTCTTGAGGTATCAGGGATCTGAACCTCTGTCTGTGAGAAGCTGGTGCTCAACCACTGAGCCACATCAGCTTCCCTGAGTTGCTTTTCTCATTTGTTTCACTAGTTGTTTGTTTTAATTTTCTCAGGAGGTACCTGAAACTGAACCATGGACCTCCTGTGTGGGAGGTAGGCACTTAACTGCTTGAGCCACATCTGCTCCCCTATTGTTTAATTTTTAATTTGAATTAATTATAGAAGCACAAGAAATTGCGAAGATGGTACAGAGGGTTCCTGTGTACCCTTCACACAGTTTCCCCCAATGGTTACTTCTAACATTAGTACAAATCAGGAGCATGACATTGGTGCTACTTGTGTGTATAGTTCCATGTCATTTTATCATGTATGTAGATTTGTGTAATCACCATCCCATTCAAGATACAAAACTATTCCACTATGATAAAAAAAAAATCCCTCCTTATACTCACTCTCTTTCCCTCCTGCCATCCCCTGGAGACCACTAATCTCTTTTCACATCTTTTATTTTCATTTTAAGAGTTCTATAAAATGGAATCAGGTAGAACATAACCTTTTGAAATTGGCTTTCTTCCCCTTGGCACAATACCTTGAGAATGAGATTGATCTAAGTTGTTGCATGTATCAAGAGTTTGTTCCTTTTTATTGCTCAGTGGTATTCCATGGTATGAACATTCTACAGGTTGCTTAATCATTCAGCAACTGAGGGATATTTGGCTATTACAAACAAATATACTGTGAACAATTGTGTATAGGTTTTTGTACAGATATAAGCTTTTATTTCTCTGGGAGAAATGCTGAGGGATGTAATTGCTGGATCAGATGGTGAATGTATGTTGTTTTCAAAAGAAACTGCCAAACTATTTCCCACTAGAAATATATGAGAAATCTACTTTCTCTGCATCCTTGCCAGCATTTAATGTTGTCACAATTTTTACTATTTTTAAAATTTTAGCCATTCTAATAGGTGTGTAGTGATACCTCATTTTGGTCTTAATTTTCATTTGCTTAATATCCAGTGATGTTGAACATGTTTCCATGTGTTTATTCACCATCCATAGATCATCTTTGATGAAATGAAAATGTCCCATTTTGTAATAGGATTTTTTTTTTTTTTGCTATTGAATTTTGAGAGTTCTTCGTATATTCTGGATTCTCGTCCTCTGTTGGATATGAGGTTTGCAAATATTTTCTCTCCATCTGTAGCTTTTCTTTTCTTACACTTAGTGTCTTTTTTTTCTTCTTTATTTTCTTTTAAACGTTACATTCAAAAAGTATGAGATCCCCATATTCCCCCCCACCCCACCCACCCCACCCCTCCCACATCAACAACCTCTTCCATCATTGAGGCACATCCACTGCACCTGGTAAATACATTCTGGAGCACCGCTGCACCACATGCACAGTGGTCCACATTGTAGTCCACACTCTCCCCCAGTCCACCCAGTGGGCCATGACAGGGCACACAACGTCCAGCATCTGTACCTGCAGCAACACCTACGACAACTCCAAATCCTGAAAATGCCCCCACACATATATCTTCTTCCGTCTCCCTACCATCAGCAGCCACTGTGGCCACCCTCTCCACAACACTACTACAATTTCTTCCCTTACAATCACAGTAGTTCCCAAGCATAACACCATTAAGTCCACTCTAATCCACACTATATTCCTTCATCCTGTGGACCCTGGGATGGTTTGTTCAGTCCCCCTCTACATCAAGAGAGGGCTTAGATTCCACATGGATTATGGATGCAATTCTCCTGCTTGCAGCTATAGGCACTCTTGGCTCCCTGGTTTGGTGGTTGACCCTCTTCACCTCCCTGTCAGCTGGCCAGGGTAAGTCCAACAAACCAGAGGGTAGGCACCACAAATCTGCTGAGACCCAGGGCCTGGCCATCACATGGAAAGTTCAGAGAGTCAGCTCTCCTGAATATATACCAACCCAAACACCAACCATAGGTCTGGTAAAAGTAACAGAAGAGGCATGTGTAGAAAGGTCATATCTGAGTCCAGCTCCTTTACACTCAGGAACAAAGACTCCAAAGTAGGGCCAACTGACATGGCCTGAACTCCAAAGCCATCTGCCATGACCATAGAACCTGTGGGTCTCTGCAGCCCTCAGGAGAACCAGCACCTGGCTTTCCATCTACCTTGGCTGTCTCTGGTACCCTGCTGAGGCATGCATAAGCATCATCCCTCTGATGACCTCCTGACTCTTTTTTGGAGACTTAAGCCATATAAACTCACTTGTCCTTTCCATTTCCCCCTTTTATCCAAAGTCAAAAAGCAGTTTTTAACATCTGATATTACATGTAGGCTGAGATATTCTGCTGGTCTGAGTTGACCTGTTTATTCAAGGTCTTTTTCTAGTTACATCATCAGCTGGTGCTTGGTAGTAATCCCTCGGCACCAGGGAGGCTCATCCCCAGGAGTAATGTCCCATGCTGGGGGGAAGGCAATGCATCTACATGCTGAGTTTGGCTTAGAAAGTGGCCACGTTTGAGCAACATGTAGACTCTCAGGAGGTAACTCTTAGGCACCCTACAGCTTTAGACCTAGTTCATATTTCAGACACACAGGCTCATAATTAGAGTCATCAGTATCAAGGGCTCATGGTTGAACCATCAATCTTTGTTGGTCTTTGCCATTGCACTTGGGGGATTGTTGCTGTTCCATTGAGGAATGTGGTAGAGCTGCCTGGGCTAGGAACTCAGCTCTATCTCATCTGTCATTTCCAACTGAAACCACTATGAAAATATCCAGACTTTTCTATGTACCCTGTATACATGCCTGGTAGAACTTTCTCCCAACCGTGTGCCCACCACCAATAATCCCAACACAAGTGCTCCTCCCCCGCCATAGTTGAACCTCTCTGTGGTCCAAAACTTCTTCAAAAGGGAAGCCCAATATATTGCCAGGTTCCATTAATAGTAAAATGTAATATAGTGATGGGTTTAAAGGTTAGATATAGAATACATAGTAATTTAGAAAAATTAAATAAAGGAAAACTAAATTGGGGTATCAAAAAAATGAAAAAATGAAAAAGCTTTGTTTTTGACATTTTGCCTTTCATCACTGCTATAGTGTTACTCTGTATATACAGTGGCAAAGCAATTTCTTCCATTTCTTCCTCAGTGTCTACCTCCTTTCTTTTTATTTCTAATTATTAAGTTTGTCTTCATATAAGTTTTAGATCACAGTAATTCATATATACAATATATGGGACTCCCATATATCCAACATCAAACCCTTTGTCCCTTTCCCAACAATGATCTTTTTACACGTTCATATTATATTTGCTGCAGCTAATGTACAGATATTGGAACAATAGCTTTCAAACATGGTTTCATTTGGGTTTACATTATGGTTTACATTTTAGACTATATAATTTTCTAAATTTTAGTTATCTTATGTTTTACATTATGGCTTACATAATGTAAACTATAGACTTTTATACATTTTTGGTGTAATTTAACTTGTCCTATTTCCATCATTGCATGATCTTGTGGAACACTTCCATTGCCGCACAGTTACACTGATTCCATGTATTCAGCACCTCTTTCCTCATCCCCTCAGGCCCACCATGACAATCAATCTTCATTACTGGAAGGGCCATATTCAGAGATACTTGCAAAAATGTTGAGGGCTTGACATACTTGACTGTCCTAACCCATTGGGAGCCACCAATTCTTTCAAGAGATACAATTCCCTCTGTTTGAGAACATCAGTCCTCCACAGGGTGTGGTATACCTTCACTCTCATTGTATGAGTCTCCAAGCAATGTAGAACCCACTATGACAAAATGAGCACTCACACACTCCCTAGAAGCTTGCCCTGTGTCAGATGCCTCCCCTTAAGCATCTTAAACAGGTAACCTTCTGTATCATATTTTCTAAAGAGTTTTCTCTGCATTATAATTTCAACTACATACCTGACAATCTCCTATGTTCAAATATTCCCCCCACCCTCCTCCCAATTTCTTGGGCAATCTGATCCATCCTCCCATCCCTAGCGCCCCTCAAGCCCACAAAGCCCCACCCAAAGTTATCCCTATGCCCCCATTTTATCCCTTCCCTGTACTAATACTTATCTCCAGCTTTCATAGATTTCACCCAAGTAGTTGTCAGCTTGCAACCTTCCGCTACCCCCAACTTCCTTTAAGTTTACCATCCAGTCTCTAGCTCTCTGAGACAGCTTGGTTTACTTATTTCATATCAGAGAGATCACGTAGTATTTGTCCTTAAATGCCTGGGTTGCTTCACTCAACATAAGGTTCTCAAGATTCATCAATGTTATCACATTTGTTTGTACTGTATTTGTTCTTATAGCTGAGTAATATTCCATTGTATGTGTATACCACATTTTATTTATCTATTCATCTGTTGATGGGCTTTGGGGTTGATTCCAACTTTTGGCAATAGTGAATAGTGCTCCTGTGAACATTGGTGTGCATATATCAGTTTGTGTCCTTGTTTTCAGTTATTCTGGGTATATACCCAGCAGTGGAATTTCTGGGTCATATGGCTAATCTATAACTAGTTTTCTGAGAAACTGCCAAACTGTCCTCCATAATGACTGCATCCTTCTGCATTCCCACCAGCAGTGGGTGAGTGTTCCCATTCCTCCACATCCTCTCCAGCAATTGTAGTCTTCTGATTTTTTGATAGCTGCCAGTCTTATGGGAGTAAGATGGTATCTCATTGTTGTTTTGATTTGCATTTCCCAAATAGCTAGTGATTTTGAGCATTTTTTCATGTGTTTTTTAGCCATTTGTATATCTTCTTTGGAGAAGTGTCTGTTTAAATCTTTCCCCATTTTTTAAGTGGGCTGTTTGTCTTTTTTTTTTTTTCTTTATACATCAATTTTATTTTATTTTATTTTATTTTATTTTTATTTTTTTTATTGACTTTGTAATAATATTACATTAAAAATATATATGTGAGGTCCCATTCAACCCCACCCCCCCACCCCACCTCTCCCCCCCCCCCCCCCCCAGCAACACTCGTTCCCATCATCATGACACATCCATTGGATTTGGTAAGTACATCTTTGGGCACCTCTGCACCTCATAGTCAATGGTCCACATCATGGCCCATACTCTCCTCCATTCCATCCAGTGGGCCCTGTGAGGATTTCCAATGTCCGGTGATTGCCTCTGAAGCACCATCCAGGGCAGCTCCATGTCCCAAAGCCTCCACCTCTCATCTCTTCCTGCCGGCTGTTTGTCTTTTTATTTTCAAATTATAGGAGTTCTTTATATATGCAAGATATAAGTCTCCTATCAGATATATGGTTACCAAATATTTTCTCCCACTGTGTAGGCTCTCTTTTCACTCTCTTGACAAACTCCTTTGAGGTGCAGAAGGCTTTAATTTTGAGGAAGTCCCTTTTATCTATTTGTTCTTTTGCTGCTTGTGTTTTGGTGTGAAGTTCCTGAAGCTTTTCCTATTACAAGGTCCTGTATGTGCTTCCCTACATTGCTTTCCATGGTCTTTACAGTCTTGGCTCTTATATTTAGGTCTTTGATCCATCTTGAGTTGATGCTGAGAGGGTATTTTTGTATAAGGTGTGAGTTGGTAATCCTCTTTCATTCTTTTACATGGATATCCAGTTCTCTAGGGACCATTTGTTGAAGAGGCCATTCTCTCCCAGTTGAGAGGGTTTGGTGGCCTTCTCAAATACCATATGGCTGTATATATGAGGATCTATATCAGAACTCTCAATTAGGCTCCATTGGCCTGTGTGTCTATCCTTGTGCCAATACCATGCTGCTTTCACTACTGTAGCTTTGTAGTATGTTTTGAAGTCAGGTAGTATGATTCCCCCAATTTCATTTTTCTTTTTCAGTATGTCTTTGGCTATTCGGGACTTCTTTCCTTTCCAAATAAATTTGATAGTTAGTTTCTCTAGTTCCTTAAAGAATGTTGTGTTGATTTTTATTGGGATTGCATTGAATCTGTACATGTTTTTGGTAGGATTGATATCTTAATAATATTTAGTCTTCTAATCCATGAATAGGGAATATTCTTCAATTTATTTAGGTCATCCTTGATTTCCTTGAACAGTGTTGTGTAGTTTTCTGTGTATAAGTTTTTTACATCTTTAGTTAAATTCATTCCTAGGTATTTGTTTTTTTATACTATTGTGAGTGGTATTTGATTCCTGATTTCCTCCTCAGCTTGCTCATTATTGGTGTACAGAAATGCTAATGATTTTTGTGCATTGATCTTGTAACCTGTGACTTTAATGAACTCATTTATAAGTTCTAGAAGCTTTGTTGTAGGCTTCTCAGGGTTTTCTATGTATAGGATCATATCTGCAAATAGTGAAATTTGGACTTCTTCCTTTCCAATTTGGACACCTGTCATGACTGGTTCTTGTCTCAGTGCTCGAGTAAGTACTTCTAAGACTATGTTAAGTAGGAGGGCTGATAGTGGGCATCCTTGTCTTGTTCCTGATCTTAGAGGGAAAGATTTTAGGTTTTCACCATTGTAAATGATGTTAACTGTGGGTTTTTCATATATACTCTTTATCATGCTCAGAAAGTTTCCTTCTATTCCAATCTTTTGCAGTGTTTTTATCAAGAAAGGGTGCTGTATTTTGTCAAATGCATTCTCTGTATCTATAGATATGATCATGTGATTCTTTTCCTACAATCTGTTTATGTAGTGTATTACATTAATTGATTTTGTTACGTTGAACCATCCTTGCATACCAGGAATGAATCACATTTGGTCATGGTGTATAATTCCTCCACGTGTGCAGTTAGTTCTTCAATTTTAGCTCTTTCTTCTTTTTTGATGTATGACTTTATGGCTATAAATTTCCCTCTCAGTACTGCTTTTGCTGCATTCCATAAGTTTTGTTATGTAGTGTTATCATTTTCTTTAGTTTCAAGGTAGTTATTAATTTCTTTTGAGATTTTCTCCTTGACCCACTGTTTTTCTATGAGTGTGCTGTTTAATTTCCATATCTTGTGAAATCTGGGCCTCTGGCCCTTGCAGATTTCCAGCTTTACTCCACTATGATCAGAGAAATTATTTTGTATGATTTCAGTATTTCTGAATTAATTGAGACTTTCTTTGTGGCCTAGCATATGGTCTATCTTGGAGAATGATCCATGTACACTTGAGAAAAATGTATATCCTGCTGTATTTGGGTGTAATGTTCTGTATATGTCTATTAGGTACAGATCCTCTAATATATTGGTCAAAGTTTTTGTTTCTTTATTGATTCTCTTTTGAGATGTTCTGTCCAAAGTTGATAGTGGTATATTAAATTCCCCCACTATAATTGTAAAGGCATCTATTCTTTCACTTAGTTTTTCCAGTGTTTGCCTCACGTATTTGTAGGCGCCCTTGTTAGGAACATAAATATTTATGATTGTTTGTCCTTCTTGAAAGATTATCCCTTTCACTAATATGTAGTGTCCATCTTGTCTCTCACAATTGTTTTGCATTTAAAGTGTATTTTGTCTGATATTAATAAAGCTACTCCTGCCCTTTTTTGCTTGTAAGATTGTTTTCCAGACATTCACTTTCAACCTCCATGAATCCTGTGTCTAAGATGTGTTTCTTGTAGACAGCATATGGATGGGTCACATTTCCTTATCCAATCTTCCAGTCTGAGTCTCTTGACAGGTAAGTTTAATCCATTGACATTCAGTGTTATTACATTCAAGGAATTACTTATATTAGCCATATTTTCTTTGGATTTGTGTTTGTCATATTTTGTTTGATTTTCTTTTTCTGTTTTTGTCTTTTTAGTTGCTCTTACACTCTCCTCCAACTCTGTCTCTCTTGTTTTTTTCTTTCTTCCTGCTGAACTCCCTTTAGTATTTCTTGAAGGGAAGGATTCTTGTTGGCATACTCGCTTAGTTTCTGTTTATCTGTGAATATTTTGAACTCTCCATCATTTTTGAATGCTAACTTTGCTGGATAGAGTATTCTTGGTTGGAAATTGTTTTCTTTTAGTACCTTGATTATGTAATACCATTGCCTTCTTGACTCCATGGTTTCAGATGAGAAATCAGCACTTAATCTTATGGATCCTTCTTTGTATGTGATGGTTTTCTTTTTTCTTGTTGTTTTTAGTATTTTCTCTTTGTCTTGAGCATTGGATAATTTGACAAGTATATGTCTTGGGGTAGGCCTGTTGGGATTTGTGCTGTTTGGGATGTGTTGTACTTCCTGGACATGTATATCCATCTCCCTCAATATGTTTGGGGAAGTTTTCAGCCATTATTTTCTCCAACACCCTTCTCTTTCCCCTTTCCCTTCTCTTCTCCTTCTGGGATACCTATAATGCATATGTTTGCATTGTCATTCAGGTCCCTAAGTCCCTGCTGGATTTTTTCTATCTTTTTATCAATCAGTTCTACTATCTGTTTGATTTCACGTGTACTGTCTTCCACATCACTAATTCTCTCCTCTGCCTCTTTGAGTCTGCTGTTATTTGCTGAGAGTGTATTTTTGATTTCTTGATTTGTGCTGTTCATCACCATCATATCTGTTATCTTTCTGTGTATGACTGCAATTTCTTCTGTATTCTCTTCAATTGTTTTCTTCATATTCTTAATCTCTTCCTTCACTTCATCAAATTGGTCCTTAATATGTCTTTTGAGAGCTTTAATTACTTGTTCGATGTTCTGCTCCTCTTCCTGGGTTTTAGTTTGTTCATTGGATTGGGGCATGTTTTCCTGATTATTGGTTTGGTTTGTAGTTTTTTGTTGTTGTCTGGTCATCATTTTATCTTGACAGATTTAATCAGTTGTTTAGCTTCTTTGTCTAGTTTGGAGTTTAATTAGTTGTTGTTTTTGCATGTGTGTTAAGTCTTCTCTTTGTCACTTTGTTCTTCTTATTCTATTTCCTTGTTGTTGGCTAAGTTCACTTGAAGGAAAATATTAGGGCCAGAGAAAGCAAAAGGAGTAAGAAAAGAAAATGAATAATAGTATTATTGAGAGTAAATATTAACAGAGGAACCATGTGAGATCTAGGAGAATGGATATTAGACTCATGTAAGGTAAGTAGAGTTATAACAAAAAGAAAAGTAGAGTATGTAGAATGAGACAGTAATCTGAATATGGGGAGGAATATAGTGTGAATTAAAAGGCCAGTGTGTTCAGGAGAGAGGAAAATAGAAAAGAAAGGACAATAATATAAAGAGTGAATATAAGACAGAAAACAGAACAAAGCTATTAGAAACAAAAAATCAGAAAAAGAGGAGGGCAAACAAAGAGAGGTGTAATGTAAGAGAAACAATCAATGATGGAGGATAGAATGATGTAGAGGAAAGGGGATAGTGTTGGTGGCCAAAATCAATACACACAGAAAACAGTAAATGGAGGATGAGGAAATACAGCATATGTGGAGAGCTCTCTGCAGCGCCTAATGTAAAAAGAATAAAAAAGAAGAGAAAGAAAGAGAAAAAAGGGGGGACAAAAGGAAGGGGGAAGTAAACAAGAAAAAGAAAAAAGAAAAAAGGCCTTGGGAGGATAAAGAGGAAGGAAAAACAAGACAAAACAACCAAATACTAGGGAAAGTTTCAAGCAAGGAATCCTCGCTTAGGGATCTGACGTTCCCCCTTTCTCCCTTCCTCACCTCTCTCCCAGGCAGCAGAAAAGCTGCCTGAGAGGTCTGGTAGGAGATTCAAGTGAGTCCTTGTTGAACCAGCTCCACACAGAAAACAATGACTTAATTTCCAGAGAGAGAGAGCACCCACACCTCACCAGAATGCCAAGTATGCTATTGGAAGCTTGGAAAGCACCTCCTACATTCCCTCTCCTTTAGGTGTGCTACGAGAGGGCTAGTTGATTTTCTGACTCCACCTTCTCCCAGGCCAAGTTTCCTATCCCAGGGCATTTAGGTGAATTGGGCTTTCTCAACAGATTCACCACTCCTCTCTTCCCAGACTTTCCCCAAGCCAGCTGGTCTGCTTTCCAAGCGTTAAAAAAAAAAAAAAAAAAAAGGAAAGGAAAAAAGGGGGAGGAACACCTGAAAATTGATCCTGTATTAGCCAGGCCCCTCTGCTGCAACCCCAGACAAATCCCTTCTACCCACAGAATCAGTCCAAAACCAGAGGGCTAGGGCAATCCTGGACCTCCGGGAGCACCGGACTTGGGAAAGGGAAGTCTGGGACAGTGCAGATCCAGGGTACATAGGTCTGTGGAACACGGGCTATGGGGGATCAGGGGACACGGATCTGGAGACCACATATCTGGGGACCATGAGACCCAGGAACACTGCTGCACAACTGACAGTTCTCAGGGAACGCCATGGCTGCCAGCCCCAGCGGGAAGGGTCCCACCAGCCCACAGCTTCTGACCTCTGTACTTGTAAGCCGCAATTCTACCTTTAGCAAGCACCACCTCCATCACTGTCTCTCCAAATCAATGTCCATACATTCTTCGACCTGCAAGCCCCCACAACAGCCCACTCCAGCAAGACTCCAACCCCACTTAGCTGCCTCTTTGCAGGAGAGACTGTAAGGTGCACTCATTCAGAAGCCATCTTGCCCCCAGTTCCCACTTAGTGTCTTTTGCAGAGCACAAGTTTTTAATTTTGTTGAAGTTCAATATATTGATTTTTTTAGTTGAAGAATCATGCCTTTGGTGATCATGTCTAAAATGCTTCACAAAACTCTAGGTCCCAAAGATTTTCTCCTAAGTTATCTTTGAAAAATTCTACAGTTTTATGCTTTATATTTAAATCTAGGTCCACTTTGAGTTAATTTTTGTATAATGTTTCATTAGGTTGATGTTTATTGTTTTGCCTATGAATATGCAATTGCTCCAGAATCACTTGCTGAAAAGAATGTCCTCCCTCCACTGAATTGCTTTTGCACTTTGTCAATAATCAGTTGGTCATACTTGAATGGATCTATTTCTGGGTTATCTATTTTATTCCATTGACCTATGTATCTATCCCTCTTCCAATACCACAAAATTGGTTACCAAAGCTATACAATAAGACTTAAAATAGAGTAGGGTGATACATCCCACTTTATTCTTCTTTCATCAAAATTGTTATAGCTATTTTAGTTGTTTTTTCTTTTGTCTTTCCTTATAAATTTTAGAATAATCTTGTCTATATCTAAAAATGTTTTGCTGGAATTTTCATAGGTATTGCCTCAAACAGTATATTAATTTGAGTTAATTCACATCTTGGTATATTGAGCTGACCAACACATGAACATGGACTATTTCTCCATTTATTAAATCATCTTTAATTCTTTTAACAGTGTTTTGTAGTTTCAGTATAAAATAAGCTTTATGCATGCTTTGTTAGATTCATATCTAAATATTTCATTTTTGAGCAATTGTATTAATAAATGGTATTGTATTTTTATTTTCAGTATACATTGCTAGTATATAGAAATATACAATTGATTGTTGTATGTTTCTCTTGTATCTTGCATCTTACTGAATTCATTTATTCTAAGAGTTATTTTTAAAGATTCCTTTTATTTTCTATGTCACTATCATGTCTGAAAATAGGAGCAGTTGCATGTCTTTCTTTCTGGTCTGTGTCACTTTTATTTCCTTTCTTTTCCTTTTTGCATTGCCTAGAACTTCCAGCATAAGTTGAATAAGAATGTTGAGAGAGGATATCCTTTTCTTGTTTCCTATTTTAGAGGGAAAACATTCAGCCCTGTACTATTAAGCATAATGTTAGCTATACATTTTTTTAGATGTTCTTTTTTGTTTTTTTTAAAGATTTATTTTTATTTATTTCTCCCCTTCCCTCCCACCCTGGTTGTCTGTTCTCTGTGTCTATTTGCTGCATCTTCTTCTTTGTCCGCTTCTGTTGTTGTCAGCGTCAGGGGAATCTGTTTCTTTTTGTTGCATCATCTTGTTGTGTCAGCTCTCCATGTGTGCGGCACCATTCCTGGGCAGGCTGCACTTTCTTTCGCGCTGGGCGGCTCTCCTTATGGGGCGCACTCCTTGCGCATGGGGCTTCCCAGCGCAGGGGCACCCCTGTGTGGCAGGGCATTCCTTGTGCACATCGGCACTGCCCATGGGCCGGCTCCACATGGGTCAAGGAGGCCCGGGGCTTGAACTGTGGACCTCCCATGTGGTAGACAGACGCCCTAAACACTGGGCCAAGTCCGCCGCCTTTAGATGTTCTTTATCAAGTTGAGGACATATACTCTATCACTACCTTTCTGAGAGCTTTTATCTTGAATGGGTGTTAGATTTTGTGAATTGCTTTTTCTTTATCAATTGATGTCGCTACAGATAGCCTATTAATATGGTAGATTACACTGATTGATATTTTCAATTATTTATTGCCTTTGCATCCCTGGGTAAACCCTACTTGATCATGGTGTATAATTGTTTTCATATGTTACTGAATCCTATTTACTAAGAATTTTAGCATCCATATTCATGTGGTTTATTGGTCTGTAGGGTTTCTTTTTGTATTATCTTTATCTGTTTTTTTAAATTTTTAAATTTTGTATTTCTTGTTTCTTTGGTTTTAATATCAACACAATATGGAGTTTTAATATCAATGCAATATGGCATACTATTTTCTGGAAGAGATTGTGTAGAATTGTCATAAATTCTTATTTAAATATTTTATAGAATTCTCCACTGAATCCATCTGGACTAGGAAATTTCTTTTTTCTTTTTTTTGAGTTTTAAAATTACAAATTAAATTTCCTTAATGGGTCTTTGTAATAATTTGGAATTTTCTAGGCTTTAGTCCACTTCAACTAAATTGTCAAATTTATTTGTGAAGAGTTGTTCATAGTGTTCTCTTATTATCTGATGTCTTGAGGGTCTGTAGTGATACCCCTTATTTCATTTCAGATATTGTAATTTGTGTCTTTTCTTTTTCTTTGTCAGTCTTGCTAGTAGTTTATAAGTTTTGTTATCTTTTCAAAGGAACAGCTCTTTAAGTGATTTTTACGTCTTATTTTTACATGTTCAATTTTATTGATTTCTGTTCTTGTTTTTATTTCCTTCCTTCTGTTTCTTTTGGATTTAATTTGCTCTTTCCCAAGGTTTTTGATATAGGAGCTTAGATTATTGATTTGACTCTTCCTCTTTTCTGTAGCACATTTAGTATTATAAATTTTCCTCTCAGCAATGCTTTAGCAGTTTTCCACAATTTTTGATATGTTGTATTTTAATTTTCATTTGGCTAAATGTATTTTTTAATTACCTTTTCAACTTCCTGTTTGGTCTATGGATTATTATTTAGACATTTGTTGTTTAGTTTCTAAGCAGTTGGAGATTTTCCTCTAATCTTTAAATTATTTTCTACTTTGATTTCATTGCAGTTGAAAACACATTCTGTATGACTTCAATTCTGTTAAATTAAGTTTGTTTTATGGTCCAGGATGTAGTCTCTCCTGTTATATGTTCAATGGGTACTTGAAAATAATGTGTATTTTATTGTTGTTTTAGGGAATGTTCTATAAATATCAATTAGACCTTGTTAGTTGATGGTGTCTTTGAGTTCTAGTCTTACAATTTTCTGTAATGTTGTTCTATCAATTATTGAATGAGGGATGCTGAAGTCTTCAACTGAAATTTTGGATTTGTGTATATCTCTATTCAGTTCTGTCTGGTTTTGGTTCACATATTTTACAGATCTGCTTTTTGGTTTATAATGTCCCTTTCTGACTCAAGTCATTTTTGGTGATCTGATGTCACTTTATTTTGTATTAATATAACCTATCTTGATATCTTTCAGTTAATATTTGCATGTTATATCTTTTGCTTCCAACCTACTTCTATCATTATTTTTTTTTAGAAGGTACTGGGGATTGAGGCCAGGACTTCTTCATACATGGAAAGCAGGCACACAATCACTGAGCTAAATCCACTCTCATATTATTATTTTTGAAGCGAGTTTATTATAGATTGAATATAGTTGGATGATGTGTTTTTTCATTCATTCTATTTCTGTTATTGTATTAATCATCCAAAGGGTGTTGATGCAAAATACCGGAAATTGGTTGGTTTTTATAAAGGGCATTTATTTGGGGTAGGAGCTTTACAGATACCAGGTCATAAAGCATGTTACTTCCCTCACCAAAGTCTATTTTCACATGTTGGAACAAGATGTCTGCTTATGTCTGCGAGGGTTGAGGCTTCCTGGGTTCCTCCCTTCCTGGGGCTTGCTTCTGTTTCCTCTTTGTGCTTACTTCCTGGGGCTCCAGCTTAAGGCTTCAGCATCAAACTCCAACATCAAAACTCCAACATCAAAAAAACCCAACTCTGTCCTTTGCCATGCCTTTTATCTGCGAGTCCCCACCCACCAAGTGGTGGGTACTCAACACCCTACTGACAGAAGAGGTTAATCAATTAACCTCTGAAGCCAGTATAATCTCATATGCCCAGAGGAAAAGACCAGTTTACAAACATAATCCAATATTTCTTTTTGGAATTCATCAATAATATCAAACTGCTACAGTCATTTAATTGGTATATTTAGGCCATTTACATTTAATGCAATTGTTGATATTATTGATACTGCTGAGGCTTACATTCCACATTTTATTTTTTGTTTTCTATTTGTTCTTGTTTTCCTGATGTTTTGTGGTTTACTTGAGCATTTTTGTTCTATTTTTTAAATCTTTAGTGTTTCTGCATGTATTTGTTTGTGTAGTTTTTTAAATGATTGCTCTAAGCATTATATATATATATAATGATATATATATACATATAACTTACAAATACCTATAATGTTAACATCTTAATAGTTTGAATGAATTTTAAGATTCATACATTTCCCAAGGCCCCTATTTCCTCCACATTTATAATACAATTGTCTTAAATATTTTACCTATATATAGTGAAAACTATATAGTTATAATTTTTGCTTCAACCATCAAACATAATTTAGAAAACTCAAGAGGAGAAGAAGTCTGTTGTTCATACCAATATATTTGCTTCCTGAGGTCATCCTTCCTTTATGATAATCCATGATTCCTTCCTTAATCATTTTTTTTCTGTTTAGAGAATTGTCTTCAGCCATTGGGTTAGTTTATGTGTGCTCATGACACATTCTCTTGATTTTCTTTCACCTGAGACTGTATTGATTTCCCCTTCATCCTTGAAGGTATTTTTGCTGGATACAGAATTCTTGATTGACTTTTTTTTTTTTCTTTCAGGGCTAGAAAAATGTTGGTCCACTTCCTTTTGGCTCCCACAGTTTCTGATGATAAATACTCTTCCATTGAATTGCTCTTCTTCCATGGGTAATGCTTTGTTGCTCTTTGGCTTCTTTCAAGATTCTTCATTTGTGTTTATTTCAGAAGTTTCCCAATGATTTTGTGGCATGGATATTTTTGGGTTTATCCAAATTCTTGAATCTGTAGGCATATGGGTGCCTTGTTTGCCAAATTTGGGAAGATTTTCATCTATTATTTCTTCAAACACTTTTTAAGCCCAATATTTTCTCCTCTTCTTCTGAGACTCTGATGACATGACTGTTAGATCTTTTGTATAATCCAATGCATCACAGAGACTGTTCTTATTTTTCCAACCTATTTACTTTCTGTTGTTCACATATTTTCTATTGTATCTTCAAGTTCACTACTTCTTTCTCCTTTGTAGTGGTTTGGAATTGTATGTATAGCAGAAAATCATGTTCTTAAAGTTATCATTCCTGTGCGTGTGGACCTATTGTAAGAAAGATCTTCTGATGAGGCTACTTCAGTTAAGGTGTGACCCACCTCACTCAGTCTTAATCCTCTTACTGGAGTCCTTTATAAATGGGATGAATACAGAGAGAGAAAGCCACAGAAGTAAGAAGCTGAAAACATCAAAACTTACAAGAGAAGGGAGAGACCAGCAATGCTGCCATGTGCTTTGCCATGTGGCAGAGGAGTCAAGCATCACCAGCAGCCAGTCTTCAGGAAGAAAGCTTTGCCTTGATAATGCCTTGATTTAGACATTCTTCTTAGCCTCAAACTGTAAGCTAATAAATTCCCATTGTTAAGCTAACCCATTTCATGTTATCTGCTTTCAGCAACCTAAAAACTAAAACAATTATGCTCTTGATCCTAGTACATTTTTATTCTCAGTATTGTAGTTTTTAATTCTAAAATTTCCATATAGTTCTTTATATTTTCTATTTTTTGCTGAGAATTTCTACTTTTTACATGTTTCAACTGTGGTCATAATTGCTTGTTGTAGCATTTTTATGATACTGCTTTAAAATACTTGTCAGATCATTATAAATATGTCATCTCAGTGGTCTGTCATATGTTGCTTCACTTTTCTCATTCAGTTTGAGATCTTCCTGGTTCTTGGTGTAATAAATTATTTAGATTTAAACCTAAGTATTTTAGGTATTATGCTATGAGTTAGATCTTATTAAAATATTACATTTTACTGGCATGTTCCCAAGGTATCTTGTTGCTTGTGGCAAAAGGACCTCCAACTGTATGCAAGAGCAACCTGGAGAGACTATGACAGCCCAGGTCAGCAGAGGACCTGCAGCTGCCACTTAACTTTCCTATAATGTCTCAGGACCTAGGCCAGGTGTTCCAATTTCAACTGGCTCAGAGCGTTCAAGTTTTTTCAGCAGGTTACCTGTGAGTTTCCACACAGTGTTACTAAGTCTAAAGATACTAGCTTGCTTGCTGTAGCAGATCTGTGATACCTAGAAAGCTGCCCTCATCTGTAATTATGGACCTAGAATTGGGAGAAGCACTGTGAGAAGTGGAAGGCTAAAAGATACCTACTGATCATTAGATGGGAATTGTGTTTACAATTCCCATCTAATGATCAGAGCCCTTTGCTTTTTGCTTAGTACTTTTATTCCTTGTGTCTGGTATGTTGGTGATCAATAAAAGACTACTCTATGGAAAAAATATATATATTACATTTTAGCAGGTCTTCTTTATATCATGCCAGTGAATGAAGGAAGGAGCTACCTTATTATTGCCACGTGGGGGGTGGCAGTCCACAGAGCCTCTGATGACATCTAGGAGCAAAAGGGTGTATTTCTTATTGCTGGATTGGGATGAGTTCAGGATCCCTAGTAGTCTCTGTGACATCACCCAAGGTGAAAGGGGATGAGGTGCCTCATCCAAACATAGCCTTCACTGACAATACAGATTGTTTCCACTGAGCGGTTGTGGAAGTCCTGTCCCTCCACTAGGCACCTTCTGACACCACCAAAGCAAGGAGGGGGAGGTGAGCCTTCCTCTTCTTGCTAGGTGTGGATGGAATTCTAGGCTCCTCACTTTGTTTCCTTACTGCCTGGTAGGGATAAAATTCAGGTTTCCCACTTGGTATGCTCTTGTAACACCTCACCAGGGTATTGGACATCTTGTTACAACCTGCCAAGGGTGGAAGTTTAGACTCTCCACTCAGCCTTTGCTAAGTGTTTTTCTGTAGTGTTTGGTTAGAGTAGAGCAGTTATTGTCTAAAAGTTTTTGTCTTAGTAGGCTTCTCCTTTCCTGTTCCTTTAACTAGAGAGAATAGACTTTCTGGGTTGCCAGCTTCTCTAATACCCATCCTGGGCTATATGAGGCAAAAGGAAAACCCAGGGAACACATGTTGATCCTTGGGTCCCAAGGTCCTAGCCAATTTACCTTTCAGAGTTCTCTTGTGTTTGCCTTACATAAAGTCAATTAGTTGTACCTAGTGGGAGGAAAAGGAAAAGGTACATGTAGGCACTGTTCTTGGAAGCTGAAGTCTCCGTCCTCATGAAATTTGGGGGATGAAAGTTAAATTTCTGCCTTTCACTCATTCTCATGAAATGTAGAAAATTCCCAAATAGAATTTTTTCTTGAAAGATTTATGGCCTAAAATGACTTATATAACAAATAATTAAATACAAATAGATCATTGGAATAGAATAAAGAGTCCAGAAATGGTCTCTGCACTTACAGGTCAATTGGCTTTTTTTTTAAAATCAATTTTATTGATACATATCAATAAAATATACAATTGACCCAAAGTGTACAATCAATGTTATTTGGTATAACCACATAGTTGTACATTCAGCACTTCAATCACTAAAGAGCATTTTCATTATTTCAATAATAATAATTAAAAACAAAAAAACAAAATTCTTCACCTCTCAATCTCTCTATGCTTCCCCTGCTATTCCTGGCTATTCTTGCACAATTAATTATTTATTTATTAAGTAGTTTCATTGAGATATGTTCACATACCATATGATCTATCCAAAGTGTATAATCAATGGCCTTTAATATAAGCAGAATGTTGTGCATTCATCACCACAAAAATTTTTAGGACAATTCCATTACTCCAAAAAGAAAAACTCCACATCCCTTAGCAGTCCTTCCCTAGCCCTATATACCCACTAATCTAATATCATATTTATAAATTGATTTATATTTACATTTCATATCAGTGGAATCATACAATAAGTAGTACTTTGTGTCTGGTTTCTTCACTTAACCTAATGTGGTTTTGTTGGTTTTTTTTTTTGTCTGATATTAACATCTTGTGGTATTAACATATATTTGTTTAGCTTCAAAGAAAAACTGTTTTGTATATGCAATTTTACCCATATTCCTATTTCATATGTGGTTTTACTATGCTATACAGACACATGTTACATTTTTTAGCTTTCCTTTTAATAATATACATGACCTTAGACTTTCCCTTTAAACCACTTTTAGACTCAGCTAGTTGTAAGCATTATGTTGGGCTTTCACCTTTTCTATTCATTTCCAAAGATTAACACACATCCTTTTTACCAATTCTGCACAAGGTAACCCTCAGCTTTCCATTCTCGAACCTCATTCTATTTTCTGGTGACCCATACATCAATTGATTTTAAACACAGAAATTCAGAGGGGAAGGAAAGTCTTGTCAACAAATGTGGAAATAACTGGACTTCCATATCAAAAAAAATGAACCTCAACTCCAACTTCATACTATAAACAAAAAATTAATTTCAAATGGATAACAGACCAATAAGTTATTAGAAAAAAAATCTTGAGTGAATATTTTCACATCTGGAGGATAAGAAAATTCTTAGAAACTGCGCAAAAAGCAATAAACCTCCGGGAAAAGTAATAAATTCAAATTTATCAAAATAAGCATTTTAGTTCATCAAAAGAAACCATTAGGAAAGTGAATAGCCAAGTTTCAGACTGGGGGAAAATATTTGCAAAACATATATTTGACAAAGGATGCATATCCAGAATACATAAAGAGCTCATAAATCCAATGATAAATAGACAATCCAATTTTTAAATAAGCAAATGACTTGAACAGATACTTCACAAAGTAATGGCCAATAAGCATATGAAAAATGTTCAAAGTATTACTCATCAGAGAAATATCAGTTAAAGCCTCAATGAGCTCTCACCATGTACCCACTTGAATGAGAAAAATGAAAAAGGCTGACAATATCAAACGCTGCCAAGGATGCAGAGCTGCTAGAACTTTTATTCACTACTGAAGGAAGTGCAGAATGGTGCAGCAATTTTAAAAATATTTGGGAGTTTTCATGAAGTTAAACTTTTACGTATTCAATGACCCAGCAATTATACACAGGTATTTACCCAAGAGAAAGCAAACTATATATCTACCAAAAGATTGCACAATCATTTTTTTACAGTAAATTTTTTATAGTAGTATAAAACTGGAAATAATCCTATCATCAGCAAAATTCTAAGTTGGTCCCTGTGATGGGTAAGTTCATATGTCAACTTGGTTAGGTTATGGTGTTCAGCAGTTTGGTCAAGCAAGCTCTGGCCAGATTGTTACTGTGAGAATATGTTGTAGACTTAAATAATCAGTAAGTTGACTGCATCTATGTCTTCTTACATTTACAATCAGCTGAGGAGATTGCCTTCAATGATGACAGAAGTCCTATTCAATCAGTTGAAGGCCTTAAAAGGAGAAGTCGGAAGGGAGAATTTCCATCTCTACTTTAGCCAGAGGAGTTCAATGGGAAGGAAAGTCTTGTCAACGAATGGTTGAAATAACTGGACTTTATTGGAGCTCCCAGCTTTCAGCCTTCCATATGGAATTTGCACTTGCCAATCCCCATAGTCACATGAGCCAGTTCCTTTATGTGTGTGTGTGTGTGTGTGTATATATATATATATATATAAACCCTCATAATATTTACATTATAAATATCTTGTCAGTTCTGTTTCCCTAGAGAACCCTGACTAATACAGTTCTCAAGATTCCTGGCCCTGTTGACATGCCTTGTAAAATCCCTTACCCTTTAGTGTGTGTAAGATATTATTCCTGTGTTAAAGTTACATTATTTGTCAATGGTGAAGAGATTTTGCATATGTAATTAGGGCTCCTAATTAGTTGACTATAAGTTAATCAACAGGGACATTATGCTGGTGGACCTGACCTCTAATTTTAAGAGGAGAGATAGAGACAGATGAAGTCAGTGAGATTATAGGCAGCAAAAATGTTCTCTTGTTGGTCTTGAATAAGAAAACTGCCATGTGTGGAGAGAGCCATGTGGCAAGGAATGGGGGTCTAGAAGCTCAGGGCTCTGGTCCTACAACCTCAAGTAACCTAATTCTTCCAACAAACCTTGGTCTTGGATGGGGACCCTAAGCCTCAGATGCGATCTGAGACACCTTGATTTTAGCCTGGTGAGACCCTCGGTTGATCAATCTGTGTTGATCTCCTGATCCACGGAAACTGAGATATTAAATTTGTGGTAATTGGTTATTCAATAATCAATACATTAAAACAAACCCAAATTTCCATCAGCTGAAGAGTAAACAATTTGTGATATAGTAACATGATGGAAGAATATTCATCAATAAAAGGAACAAATTACGAATATGCTTAACTATATGGACAAATCCACACATTCACTGCTGAGTAGCAGAAGCCAAATACAAAAGAGTAATACTGTATGAACCATTATGTGAAATTCTAGAACAGACACACTTAATATAAGGTGAAAGAAAAGTCTCTTTTTGGAAAGTTGACTGCAAAGACATTAGGGAAACTTCTGGGGAGAGAGAAATGTTCTATTTTGTGATAGAGATATGGAATAGAAGAGTGTATTCTTCTGTTAAAAGTGTATAGTTAAAATTCATATATTTCAATGCATGTACTTTTTATCTTAAAAAAAAACTAGCCTAGTAACTTGTAGAAAATGCACCTATATTTGAAAACGAATTTTCAGATGCTAACAATAAATCTGAGTGATGTGCCTTGTTTATATTCCTGATGTTGTTATGGTGATTCAACATGATAACCTATGTGATCCCATGATCACTGATCATGCACAAGTTCAGGGATGCCAAAAGTGATTTTGGAATAGTTATTCAGCTCTTCGGCCTTCCAAACGCCTTGGCTGAAATCAAGTCCAAAGAGCATATTTTGGCTGAACACTGAGGACAAAGCTAAATGTGTTGCTCCCCTAATTTCTATACTCCTGTTTTTTTGCTCTCTATTTTCCTTTCCTCTCCTAATTTCTTTTTCTCACCTTTTTTGATTTCTTTTTGATATTTGAATATTTCACTCAATCAATTTTCCCTTTACTAATTTGTAGATGTTTTATTTCAGTTTTTTATTAGTTACTTAGAAATTTTTATCATTCATCCTTAACTTTAAGATTTAATTTAATCAATATCTTTATTATTCTCCTGAAAAATACAAGAACCTTAGAATACTTTATCTCTGATGACATTGCTACCAACATAAATACTGTTTAATCATATATTTTAGTGCTTCTTTTTTATAACAGTACATGGTATTATTATTGTTAATGTTCTATATTCCCAAAGTTTGTTTCAATTCACACACATATTTATCACTTTCTCTCCATTTATTCCTTCTTGCATTTAAGGCCTCCCTTCTAGGAGTACTCTCATTCCTCTAGAAATACGTTTTTGGAATTTTCTCTAGTTAAGGCCGGTTAGTAACAAACTCTTAGTTTTATTTTCTCAAAATCAGTTAGTTGTATCCTCATTTTGAAAGGTAATTACACTGGAAATAAAATTCTAAGTTGATATTTATTTTTTTCAGTACTTTGAATATATTTTCCTATCTTCTGGATTACTGCTATTGAGAAATCAGTTGCTGGTCTATTTTGTGTTCCTTTGCAGTAATCCTTATTCTTTTTTTATGGTTGCTTTTAAGATTTTCTCTGTGATATCATTCTATCTATCTATCTATCTATCTATCTATCTATCATTAATACATACGCACCTAACATATACCAAGCAGAAATTGACAGAACTGCAGAGAAAAATCAATAACAATGTTAGCTGGAGGTTTTAATATATACTTCTCAGGAACTGACAGATTAATCAGACAAAAAATAAGCAGAGAATTTGAAGGCCTGCGAAATATAATTAGTAAATGTGAGCTATTAGATATTGTGGGATTCTATCCCAACAGAGAGTATTACTTGTTTTCAACCATACATGCAGAATTTGCAAAAGGTACTTTGTATTAAACCATTTAAAAGCCTCAATAAATAAATAAATATATACAGCTTAGGCTTTCTAAATATAATGCAGAATAATTAGAAATTAGTAACAAAGGACTAATATAAGAAACTCTTAAGTTTCCAAACTAAATAACAGAAAACTAAATATCTCTTGAGAATTCTTCTTCCTGCTTATCATTCTAGCAAAAGGCGAAAGGGCAAAATCTTAAATAGTGGTTCCTGCTGTCATTAAGCAGCGAGGCTCTTTGAGTAGCAGATAGTTAAAATAAGGATGACGGTTCTTTGCGTGGGACAGTGCTGCCTAATACTTATTGTCCCAGAATAATTATTAATAGCACCCTTTTCACTCTCAAAACTGTCCTAGTTTGAGCAATAAATTATATGGTCACCCTAGTAAGACTGATTCCTTTTTTTGGCCCTTTTGCTAGTTGTTCAGTGTTTGTCATCTACATTTGGGTTGGCTACTTGCAACTCCTTCCACACCTCCTAGGAATCCAAAGTCTACCTCCAATTTCTTTGTGCTTGGTCCCTCTGTCTCTGTAGATACTTTTATTGAAAAGGACCCAGGACAACCCTGTGCTGGCTTTCTCTCACATGTGGTCTACCTGTGGTCCTTGAAAAATGCTCATGCATCCATTTCCTCTGAGAAACTCTGGGGGTACAGACTGATTCCTTGGCAGCTTCCTGCGTCCCACTGCTACAGGGTGTTTTAGCACTCTCATTTTGAGTTAGTTACTAGTCCTCCATGTTCCCAAAAGGTAGGGAGTATATTTCAAGCTCTGTGAGTGATTCCATGGATGGCCATCCTTACAAGACTGGAGGTGAAGGAGGTAACTTCTACCTCTTGAGGGAGGGAAACTTGGAGCACAACAATAGCTCAAAAAATGTCTTTCTGAACACCCTCTTTACTCTCATGATTCCTTCATATTCTCAGTGTGAATGAGGGGACCTTTGGTGAATGACCTAGAATTGTGAAACTAGTACTTGACCGTTTCACTTCTATAGGCAGCACATGGAGGCCTGTCTCATAAGCTCTGAATCTATCCTGCTGATTCCTCAATCAAATGGCATAATGAGACTATCATTTTAACAGCCTATTTACAGTATACTTTTCATGTAAATAAGAATACTTACTTAAATGAAGTAGGATCACACTAACCATACTTTTTGTGATCTACTTTTTATAGTTAATAACAGTTTGTAAACAAATATTATACAATTAGTACCTACCTCTTTACATCCCTGCTCTTTCCTGACTTCTAAAGCATTAGTTTAGGTAATCCAATCAGTTCAAAACTACTAAGACTTTTCTTTCCGTGGTGAGGGCATAGAGGAGGGTTGCATTTAGATCTCTATCTGTGCCTGGATCCACACAGAGGATGTCCCAAAAAACAGCATCACTCCCCATTACTGATGTTGTGGCTGTTATTTTCCTTAGCACCCAGAGGAACCAGCTTCTCTGCTCTGATTTCCCCAGCTGTTTGCTTAGTACCATGCTGAAATATTCAGGGCTGGGACAGGGGAGAGGTTTTGGAAAGAAAAGAGGGCAAGGGAAACAACAAGCAATAGCTTGTGACATTTTACTATTAGATTATTTGATATCTTTACTTCAGAATAAAACCATACCTATTTCTTTTAAAAAGCAAACTGATGCTTAATAAAGAAAATCTTGAGTTGATAAACCACTCAGTGGAAATTTTTTTTATTTTCTTCCTGAATTATTCTCTCTCCTTACCACCGTATACCTTGTGGACACTGGTTTTTAAAATAGTGCATATCAGGTTTCATGTTCTAAAACCAGGTTAAAGAGGCATGCTTTGGTAATTTCAAAATAAAGACAAAAATGATGCCAAATCAACCACAGACAAGAAATGTATTTAGTTACATCTAGCTACATTAGATCATCTTGTCCACTCCACCCTATCTTGTACACATCCCAAATATCACTTATAGTCTGTTTCCTCATTTTGTCATACCTCCTAGCAACCATTTGCTTCAAACTCATGTGTAAAAATCACCCTCCATGTTAAAAAGTCCAACTTCTTTGTCATTTTATTTGTTTATTTTATAGTATGAATTATATATGCCACTCAGGAATGACTTGTGGAGTTTTCTTTTCCTAGGATCATTAGGTTTAGAAATAAAAGTTGTATATTCTTACCTTTCTTGTTAACTTTCCATCTTCCCAATTCCCCTCATGAGACTCTTGTCTCACATCCTGTGTTCTTTTCTAAAACCAGATTTACCCCACCTTCAGGGGCTCTCTGAAGGCCTCTCTGTCAAGCTGGCTTTGCTTATGTAACAGATGTGTGTGAGTTGGTGAATTATCCAGTTATGAATCAACCCAATGTTTTCACCAATTGCTAATATGATCTGCCTCTAGTCATCTCCTCCTATGCTTCTTGGTGTAAGGAACTAGGAGGGATGCAGGACATCCTTGAGCATCTGAGAAGAGGTCTGTCCAGTTCAACCCTTTTCTACTAGTTTCTTTTCAGGGTGTCCTTAGCTTAAAATATACTTCTATTGATTAGCCAGAAGTATTTTCCTGTCTGATAGGCCCATGTATTCTGTTTAGCCTGAATTCCTCAAATGGCTTTGTTTTCTTCAGTGTCTTAAAATAATTTAGTTTGATCTTTACCTGAGGTAATTCAGGAACTTTGAGTGTGGAAACTACTGAATGCTTATACATGTGCCTTTGACGTAGGCCTGTGCTGTGGCTAAGTTTTAACATTTAAAAATTCTCCTCTTTAAAAAAAAAAGTGAAGCTGTGATTTGTGACCAGTTATCTTTCTTCACACAAGATTCTAATTTTTTTTCAAGGTTAATTCTTCATCATGCTAGTTCCTCATGATACAGACATTATATTGAAAATTTGGTCTGTGGTCACATTAAGTTTGAAAAATACTTTTTAAATTAAATTAAACCTGTTTTTAAAATTGCCTAAAAATACTACTGTTTGTTGGGTTGTGGTGGTTGGTGTGTGTGAAGGATGTTGAGAAATATGAAACATTTCTCAAACTCACTTTTTCCCCAAAGAGCATTCTGTGGGATTATTATGCCATGGAACATGCTTTGGGAAGCACGATCTTTCACTGTACTCATGGGAACCAAAAATATGAGAATAAAAGTGCCCAAGTAAGTAAGGATCACCACACCTTAAAATAGAGCATTTGTGAAAAAAAAAAAAAAAAAGAATAATAAAAAAAAAAAAAATAGAGCATTTGTGTAAGTTCTTGGTGTTTACCTTTTTATATTGTATATTATTTTCCTAAGAATTCAAATTTCCAGATCTTTATCAGCTTTTTTTCCCTCTATAAGTCTGTGTGTATATTGGAGGGGTTCCCTTCAAAACACAGACAGGTAAACAATCTCATTTCCCAGAGACTGGCTCTGTGTTCCTCTAAGTGGAATCAGGCCGCACCTGACTTCTCCATGGCTCTTAAGCAGTATCAGCCATAATGTAGCTCTCAGGCCCTCAAAATTCTGATTCTATAGATCTGGGGTGGGACTCCGGCATATATATGTTATAAAAACACCCATATGTGTTTTTTATGTGATCTCCCAATTGGCTAGATATTTGACAAGTTTAGTTAAATTAGTTGGGTACCCTTAACCCAGGGTAAGGTGCCATTTGCATTTTTGATGTTGATATTAAGATTTCTATGAAAACGCAAAACAAAGGACTTTAGGAAAAGGCATATCCCTTTAGATACTTTAAGAACACTTTTCCATGTCTTAATATTGCTTTTTCCCTCTCCTTGTCCCTTTCTGGATCAATCTGCCTCTATTCATTTCCCTGAATGAGTGTGTGCGTGTGTGTTTGTTGCATGTGTATACCTTTGTCTCTGTGTGACTTTACCTCCTACAGCCCCATGCATGTGGTGTCTACATCAGCTCAGCTGGGCCCCTCTCAGCTCCCTGCAGTTTACACAGGTGTCTGGCTCTTCGGACTAGCGTGGTGTTTCCTCCAATCCTCACAGGCTCCTCTGGCATGCATCACCTCCTCCAGCCCATGCATTCTGTCTGTCTTTTCTTTATCCCACAAGGACAAGAGTACCAAAGGCTGGGCCAGACAGATGGTTTGGAGTCCTGATAATGGGTATGTCCCTAGGGAAAAACCTCCCAAGAATGGTCCATGCCACTTCCTATTATAGGGACAGGCAGAAATATTTGCATTGTTTTAAAAAGGCTTCTTGTCAGCCAACCCTATCTCCCTACTTCTCTGCGCCTACCTCCTTTCTCGCTGTCCTCATTTCCAGACAACTTCCTCTTTCATTCTCTTGCATTTGGGTTTTTTCCTCTTTGTCTTTACCAAAAAAATGTATCCCCCTCTTCTTTTCAATCCAAGTGTTTTCTTGTATGAGGGGAAAATTCAAACCATTCAGCTATAAATGGGACAGATGTGAGGATGTGAAATTTACATTTGGATAATTTGGATTATAATTTGGATAATTCCTCTGTTATTCTCCCAAAAGAGTATAGATGCAGTCACATTAAAGAGATTCTTTCCCATCCCTAATACTTTATTTGTATATAAATAATGTAAATCTCAGTATGGTCTTTTTCAAGAATTTACTCCAGACAAGGCAAAAACATGCATGTGCCCTCTAGAGCATTGAATTTCACATTTGAAAATTTAAAATCCAGGGAGGAGAGAAAAAAAACTCCAAAAATATTTTCAGAAGAGAATGTTACTGGAGCCCCCAAAAGATATTTATGTTGGGAGACTGCTATGTGAATAAGATGATTTGTCTCATGGGATGGGGGATGGGCAGTGGATTGATTCTAGGGGATTGAACTGTGTTTGCCTTCCACATACATACTGGTCACTCAGATTTGGCAAAACTGAAATTTCAGCAGTGCCTACATTAGCTCTGCATGTTCACATTCTGCTTATTCCTCAAAGCTCAGTTCAAATGCCAAATCTTTCTCCAAACCTTTCCTGATCCCAACCCCATCACTCAACTTCTATATTACTTCATGTTTGTCTGTTTTGCAGCAGTTATCACTGTCCACCTCCTCTATTTTACCACAATAAATGGAGACCATAGACCATATATAAGATGTTTTGACACTTCAAATGAGATGCCCTTTTGGTTTTGATTGGATATTCATATAACCTTTTCAAAGAGATTAGTGATAGAGCTAACCCTTATCTGTAAGTTTTGGATTTATATTAAGTTTCATCCCATGTACAAAACCATTCTTTCCTATGAATAGTTTTTTTTTTTTTTTTGCATTGGGGAGTATAAAAGAAAGCCGAATGTATTATCGTGATTTTTGCTTCAGGGACTTTGGGACAAATTAAAAGTCCTAAACTCTGGTGCCAGAAAAAAAAGGGACGCTTTGGTGGCAGATCAATGTAAGGTGCAACTAATATGTTTTGCTATATGTAAAGTATTTAATGTGGTATGTTATACATAACTGGACTCTGCCATCTCCTGTTGAACAAATTTGGATGAATTTAATGGACAAGTCTTGAGTGGCTTTGGAATTATGAAGCTCTTGGTTTAGAAACAATTGGGAATTCCAGATCAGAGAAAAGATAAATAAAGAGAGCAGGTAAATGTCACCACAGAAAAGCTAACATTTTCCTGGAAGTCTAAAGAGTTTAGGGAAGGAAGACCTTCCAATGGAAATGCTAAATACTTAGGAAGTGACTACAAGGAAAATGGCTCTATAATGATAGCCATTTAAAGAAATTGTTAAAGCATCCCACCATCTAGGTAAATTCTCTCCTTTTCCTTTTTGCTATGGACTGTTTTTTACCCCAGAACTTTGGTAAATATAATTTTAGTGCTTATTAAATTTGGGTTGAATAACTGCGTTTCATACATTTTTCCAGGTAAAGTCTTCACCTTTATAGTTTAGCAGGGGGGCATTTAGTTGTCAAAATTGCAGTTTCACGGAGTTTCAACTCTTAGTTAAATAATATCTTCAAGGTTGCAAAATGTTGCTACTTGCCAATTCTACAATTTAATGTTCCACTTTCCTCATTTGATTTTTATTTGCTTAGGATTTCAGATGAAGCCTTCCTTTGTGTGTGCTCATGTCTGGAGGGCGGCTCAAGGAGGACTTCCTAATTCTGTCAAGATACTGGCAAGCTTTCTTTTAGGACAACAGACCCTCAAAGACTCCTTCGCCTTATGGAATTCTGTTGGATGCAGTGAGTGCCTTAGAGTACCATGAAAAGCATATTCTTAGCAATTGAAGATAATGTTTTGTTTAAATACTTAACCTCTTTTGCTGATTGAAACAGTATTGAGGGTAGTTCCCAGATACTTGCTTGTGCTCTAGGGGTTTTACCTTCATAACTTTGTAGTTCCCATGAATCATTTCAAGAATTTATTTTCCAACTTAACTAATATTTCCAATGTGTGAACTTCTAGAAAGAAACTTTTATGCCAAATGTGTTTCAAAAGCTTTTCCACTAGCACGTATCTGAAAGCAGCTGAACCCAGATAGAGAATTATTAAAGAGCAATATATGAGGACAAATCACTGGAAGATGAAAAGGTAAAAGATGGTCATACACTTGCTTTTACCCTCTGAAGCCCTGTCAGGTGGAAAGGGGTCAGAATTTGGCTGGTCTATGTCTGAGAATAGTGGTTCTCCACACTTAGCCCAGACTTACTGAATCAGAATTTCTGGAGGTGGGGCTCAACCATCTGGGTTTTAAGAAGTCCTCCAGGTGGTTCTGATGCAAGCTCAATTTGGAGAACCACTGGTGTAGAAGATAATAATTGCTATCAAAGGTTTTGGAGGTTCTGTGCAGAGAACCTTTTAATGAACTCTGAAAACCTGTCCCATTGTTTCAGGCCACCAATCTGAGATATTACCCTGAGAGGCTAATTCTACTTTGCTGAAGTTGGATAGGTTTGGAGTTTACCTTCCATGAACACGGCAATGGAAAATGCCACTGTTCAATGAGAGAATGGAATGAGAATAAAACACTATTTTGAAGATGGATTTGACTTCAAGGACTTCCTGAAAGGCTCTTGGGTTTTCCCAGGGGCTCTTGGACCACAGTTTGAGAACTGCTGTTCTACATAATGATCTATTTGTATCCAGTTGTATTTGCCACTGGTTTTAGGCAGAATCAGAGATTTAGTCCTCATGTAGTTTCTATTACATATATATTAGTCTTATTTTTATTGTAAATTCCTCTTATGTGTATAAATATTCTCCACAGTGTCTAATTTAGGGCTAACTACTCTACACATAATTGATAAAGAAATGCAGAAATAATAACTTAATAATTATGGGCTGATTGACATTTTTAAAGTGCCATCACTTTATAATAAAGAAGGGGAGAAGGAACATTTTCTTCTGGTCATACTACAGAAGAATTAAAATGGAAGATTTCTTAATAGAAAATTTAAAAACAATAGAATGTTCACATACTGTAATAGTTTGATATTACTGATGAATTCCAAAAAGAAATATTGGATTATGTTTGTAAACTGATCTTTTCCTCTGGGCATATTAGATTATATTGGATTCATAGGTTTACTTGACTAAGTATTTAAATAAACCCCTTGTGCCTGTAGGGCATCACAGATAAAAGGCAAAGGACAGAGTTAAGTGTTCTTAATGTTGGAGTTTTGATGTTGGAGTTTGATGCTGAAGCCTTAAGCCAGAGCCCTGGGACATAAGTTCACAGAGGAAACAGAAGCAAGCCCCAGGAAGAGAGGAACCCAGGAAGCCTCAACCCTCACACACATCAGCAGACATCTTGCTTCACCACATGAAAATAGACTTTGGTGAGGGAAGTAACTTACACTTTATGGCCTGGTTTCTGTAAGCTCCTACCCCAAATAAATACCCTTTATAAAAACCAACCAATTTCTGGTATTTTGCATCAGTACCCCTTTGGCTGACTAATACATATACTGTATTTATTTATACTTTAAAATCATTTATTTTTTGAAATAGACTGGAATTTACCTGGTGATATTTTTTCAGCTTAGCAATTAACTTCTGTTTTAGCACCAAAATATCTGGTTTTGAATTGACCACTAATTGTGTGAATTTGGACAGTTTGCTATAGTCTCTCTGTTTAGTTTACTTATCAATAAAATATGGAAAATAACAATGCTTCTCTCACAGGATTCTTCTGAAGTTGGAATTAGATTATATTTTTAAAGTGCTTAGACCAATCCATGCACATAGTGGATACTCAGTAACTGTTTGTTGAACTGAAAATACTTGTTTATCAAACTCTAAATAAATATTGTTCATTTTATTAATTATTCTTTTTAAACATGATTATTTAAGACTGATTACATTACAGAAGTCACATTTGGAACATCAGTTCTGTGTCTTCTTTCTATTTAACCATGTGCTATTAATTCTTTTTAGTGGTACTACCTCATGAACCCCAATATCTTTTTTGAAATGCTTCCTCAAATTTCCTCCCATTTAATTTTTGTGTGTTTGGGTTGGTTTGTTTTTGTTTTTTAGAGTTCATATTAGCTTTTTTTTTTATATTTGGCTTTTTTTTTTAAATACAAAAGCTTTAATCCTATTAAATTAGCTTCAGTTACTTTTTATATATTTTTCTAAGTGTTTCACATCTGGGCCTTGGAATGCGTGCATTATGTGTTTTCAGGTTAAAAAAAAACTCAACTATCAGAGAACTGTGTGCAACCAACTTATGTTCCCAGCACTTCTAGTCTCTTCTGAGTCCCCAGATTAAGTAAACATATTGTGATATTATTATAGCTCCCTCTGAATTATTGCTTTCTTATATTAATAATAATCTTTTGGGGATTGTTACCAAGGCTTTTCACAAAGCACCCATTTTGGAGATGGTTTAGGTACTAAGTTTGCCTTAAAATTTTTTCCAGTCTGTGTCTTCACTTTAAAAATGAAAATTAGCTAACAGACTGTCATGAGACCTTTCCCTCTTCTACAACTGTTCTCACTCCCTCCACACCTGACATTAGGCACATGTGTCTGAGCATGACCCTTGGTTTCTTCTATGACTCATTGTTAATCATTATAAGGAATAGCTCCATCAGTTCATAAATTTGAAGTAAACTCAATATCCCACACACTCTGTCAAATGATCATCAGCAAGCTGTTTAGGTTGACTCATAAACTCTTAAACTCCCATTATTTGGAGGAGATTTGGGATATATTGACAAACAAATTTGCACATTTTAGGTTTGTTCAAACAAGGCCTTCTGTATTCTTCAGAATATATAAATTGACCTTCTGCAGGCATCTTGTCCATGAACTAAATATGTAAAATCTGGGATTATTCAGTAAATACAGTTTATATGCACCTCACGTTGTAATGAGAGAATGTATCACGGCAAATCCTGGTCAGTGAAAAGTGAGTATTCCTTCCCAAGAATCTATTGTAGGCCAGTATCACTTTGTTGAGAATTACTATAAACATAAATAAATTCACCAAAGAAGGGCATGAAGTTAAGACTGAGGAGTAGAATAATTTTTTAAATGCATAACATCCTTGCTCTGTGAGGCAGAGATAGTTTACTCAGGTGTTTTCTTATCTATTCTTGCACATTTATTTTTCCGGAAGAACTTTAGGACATTTAGAACTTTTTTTTAAATTGTAAATTTTTTTAAAAAACAACTTGTGATTTTATTGTAATTGTACATCTGTTCATTTGCTCAATCTTCCCTCATGGATCTCAGTAAGAAATTTTCATTTAGGTTGCTTTTGCCCTTGTCACTGGGATTTCTACATTATATTTTTGCTAGTTTCTTCTGTAATATTTTAAATTATTTCCCTTATCCTTGAAATAAAACACAGATTTTATTTTCCACATTAAGGCATGATTCAGGCTAATCTGGTAACATTTCAATTTTCTTTCCCTTTAAAAGGTCAAACATGCCCATGGAAGTAAAACTATTGAAGTTTAAATAATAACAATGTCCCACCATCCTCAACTCTGTTTTCAGAGACATTCTCTATTTTATTTATGTATCTGTCTGTCTACCTATCTATCTCTCCTCTATATAATGAGCACTTTTATTGAGGTATTATTTACATATAATAAAATTCACCAATTTTAGGTGTACAATTTAATCAGTTTTGACCAATGCATAACCAGTACTATCAGGATACAGTTTCCATCACTCCCCAAAGTTCCTCTGTACAATAAATCCCCTCCTGGTCCTCATCCTTGGCAATCCCTGAAGAGCTGTCTGTAACTATAGTTTTTGTTGTTGCATAAAATAAAAAATTGATAAATTAAATTTCACACTAATTGTACTCTCATTTTTATTCTTGACTTCCTTTTGATTGCTCTGGTTTAATTCATTCTCTCCCTCTCTCTTTTTTTATGGTAGAAGCTAAGATCATTTATTTGAAACTTTTTGCCAGTATAAGTATTTGGTCCTATGGATTTCACTCTAAGTACTGTTTTGTGCTGTATTACTTCAGTTTTGATATCTTGCATTTTCATTTAAGTTCTGTTCAAAATATTTTCTAATTTCACTTGTGATTTCATCTTTGATTCATGGAAAATTTTCTCTCTATGTGTATAGGTATTCCATTATTGATTTCTAGTTTAATTTCATTGTAGTCAGAAAACATGCATTGCATAATTTCAGTCCTTTCTTAAGACCAAGAATACAGTCTATCTTGATAAATATTCCATATGAACTTGAAAAGAATATGTATTTTACTCTTATTTTGTGGAGTGTTATATAAATGTCAATTAGATCAGATTGGTTGATAGTGCTCCAGTCTTCTATATCCTTAGTGATTTTCTCTCTATTTGTTCTATCAAGTACTAAGAGACGCATGTTGAAATATCCAACTATAACTGTAGATTTATTTTTTTCTCATTTCACTGCCATCAGTTTTTGCTTCACGGACTTTGAAAGTCTTTGTTGGTGCTGTCTTCTTTTGCTGTTGTAACAAACTACCAGAAACTTAGTGAATTAAAAGAATACAAATTTATCTAACAGTTCTGTATATCAGAAGTGCAATGTGGGACTCACTAGGCTAAAATCAAGGTGTCAGCAGGACTATATTACTTTTGAAGGTTCTACGAGATAATCTACTTCATTTGATTTTCCAGTTTCTGGAGGCCACCCACATTCCTTTGCTCATGGGCCCCTTCTTCCATCTTCAAAGCCAGCAACGTTGTAACTCTCCCACCCTTCTTCCTCCACCATATTAATCTGACACATTCAGATCTTCTACTTTTGAGGACTCATGTGATTAGTTTGGGCCTACCCAGATAATCCAGGATTATCTCCCAATCTTAAAAATCGTTACTTAATCACATTTTTAAAGTCCCTTTGGCCATGTAAAGTAACATATTCATAGGTCCCAGGGATTAGGATGTGGATACTATTGGAGAGGGACAATAGTCTGCCTAACACATCTATGTTTGTCATTAACATTATGAAATGTCCCTCTTTATCCCTGTCAATATTCAATGCTCTGAAGTCTACATTATCTGATATTAATGTACTGATCCAGCTTTTTTTTGTATTAATGTTTGCATGGTATATCTTTTTCCATACTTTCACTTTTAACCTTTCTGTGTTTTTATATTTTAATTGGTGTTCTTGTAGACAGTACATTGTTGGATCTTGCTTTTCCTCGCAATCTGACAGTCTCTGCATTTTAACTGATACTATAAATAGTATTCTATTTTGCTGTGTTAAATTTCTTGAAATTAGTTGGAATGCTGTGAGCCTTTTGGGGCTTTGTTAGGTTAGGCCCAGAGAAAACTTTAGTGTAAGGTGAATTGAGCCCCACTATACCTTCTGAGGATTCTCCTTGATGCTCATATATTGCAATGCCTTTCCACTCAGGTTGGTAGAACACTAATTATCTCCATCTCTGCACAAGCCCCACACACAGAGGAGCTACTTCTTTCCAGGGTCCTTTCACCTGCGTATTAGTCAGGGTTCTCTAGGAAAACAGAACTGACAGCAATATCTATAAATAGCCTGAGATTTTATAAAATTGTCTCAGGTGACCATGGGGTTGCGGAAGTCCAAATTCTGTAGGGCAGGGTGCAAACCAGGGATTCTGATGAAGTGCCTGGACGAGTTCACTAGGAGATGCTGGCTGTCTGAAGTAGAGATGGAAATTCTGTCTCTGAATGCTGAAATCACTTCTCTTTTTAAGGCCTTCAACTGATTGATAAGATGTCACTCATTGATGATGGCAATCTCCTCAGTTGATTGTATTTGTAATCATCCACATATGCAGTCACCTCACTGATGCCTAAGTCCATAAAATGCCCTTGTATTACAGTTAGCCCAGTGCTTGCTTGACCCAACAACTGGGCACCATTCCCTGGCCAAGTTGACATACTAGCCTAACCATCACACCTGTCTTACACCTGGCAGACCATGACTCAGCCTGCTTTTTGAACTCTTTCCCTAAAAACTAAATAATTATTGTGTTACTGACCCTTAGTACATATAGAATATTATCTGTTGGCTAACAAACAAGCCACACTTACCTGCTTCCTGTCCTGCTCTATTTTAATGACTTTAATTTTTAGTGGTTACTCCCATTCATCTAAATAATCTCTGCTTATTGATTTATCAACATTAGACTTGATCTGTTGACTCCCTGCTATGATAGATACATATTTTGCTCTTTTACTCTAAGCCTCCTCTCTTTCCTCTCCTTACAATAGAGTTATACCACAATTTTTAAGTCTTCTATTTGTTACTACTTTAATCTGTGTTTCTTGTTCCATTTATTATGCAGTATCTCTTGACTCCCCACTTTTTAAGATGTTGATGTTACTGCCTTTACCTTCCCACTATATCCCCTTCCATATTTCACCTCCTAACTTCTCTCCATTGTACTTTTACATTATCTGATAATTCCACACTGCTCTGTAAATATAATTGTCTTCTAACGCTTTATTGAAAACCAAGAACTGTGGATGCATTGTGTCTAGGCAAGTTTTCTTCACTACGGAGTCAGTATTATGGGATGATGATATTTCTTTTTGTGGTTTTCCAGTGTCATAACCCCTATTCCTCTCAAAGGAGAATATTCCTAGCACCAATTGTTTTTTTTTTCCTTTGTAGACAATCTTCTTTATTCCCTCTGGAGGTTTCTGGATATTGTCTTTAATCTCGGTATTTTGAAACTGCACAATTACATATGTACCTAAGAGTAGCTCTCTATGGTTTCATCCTACTCAGCACTTAGTGAATCATTTTACCTTGATGACATGCCTCCCTTCAGCTCTGCAAAATTTATTTATGTTATTTCTTTTATAATTTCTTCCTCTTCAATTTCCCATTCTCCCTTTCTGAACTGATTTTCTGCCTATCTGAATTGAACTTCTATGTGTCTTATCTGTCCCCTCCTCCAGTATTTTCTGCATTTCTATCTTTGCATTTGGCTCTCTGGAGGTTTCTTCAACTTTATCTTTTAACTTTTTAATTAAATTGTTTTATTTTAATTAAATTATTTTATTTTAATTAATTTAAAGATTTTTAAAGTCTTTCTTTTTCTCTGTTATATTTTGCACCATTTTTATTTTAAGAATAGAATATTTTCTTGATTTTCTCAGAGAATGCTAATTAATGCTAGATTTCCCTATTATCCCTAGATATTTCAGAAGTCATATTTATTTCTTCCTCTTGGCTTTCCTCTTTGATGTTGCAGTTTTTCCTCATATTTTTGGTGGTCCTGGTTGTCCATTTGTATCTATGAATGAGGTCATAAATGACTGAGAACTCTGGCCATGGAAGGAGTTGTCAACCAGCAAGCATTGCCTTAGTGTAAGTAAGGGTCACAAGTCATTATGCTAGAAGACCTAAATATTGGGAAAAGGGCTTTACCCCATTATTTTGGTAGTTCTTTTCATTGTTTTATTGGTTTGCATTATACCTTTAAATACTATACTTAAACTTACATTTCTTGTCTCTTAATTTGTAGTAGGAGCAGTAATACTCCTTGCTTTTCTTTCCATTTTCTATACTCTGTCAGCTACACCTTTTATTTTACATTGTCAAAGAATGACATCTATATTTTGAATTCTAACTATGTTTATTTTGAGGGGTTTACTTCTAGATTTATTCTTTGATTTGAACCTAATATTTGTTACTTATGTTTAATATTATGAACACATAAATATCATTCACCAGTAAGTCAAGTAAGTAGTGTGCTCATGTTTCATTCCTCTCCCTATGGGTCCAAAGTTATGACCTCCTCACCAGAGAGCAAATGCTCAGATCCAAAGCTTGACCTTTCCTTGTTTTCCATTGAATGTTCTCAATCAGTCCACATTTAGTGTGCTTCATAATTGAGCCACAACTTTCATATACAGTTGTTTTTTCCTTTGAATTACTATTTGCCATTCTTTTTTCTTCAGAGAGAAGAAATATATGCTTGCTTTATTATGCATTAATATTATCCAGGTTCTTAGTTATTCTGTCTTTTGCTTGGAATCCATTCTTTCCTTCTTGACAATAAATTTTTGGGAGCTGTGAAAGATTTTGTTTTGTATTTTAAAAATGAATCTGCTATACAGTCTATTTTATTAGCAAAATGTCTTGTAAGTAAGAAAATCTAAAAATTTGTTCCCTAATTTTCAAGAGAATCTTTTGTTTATGTATTAGTAAAATTAATTTATAATAAGATCCATAGGGCATTGTTGGTATATTAATTACCAAATGATTGATGAGCGAATTCATACTTTAAGGAGAAAACATTCCATCGAGGGAAGTTCCCAGTAGCAAACATATATAGCCCTAAGGTCACAGGTCACAGTCCATGGGAGGTGAGTATTTGAATATCACTGAAAACTCTTTTTTCCTCTTGGTAAACCCACTAGATAAAAACTTAATTTCTTGATGAAAAGATACACAATAACTATAAATAAAATTATACAGAAAATTATATATCAGCTAAGGCTCTTTGTTCCTTTATGTGAAATTTTCAACCTTCTTCTTCATCTCTAAAACAAAGAGTTGTGTCAACAATCTTTTTTGCCTTCGTGGTTTTACTTTAAATACCATTTTGCTTCACGACATACGGTTTTACCGGTAATTTTAAACAAGGCTGAATCAAAATATTTGGGGCTTATAATTTCCTGTTTATTTGGAACCAACTGTTCTAATTTGGAATAATTGCTTCCAAGGCCTGTTGTACAACAGTCATTCTTGATTTCTCTTTATTGGTCTCCTTAGATTCCAGGCTGTCTTCTTTCTGGTTAACTCTCAGTTTACTGGAGTACATTCTTACAGAAGTTCCTCAGACCATCCTTCTGTTTCTGCATATCTGAAAATATTTTTATTTTCTCTCAGGTATTTTATAGTTTGACTTGATGTAGAATTTTAGTTTGTAAATTGTCATGTTTGTTTATGCCTTGTTAATTTTTGGTTTTATTTCCCTGTGGTCAGAGAATAAATATATAACTTCTCTTATAATTTCAATATTTTCTTTTTAAAAATGGTATAAACAATTGTTTTTGGTAAATGTTATCTGGACACTTGAAAAGGATGTGTATTTACTATTGTCAGAGTTTGGTAAATATTTTTTATAGAAACCATTTAAATTATATAATTCAGATTGTTTACATTCTCATTTATTTTTTCCTATTTGATCCAAGAAACAATTGCCAACTATTAACGTGTTTCTCTTAATTACTCCTGACAAAAGTGATTGTTTTTCCTTATGCATTATTTAGCCCATTCATGTTAATGAATATTTTAATTGAGAAATGTACTCTTTATTAATAAAAAATGACTTATTTGCCCTCTTAAATTGTTTTGACTTGAATTTTACTTCATCTGATATAAATTTTAAGGTCTGTTTTATTTTAGTTTGCAGTGGCTATTTATATCTTTGCTCATCCAATTACTTTAAACATTTCTCAAACTATTATGGATATTTCTCTTTGAAGTTTTTATATTCTTAAGTTGGAATTTTTGTCTCATTCTTAAATGGCAGTTTAACCATTGTTGTCATACCTATATTTGTTGTTATATCTGTTACATTATTTTATACTTTCTTTTACTGTCCTCTTGATTGATACTTTGTTTTAAATATTTTGCCCTGTCAACTTTACTTATTTTTAATAATTTAAAGTTTTATTTTCTATCTAAACTTATATTCATGTATTATTTATTTATTTATTTAGACTTACACAATGGGAATTTATTAGCTTACTGTTTAAGGCCAAAAATATATTGAAGTCAAGTTATCATCAAGCAGTGCTTTATTCCCAAAGCCAGTGATCCTTGCTTCCTTTGCCACAGGGCGATATCTGCTGGTCTCCCTTCTCTTCTGGGTTTTGTTGCTTTTAGCTTCTTGTTTCTGTGACTTTCTCTCTTTGTATTCATTACTTTTATAAAGGACTCCAGTAATAGGATTAAGACTCATCCAGGCGGTGGACTTGGCCCAGTGGTTACGGCGTCCATCTACCACATGGGAGGTCCGCGGTTCAAACCCCGGGCCTCCTTCACCTGTGTGGAGCTGGCCCATGCACAGTGCTGATGCACGCAAGGAGTGAGCCCTGGAAGGAGAGCTGCCCAACACGAAAGAAAGTGCAGCCTGCCCAAGAATGGCACCGCACACACGGAGAGCTGACACAAGATGACGCAACAAAAAAAGAAACACAGATTCCTGTGCCGCTGACAACAACAGAAGCAGATAAAGAAGATGCAGCAAATAGGCACAGAGATAGACAACCAGGGTGGGGAGGGGGGGGAAGGGGAGAGAAATAAATAAATAAATAAATCTTTAAAAAAAAATAAAAGACCCATCCAAATGAAATGAGTCACACCTTAACTGAAATAGCCTTGTCAAAATGTCCTACTTAAGATGGGTTTACTCTGACAGGAATGGATTAATTTTAAGAACATGTTTTTCTGAGGTACATACAGCTTCAAGCTACCACACATCACCCTCTGATCCTCCCAAAAGAGACATTTTCTTTCTATATACAAAACACATTCACCCATCGCAATATCCCCAAAGCCTTCAGTCATTTCAGTAATTATGCTTAGCACAAAGTCTCATCACACTCATTTACAGGTGTGGTCTGTCTTGGGACACAGTTCTCCTCTGTCTGTAGGCCTTTGAAACCTAAAGAACTAGTTATCTGCTTTTAATATCCAAAGGCTGGGCAAGGGTAGGATAAACATTCCTATTCCCGTAGGGAGAGATTGGAAGGAAAACAGGGGTCACAACTTCCAAATAATTCCTAAACACAACAGGGCATGCTCCATTACATTTCAAGGTCTGAGAGTCATCTATGGAATGATGTTTTATCCTCAGGCCCTGATGTAGTGACAGCTCTATACCTCCCAAGCAGTTGTGCAGCAGCATTACTCTCCTCAAACACTGGAATGAAGATTCCACCCTTTGAGAACATTGAGGAGACAGCCAGACTCTCTGCAATCCCTGGAGAATAGGCTCCCACATCTGAGGACACAGTGGTAATAGTGATCTTCCTAACAACAGGGTGGAAGGCCCACCTTCTCCAAGCTCCAGGCAGACTCAATCTTTTCACACACATTAGCCATTCCACTCTCTTGGGCCAAGAAGGTGTATTTGGTCCAGACATCAACTTCTATGGTCCTGCCCTCAAAGTAATTTTTCCTTCAATCTGTCCCTTTTAGTCCAGATGGGCAGTGGTTCTATTCATACAGATTTCACAAAAAAATACTTAGTGGTTTCACTTGTAACACACAGGGATCCAAACCATTTGATAGTAGGACTTTCCACAGATCCTTCCCAGATAACTGTACCTCCATTCCAGACTTATACTAAAATGACTGACTGCATCTATGTTCAGTTAAACCTCACATGTAGCACTATTCTCTGGGGACTCACTTTCTGGAAGTTCAGACTTTTCCAAACTATCAATTTGTTTTCTTTGTGCCCAGTACTTCAGTTCTCAGCTTATCCCTTTCCTCTCTGATTTCACTATAAGCTGCAAGGAGAAATGAGGCTGCACTTTCCACATCTAGCTCGAAAATCTTCTCGGCTAAATATCTGAATTCATCTCCTTTACAAATGTTGCAATCCATCTGACATCAAAACATAATTTTGCCAGGTTTTCTGCCACTTTAAAAAAAGAATCATCTTTCTTCCAGTTTACAATGACATGCCCATCATTTCTTTCTAAGGCCTCAGCAGAGGTAACTTTAGCATCCATATTTATTCCAACGGTCTCTTCAAAGCAATCTAAGCTTTTTCTGTCACACAGTTCACAATTCTTCCAACCTTTACCCATTACCCAATTCCAGAGGTGATTCCAAATTTTGGCTATTTGCTATAGCAGCACCCTTCTATCTTGGTACCAAAACCTGTATTAGTTTGCTAGATTGCTTTGAAATGAGTTTGCTTACAGTTTGAAGCTAAGAAAAGGTCCAAATCATGTCATCATCAAGGCAATACTTACTCCCTGAAGACCAGCTGCCATGATCCTTGCCTTCTCTGCCACATGGCAAGGCACATGGCAGCATCTGCTGGTCTCACCCTTTTCTTCCAGGTTCATTGCTTTCATTTTCTTGCTTCTATGGCTTTCTAGAATTTAATTTTAACAACCAGGAATCAAACAATAGAGATGATTCTTTCTATATACGATAAGGAAAATATCTGCTTTTATTTGTTTTAAACTTCCTCTATCCCATCTCCTTTTTTTTTTTTTAAAGAGTTTATTATAAAGCAAAAGATGGAGAAAGAATAGTCCTGAGACAGGAGTACATGGTGTGCCAAGAGGGAGATGTGTTTCTATTTTTTAAATTGAATTTATAATTGAAATCATTTCATCATGTTAATTATTGTTAAAATATGCTTTTAGTGTGATATATATTATTTAAATTAGTTTTATATAAAATGCTTTCTAGGTCACTAGAAATAATTTCATATTACTATACCTATATTATTTGATTTTCAATTTGACTCTTTTGTTGGTATAAATTTAAAGGAAAAAGTGTAAATGGTATAATTGAAAATTAGTATAGCTCTAAAAATCTCTTTATGTTGTTAGATGTAAAATCCTGGGTCAAAACCGTTTTTCCAAATATTGTCACCCCATTGTTTCCTAGCATGTAATGCCATGAGAAAAGTCTAATTTTTTTTCTGTCAATGATTTTAGGATTTTTTATTTTTCCTTAAAATTTATGATTTTCACCTATGTTTAGATTTATTTATTTCCATTAAATAGTTCTCATTCATGGTGAGGTATTTCAATTTGTAAAATTGACCTTAAATCGAATTTAAGAAATTAACCTTCTTATTTCAGTAAAATTATCTTCTTTTGTATCTTTGATTATTTAATCTGTTCCATTTGTCTTCTTATATACTGGTTAGATCTCCCATTTCAATTCTCTTATTCATAATCTTCACTCCTATTTCTTTAACTTCCTTCTTCTTTTCCTTTCTATTCATGGAGCGCTTCTTAGTCTTATCTTCAAGATCACAGAATTTTCTTTAATTCTGATTTTTACTGCTTTTGTGTTAATTTTAAAGCTGATACTAAATGATTTTTGTTTATTTAATGTCTTCTATTTCTCATATACTTTTTTTTTTTAAGATTTACTTATTTAATTTATTTCTCTTCCCTTCCCACCCATCCCCTCCCCGGTTGTCTGTTCTCTGTGTCTATTTGCTGCATGTTCTTCTTTGTCCACTTCTGTTGTTGTCAGCGGCACAGGAATCTGTGTTTCTTTTTGTTGCATCATCTTGTTGTGTCAGCTCTTCCTGTGTACAGCACCATTCTTGGGCAGGCTGCACTTTCTTTCGTGCTGGGCGGCTCTCCTAATGGGGCACACTCCTTGTGCGTGGGGCTTCCGTACATGGGGGACACCCCTGCATGGCATGGCACTCCTTGTGAACATCAGCACTGCACGTGGGCCAGCTCCACATGGGTCAAGGAGGCCTGGGGTTTGAACTGCGGACCTCCCATGTGGTAGACGGATGCCCTAACCACTGGGCCAAGTCTGCTTCCCTCATGTACTTTTAAAAAAATATTTTTTGTGCCTCCTAACTCCCTTCTTTTCCATTTCAGTTAGTTGTTGTCTTATCTATTATTTCACAGACTTCCATATTCCTGAATTTCCTTGAAAAGTAAAATAGATGCTATTTAAAGTTGATTTGAGTTACTTATTGTTTATTATTTTCAAAACTTAGCTCGTCATAACATATTATTTTATATTATTGTTATTGTATTAAAATCAACAATTGTAGGACAAGAAGCTATCCAAAGTTGGAATTTGTTCCCTAAGGAGTATTGGTAAAGTCTTCTTGGATTCCTTCACTGTTTCCTGGGATGCTTTTTGGATACTTCTCTTATATCTCAATCTGAGGTTCTGATGTAAATTTATGTCACCAGTTCAGTGATTCAGTACCATTAAGGGTGTTTGAAAAAAATCAGAATCATGGTTGACCCCAAATGGGTGGTTTGTTTCTGTATTTGGTGAAAACTGCTATGACAGAAATCAGCTCTTAATATCTAAATTTGCCTATCTTCCCTAGGTGGAGCGATTTTTGCCTTCTTCTGGATGCCTCCAGGATCAAGGAGAGGTTGTCCAGCCTTGGGGGAGACAGTCTTCCAGCAAGTTTGTATTCTGGGTGCTCTGCGCTTGCACATCCTCATAGTGATACTTTGGAAAAGTTATTGATTGGTGGGGATAGAGGAGACCCCAAGTGGAGAGTTCTTAATCTGTCCTTTTACTGGGTTACTTTATTATTTATTGCCCAAAAGCAAGATACTTATGAGAATGAAAGACGGCTAAATTACAATTAAGCTGAAACAATGGCTCTAAACTGAGACTGTCTTAGTCAATTGAATCATGTTGTTCTCCTTGCTTTGACCTACAGTTATTTTCTGCAACCACCCTTCATGTTAGGAATATTTATAGGGCTCTATGAAGTTTCCCTCTCTAATTAATATATGTATCAATCTATTAATAATAATAGTGGCTGTAACTTATCAATACTCACTATTATGATCATCTATTCCAGGGTTCCGCAAGTGAAATTAATATCTGCATCTCACTTTTGAAAAGTTTTCTTCTCAATTTCCCAGAAACCTTCCACCACTTGTCCCCAGTTTTTGAGATTAGTTGACATTCTTGGAGGAGAAGGAAGCCAGAAACCAGATGGTTGTTTCTTCCCAGTCTCCTTGCTTCCTCCCCATCTCACCTCTTCTGCACAGATATCCTTAGGTCATTTCACATATGTATCTTTTGTTCTCAAATAGGAGTTAAACTTTTTGAGAGAATGACTTTGTTTCCTAAGTCTTTGGAATTCCCCTTAGCTTCCAGTTTGATGCCCCACAACCCCCACCATGCTAAGTTTTTCCTGAATACTGTTGTGTCTATAATTCCAATAGATGGGAATAGATTTTTCTCGGAGCAAACATTTAACTTTCTTTATCTCGGTTGTCATTACAACTTAGTTTCTGATCCAATATTGCTGTTATAGTTGGATTTCATTCCCCATTTTATCTCAAGAAATAAATCAAATGATTTAGTCTTGGTTATATGATTTTTCTTCCTTTAACCAGAGCGAAATTCTAGGTAACTTAAGACAAATACTAAATCTGAACAGACTATTTACAGCACCATAGTTTCATATAAATGTGAATCAATCTTGAATATCTACTAATTGCAAGCTGAAAAGAACGATCCAGTCATTCTTAGGTCATCTAGCCATCATTAGTAGTATATTAACTTAGTGTTTGTCTAGGTCACTCTTCCTTAGCTTCTTCCTTGTACTTGTACAGTTATTATTTGAGTGATGATTAAATCAAATTGAATTGACTGAAGTTTCTACTTCAAAAGGAATGACTTTGCAATAACTGATTAAGGCCATAATATATTTTTCAAAACCTATAAAATTGTGCAGGGTAAAGTGTAAACTATAATGTAAACTATAGTTCATGGTTAGTAGCGATGCTTCAATATGTGTTTATGAAAATGGAGAAGCATTGGATTCCTTAAGGTTCTTGGCTATGATGCACAAAAGAATTTATGAACATACCAGTTTAGTTAGACCAGTAAAAAGAATTTATTTGGGAAATGGAGGAAAGAACAGAGTTTGCTGAAATATGGGAAAGACAGAAATGTTTGGTGCAGGCCCCTCTAGACAGAGAGAATGAGTTCTTCCTCTTGTGATTACCCTTTAAACTGTTAATTTTTCTTCCCCTTTCTTAATGTTAAGGGAATGGCCTCAGCTGTTATTCGTTACCCCACCAATGGTTGGACCAATTGTAAGTACTGTTCGGAATAGCTGGGGCCAAGGGGAGGTCCAGGAAAGACAAACGGAGACCTCAAGTTTACACTCTAGTGCCCAGCAAGGTCTTACAATCATGTTGTCAGCTGGCCATGCTGTCTGCTGACCATGTTATGGCTCCTCTCCTCCTCTGTTACCCTGCACTAATCTGCCTCATGCATTAATTGTAAGAAATGTACCATACTAATGAACGAAGAGATGTTAATGTGGAAAAGTGTGGGAAGGAGAGGGGGATGGATTATATGGGAATTCCCTATATTTTTTTATGTAACATTTATGTAATCTAAAGCTTCTTTAAAAATATTTTAAAAAGGAAACCTAAAGTTTTTAGTTGTTACTTTATGTAAGAAAAAAGGTGGCAAATGTTATTTGCATCACCTTTAAGATGGAAAGGGAGATGCCGAATTTTAAAAGGCTTATCTTGGATAAATATTAACCTTGATTTTTTACCTGGAACTAAGAGAATAATCTAACTCCAGTTCAATACACTATTTAGACTCAAATCATTAAGTATCATCTCCATTTTGTTCCAGATAAATGGATCAAAATTGTTCTGATTTTGTGTTGCTTACATTTCTATACTAAAAGAGAGAAGATCAAAAAGAGAATAGTCATTTCTTTTAAAGACTATAAATTTCTCAAGGGCATACATGAATCTTAAACTTCTTTGCATGTTTTCTACCACTTATTTATCACCTAGCACTATTCTGTAGGGACAGGTACATGCTTATTTTGAATTTGTCAACTTGAACTGAATTTTAATTATTCGCTTAATCAGACTCAGGATATACTGTTTGTAAGAAATTATAAGAGCTTTCTTATTTCATGTCAGCTCATGCTTTGCTTTTTCTTTTCCACACAACTCTCACATTTAATTTTAAGATTTCCTCTGATGAAAACAAAAAAATCAAATTATTGATTACTCTCAAATGTGACTTGGATTTTTAGCTATATAACTTTCTGGCTCTAGTTTTCTGAAAAGATATGCAGATAATGGAATATTATCTGCAGGGTTTTGTTCAGCCATCATTTCTGCCCCATGATTCCTCACCTAAATCTATTATCCTGAATTCTTCTCCTTATGTGAAATGGGGTTCAGTAAACTATCAGTGGAGAAAATTAGAAGATTTCATATTCAAAGCCTAAAGATTCATTGTTTGATTGATTTTATATTATGAAGGTATTAGAATTGTATTTCCATGCTAAGACTAGAATTCTAGACAAATAACTAATACTTTTGTTCCTTCTAGGATCTGGGACAAAATAACTTCCATGTAAAAAGCAAAGCATATGGAGTTTCTAGAGTTATATTTAACATTCCCAAAGAAAGAAAAAAAGTTGCAGATAAGAAGTTTGGACAGAGCAGCTCTAGTCTAAGCCTTGGATTAGGTTAGGTTTCCTGGACTCTTGGGGAGTAAGTTTTTCTCTAAACCTGGTGCAAGTTACACAGTTATTCAGTATATTCATTTAAGAATCCCTCCCTGAGAAAAATCTCACAAAGAAGGGCCAAAATACTAGTTTGCAGATGTTGTGCTGCTGTCCTTAGATGATCTTTACTGTGCGTTTTAAAATCCCTGTACAGATCGATATTAGGTATTATTATGGCCATGCAAAGGTAAAAATACTAGTTTTGTATTGCATATTCCCCTGAAAGAGATCAGTACTTAGCTGTAAAAAGTTTCAAAATACAACTTCAATGTGCCTTAGAAGGAAAAGAGTATAGGTTTTAGAATCCAAAGCTTAACTTTAAGTGTGGGATCTATGAGATCTTAGGCAAGTCTTGATCCTCATCAGACTTTTCTGATTGGCCAGAAGGGTGTAACAGTGTCTAGCTCATAGGTTTCTCTGAGAAAAAAAAAGAGAAATAATATATGATAAAACAAACAAATAAATAAACAACAAACCACATACAATAGGGTGTTCTGCAGACACAGGCATTTATTATCATGTTATTGCAGTATTGTATTCTTCCTGAAGTTCAAACCCTCCAATTTCCCCCTCTCTGTTGCTTTGGATTACACTTACTGCTGTTACAACACAGCAACAAGTTTGAGAAATAGTTATTTATTTGACTTATTATTATTCTCCTATACCCCCCCAGTACAAATGGAGATGGCTGTGTGAAAAATATGTGCACACTATTGTATCCTTGCCACAGATCACATCCAGGCGCCTTCCCTTTACCAATGATATTTTACAAGTTTGTATAAATGACCCAAGAGTTATATTCTTCTTGATATGGAACACAGCGACTACAACTCAGGACCTTGACCTCATGCCCATTTACCTTTTTTGCCATAACTGCAGTAAACTGGGATTTTAATAGAAGAAACAAGGATCATTTCACACCTGCTTTAAAGAGCTGTGTCGCTGGGGAAAGGTCATCCAATGTGAAGATTGTCCTGGAGATTGAACTTGGAAAGAACTGGTTCTAGACTCCATTTCTACAAAGTACTGACTACGTGGGAATCAGGGTCCAATTCTTTTTCCTTTGTTTATCTCCCACTTTTTGCATCCCCAATGTTCTATAATTTTCATCTATTTAAAAATGGTAATTGTATTTTAAACAAATACTCCTGCCCACTGTGAAGACTATTTCTAAGCTCTGTGAGGTGGGGCTGAATTTTTTTGACATGACTATTAAAAATGTAAGATTACCAATAAATTTCAACTCATAGTCCCTTATTCTTAAGTGGTCCCACTTAAATGAATACATTATGCTTAAATTATGGCTAGAGCTGATTTCCAAGTTTTGGAGAGTGTTTGCTCTTTTATACATTGTCATTCTGCAGAACCATCTCCCTAGCTAATCAGTTTCTGGGTTTTCTTCGCTTCTTTCTATTTTAACAGGAACTTTTGTGTCCTGCTTACATATTCATTACCCCAGTACCTTATGACATGCAATTCATCTAGCGGAAAGGGTTCCAGACTAGCTTCCAGAAGCAATGTCCAAAGGAGAATTGTTTGGGTGTGTTCTGAAGATGGAAATGATTATCATAAGAGACATAAGAAGGATTATGACAAGCATTCTCTCCAGATCTGCACATTTAGTAAGCCATCCTGTTTTGCATTACAGAATCACATTATGTTCTGTAGCTCCCTCCACTGTGGCTGTTTGGTGTTGGTCATGGCTTTGTAAGAGATTGGGGTCAAAGTTGGCAATGTTTATAAACATGGGAGGAATGTCAGCAAGAGATGGCCAAATCCAAATATGATCTTTATGATTCTCTAAGTGGCTAGTCAGTTGATCTATAAACAGAAAGCATAGTTTCTGGCTACGCAAGGTGTTCCCTACACTCAGGGCTTCAACTAGTGTAACCAAATCAAATCATTCATCTGCATTTGAAGTGCTGGCAAGCCAGCCCCTTCCTAATGCCAGGGTTTCTGCCTAATAGCTGTATAGTTTTCTATGGACTAAAGCTTAAAAGGAACCACAGGAGCCTTAAAACATCGATGAGTTCATGATGAATTAAGAGTCTGGAAATAACTGCAAGTCATTTGAACTAGGCTAGTGGGGTTTTCATGTTACTTCAGGCTTGAGAGCCTGGGATCAGTAAAAAGCAAACAATGGTATTCAGAATCAGCCCTTGAGACAATCTGTTTCCTTTCTGAGAGGGCCATGTTCATGTAGACTTCACTGTTGAGTTTCTCTCCCTCTCATCAGACAAGGCACCTCTCAGCATTCTCATTTGAAAGTTCTGCGGCCATTACTGCTTGCCAATTGGAGCAGGTTCAAAAGGCATGAAACAGAGTGGTGGTCTTCTTGCTCTGAGTGAGGGATAGAGTTCAGTGTCTTTCTCTTCATCTTAAATCAGTCAAAGAGTGATGTGGGGATGGGTCATGGCTCTGTGGGGATTTATGCGCCTGCTATCAAAACTACTCTCAAAGAAACAGGATGTGCTGTACAATAGTGTTCTATTGTAAGACTATAAAGACCGCTTCTGCAGTTTCCAATCTGAGTTCTATTTTGGAATCTGGAATGGGAGCCCGAGGAGGGATCTCGGTTACATTGCATGCTTCCTGCCTCACTTCCAAAAAAGAATAAAGTGCAATAGTTTTGGCATTACAAAACTGAATTTAGAGTAACACGATTGTAACTCAACCTCTATAGCACCATGAAAACATTCAACTAAGATTCCCATTGCGCAAAGCACTGGTGTAGATGTGACCCTGGATAAAACGCCTTTGGAGCAATTCAAATCTCTAAAGGGGTTCTGAGACCTGTGCCCAAGCTGGGTTCTTAAATTTTATGTTTTGGCATTTGGGAGTGAGTGTCCCACAGCTGGATGTGTGGAATTGGATCAAGAGGTTCCACCTCAAGATGCTTCCTTAAATATTCTGTTAATGTTCTCTGTTAGCCACTCAAACCCATGCCTGACTGTTTCTGAAGACTGCTGCTAACAGGGGAGGAATGGGAGAGAAGCAAAGAAGATAGCTCTATTCTGGCTAAGAGTACATTTGGTCTGGAGGCTATAGTAATTATATTTCACTCTTCTCCACATGGATTTCTGTATCACTTTGAATTAAGCCAAAAGGAAAAAAGAATAAAAAAATGGAATAAAGTTACTGTGTGTAAAATGTTCTGATTTAGGGAAGAAAGAGACCAGATCAACATATGCTTCAGAAAAGATATTCCTGGACAGGCAAACAAGTGATAGGATCTAAGAGACCATGCAGAGTATACCAGTGACTTAGGAAACGTGTATTTATTTTATGGAGTCTTTGGAAAAGAACCCATAAAGAAATGATTAGCGAGACCACAGGGGTGGGGAGAACATTACTTCAGTGTGAATTAGCCATCCAGAGTGCACATTTCTCTTTCCCCTTCTCTCTTGAAAGATTTGCACAACTCCCAGTGTCTTCTCTCTTATAGGGGCTTCTTAGCCCCTCTGGGTACTAACCACATGGGAGCAGGGCCTTATGCCTCCCCTTTTCAACAATGGGGTGGGGTAGAGGATGCTTACTATGGAATAAGGGCTTCCTTTATTATTAACTTAAAAGCCCTGTAAAGGAAATACTTAAATATAAAGGTCGATGGAAGTCCCAACTAAAGTTTTCTTGAAGACTTTTTGGTGTTGGCAACAGAGTTTGGAAACTCCACCTAATGGGGGAAATGGTAATGAGTCTTGTCTAAGAATTACATATACACAGCAGGATTCTTAGCGAGAGGCACAAATGGGAAACAGGAGATGAACAAAGTGGTGTTAAAGACACTGTCAAGTCATACATTCAGGCTGACATTTTAGCTATTAATATTTTTAGTGGTTCGGGGTTTGAAAAAATGTTCGATATTTGTAAGAAACATTTTTTAATTCTAATATTTTTCAAAAGCCACCTTTATTACAATATATGCTGGAAGTTTATATATTATATTTCACTAACTCAAGTACCTGAAATAACTGTGGTGGGTGAAGCTTGCACCCAAATCCCCAAGAAGCTATATTTGAGAATTTTTCTCTTCCTAGTTATTACAACTAATTTTCCCGTCAAATCCTAGGGGACTGCTTTGAACCACTCTAATACTCTGAGGGCAGAAATGTATTTAACTCATTCACGCTAATCTCCTTAGTGATTTATGAGGTCTTTAAAGCTTTAATTCTCTGTCTGTCAGGAGTCTTCCTTGGTAGTAAGTTGACAGTTTAAATTAGTGTTTAGACATGGCTTTCATAATGTCAGTTTTGTTTTGTCTCAGCAGCATTTTGGAATTCCTTCCATTGTACCTCAAGTGACTCATGGCAATAAATGACTCTCCTTCTCTTTTTGTTCTTGATCAAGGAAGAATGGAATGAACCACATAATGTTTGTAAAAGAGCCACCTTAATTAGTTCTCAGCTGTAGCCAGAGATGCTTGTCTTGTCTCTTTAGCATATAAATGTAGGACAGGATGCATTCAGGTGAACAAATGCTGGTTTCCTAAAAAGCCTCCTTTGGTTACCATCCAACAAATGAAAGGCAATTGCAGTAGCAATTTTTAAAGGCTTCTCCTCAACCTGGCAAGAGAGAGACACCAGCTAGCTTCCAAGAGTTGTGTTTGCTTTAGGCTTTGGGATGGCCTGTTGGAATTGAGTGAATAAACCACCAAATGAAAGAAGGTCTTCTGAAGGGAGTTTTCCCTGTTCACCCCAAGCTCTTCCTACCCTGAGAGAATGGTGCCAAGAAATACCCAAGGCCAGGAATGCCTTTCCTGCCCAGCTGCCAAGCTATATCCTCCTGTGTTTTGAATATACGAGTAAACCTCAGATCGTTGGGGTCCAAACTTGTTTACTTTCAACAATATTTGACTTCCTAAGGAAAATGGTGAAAGAAAGGATAAAATTCCGTTTTAAAAAAAGACCCTCAAGTATTCTTGGACATCAAACAATTCTTGTAACACAGTCCTTTGATGAGTTCAGTGTAAATGAATCAGAAACATATGGGTAGTGTTCATGCTCAAATACACATGCATTTGAAAATTCTGAGAGAAATTAGTTTAGTGAGCTATGTTTGGGTCATTTCCAACATCCAAGAATTTGGAAAATCACATCTCATAAGTAAAGATGTGGAAGAAATGGGTGAGCACCCATTGGACAGCAAAACGGGCATGTTGAGCAGTCTGTGCTGTGTTGTGTAGCATAAACACAGTAGCAGAGGGCACAGATTTTGGGAAAGCCCCAATCTAGGGAGGATTTGGGCTAGTGATGTGGTGAAAGTTTCTGTATCTGATTACCAGTTGTCAGTACCTGTGCAAGAAAGTTCCACACTTGGTTTAGTACACTCATTTAGTACACTCATTAAACACTTTGGTAAATCACGTTTTGCACTTAGGATATTGAAACCTATTGGTTATGTATCCCTTCCTCCAACTTTGGATTTGGTACAACCAGCACTTTCATCTCACTTTGAGGGGAGTGCAAACTGCCAATCATGTCATAGATGTGGGAAATGGTCATACACATGGTCTTTTCGTTATACCAAAGAAATGTATATGAATTGGGAAAAAAATCCCCATTTGGATACAGTGTGGTCTTCAGAATTTCTCATCCTTATCTGGTGAAAAAATATTGAGTTGTTTAATTATATCCTTTTGTGTATCATTGTTTACTGAGGTAGAGAAACGAACAAGGGATAGAGGTTCCTCTATCTAAATTAAACAGATATCTTCATTTTTGTACCTATCTCTTAGGCTTGGTTTGTATCAGTAATCAATGTTTCAGTGGTTCATATGATGCTAAGATGTTTGCTGTAAGAGTAAAGAAAGCTTCTTGGTGTCTCTTGATGTCCAGTCAAGAATGGCAACAATAATATTATTCTTTTGCTATGATTGATTGGCTAAATATACTAAATATCTACTACCATGTGAACAACACAGCACAAGATATCAAGAATAATGCAAAAAAAGTGCAAACAGGACTCCTGCCTTCAAGTAGCCTAATATTGAATGGGGGGGGGGGGGGGGGGAAGCAAAGCATGACAAATTAAATAAAAGCACTAGAGACACTACAATGAAGTCATGTTTCATTTCTAAACTAGTAACAGAAATCATTGTTTTATAAATTAAGGATTTATGGTGGACTTAGGCAGTATGGATTAGAAAGATCGTGAGATACTTCTATAAAGAGTACTTTCTGTAGTTGGAATATCTAGATAAGCTCCTTAATGGTAAGTGGAATAAGGGAGAGAAGGAAGAGTTAAAAATCCCATCTCTGCCATGAACTAATTATGTGACCTTGTCCAAATTAACTATTCTGAGCTGATAGTGCTCATTGCAAAGATGGAGATATTATTATTGTTCTCTCTCTCTCTCTTTTCTTTCCCTCATTCTTTCATTCTATAGTTCTTTGAGTGAGTATGATATGCCAGGCACTATGAAGAGAAAGTCAACTATGAATATATGCAAAGCACCTAATGCCGGATCTGGCAAATGCTAGATTTGGTGGAGGAAATGGGGTTACATAGTAGGGAAGTGGAAATAAAAATTTTTAAAAAGTAAGTTGGTGCTAAACTACATAATTCCTCTTTTGGTTCATTGAATTATTTTCATAGTTATAGCCAAACAACACACAAATAATGGACATTTTAAAACCAAATGTCAGACAAATCTCTTTCTCTCCCATTACATCTTGTAAACTCTAACATTGCTTTCTTTGTCTCTTTCTCTCCTCTCAAACCTTTGCCTGATGGGAAAAGAGGTGGTGCTGTTGACTGTAATAGCTTTGTCTTTACTCACCAGCTTTGTTCTCTTTTCAAAACACACCTGGTATAAATATAGCTTTATAGGATGTCTGCTCATTCTTCTCTTGCTGCTCTGCCTGGATGCAGCATATGACTTTGACAATATACCATGTGTCAATGTCTCCATCTGTAAAGTAAGGCTAAAAACATTAAATACATAAAGACTCAGAAAGCCTCAGATGAAAGATACAAAGTCATATTATTATATGCTCATGAAGCCTATTGCTCATGGTCTTATAAATATTTATGGAATTTTCTTCTCTTAATAACTGTTTTCTTTATTAGTTTGGCCTTTGTGAGACATCTTCTGCCATGTGTTGCAGAAGAGATTGGGTGTAGCAAAGAAAGAGCAATTATACCCCAGCAAGCTGGAAGGAGGTGGGGTGAGTGAGGAAGGATAAGGAAATCATTAGTGTTCCGAGGATACTCTGTTTCTAATATGAGTTTTTGAAAGTTCATCATTCCATGGGGAAAAATGACCCAAGAACACCAGTCAAATCAAGTATCCAAACGTTTAGAGGAGTTGTTGATTGTTCTTTGCATTTTGACCTGTTTGGAGCCAATCAAATAGAATACCATAATTATATGCCAGATTGCTATGAGAATCAAGGACCTTGCCCAAGTTTGTGTGACTTCATGCCAAAGAAGCCAACATCTCAAGATCTCAAGACATTTAGCCACTGGAAAAATGGAAGAATTCCATATAACAGGAAGAGAAGAGGGGGAAAAAGAGAATAGAACCCTCTTATAACAGTTCATCACAAATTCAGATGTGCCATAGTAAATGATATACCTTTAAACAGAAATGTTCCTCAAACAACTCACCCTTTTTTTGCCCCTCTCAAAGCAGAAGAGTTGGCCAGTGGCTAGGGACCATGGAAATAATATAGACTCCTCCCCTTGTCTCCTTTTCCTGCCTTTCTCTTGCCCTTAGGTGCTCCCCTAGGTAATATCAAAAATATGTTTGAAGACTATCATTTGAAGAGTGCTATATGGCTAGCCTGACCTTGGCACCCTTACGTCTAAGACCCAATTCAGGGAGAATTCATCACACTCTGTTTGAGACCCTCATCATTGCATGAATAAGAATGTGTGTGAGACAGAGGCTTCCGGTTCACTTCCCTACCCACCTGATGGAGATCCTTAAGGGTGGAGGTGGTGTCCATTTCTCCTGTTGTGGGAAAGAGTTAAGTTTAATTTTCACAAAGGGAAGCTGGAGACGGCTCTGCTGTTCAAGGAGGGAGGGTAAGGGTTCCAGTGGCTTTGACATGCCAAGAATTTGAAAAGTGGCACCAAAATGAGGGGGCCAGCAGTGAAAGTGGTGCCAAATTTGAAAAGTGCGCCAGGGGTGAAAGTTGTGCTGAACCTGCCGGCAGGAGTGTAGGGAACGCGGGAGGAGGGAATCAGAGTGGGAACTGCATTAGTTAGATCTCTTGGATAGGCTGTAACCCCTGAAGTAACCAATCAGTGGGGAATAGGGGAGGGACTTGCATGTTAGGTTTAGATTATAAATATCACTATTTCTTGTTGTTTGGTGTGGCCAATCATTTTATCCAGGTCGAGTGCCCATTCTTGCAAGATCATTAATAAAATTCTTTTTCCTCCACAATCAGGTGAGCTTTTGTTTTCTTATAGGCACAGCTTTCTTTCTAACAATGTTGGCGACTCATCTGGGACCCAAAGCTTCAGAGGAGGACCCCCAGGGCAGACAAGGGGAAGCTGCATCCAACTGATTGAGCAATCTTGGACCCTGCCCTAGAGGCCCGCCTTTGACACCTGGAAGGACCAGATGCTTAGATCTGCCAATTGTGAACAAGGAAAGGGGAAGGGAAAACCTGCCTCTTGCTGACCAGGAAACCCTGTGCATGGGCCAAGGTATGAAAAGGGACTCTTAAGTATTGCCTTGGTGGTGGGGAAATTCTGATGAGTCTGGGCTTTTTTCAAACTCGGAATGGGGAATAGAGGCAGTTGGGAGGTGGTATCTGTAAGATCCACCAGGGACATTCTTCCAGATAGTCCATTAGGGAGGATGTTGGAAAATCAGACAAAGGGAAAGGAAATGACACACCTGATGTATTCTGGCCAAAATACAGGACAGACGAGGATTGTTTCTGTGCCAACCTTGCTTTCATAATTCTTTTTGTGTTGTTTGTTCGGTGTATGTTTTGATACCTCTGGGTGATAATATTAAATTGACCATGAAAATTCTTAAAAGAGTTCTATTCAAATGACTAAAAATTAAGAAAGGAACTTATAATTAATAAAGTATGGAAATCTTGAAATACCTAAATTGAGAAGAATAGTTTATTATTTTTTCACAGAACAGAATGAGGGATATGAGACTTAAGTAGATATAGAAAGGCATAAAAGGTTTATGGGAGTGCTGACAAAAACCTGATGAGTTTGTTTAAAAGAATGTGTTTTTTCCTAAGATGGGATAGCTGATTTTCATAAAATCAGAGTGGAAACATGTAGGACAAAACTTGAAAGCATATGGCAAGTTGTAGAAGGTATTGTAGAAGGAAGCATTATGTTAGGGAATGTATTTTGTGAAGGCAGAATTTGTCTTGGAATGAGACAACTATTGTTTATGTGGTTATGCATAATTATAAGAAGTTTGTAGAAGGAATGTTTAAACCAAAATGTTTGAATGGCTAATTCCAGTAAGTCATTATTAAACAGAAACTGAATTGATATTATTTTATTTTTTCTGCTCTCTGTGTCCATTCACTGTGTGTTCTTCTGTAACCACTTCTATCTTATCAGCAGCACCGGGATCTGTTTTTCTTTTTTGTTGTGTCATTTTGCTGTGTCAGCAATCCGTGTGTGCAGCACCATCCCTGGGCAGGTTGCACTTTCTTTCGCACTGGGCGGTTCTCCTTATGGAGAGCACTCCTTGCGCATGGGGCTCCCCTATGCCGGGGACACCCCTGCGTGGCACGGCACTCCTTGTGCGCATCAGCACTGTGCATGGGCCAGCTCCACACAGGTCAAGGAGGCCCAGGGTTTGAACTGTGGACCTCCCATGTGGTAGGCGGACGCCTTATCCATTGGGTCAAGTCCACTTCCCTGAATTGATTGTAATAACAAAAAGTAGCTTCATAACAGGAAAAACTGTCAGAGGCCACCTCAATCTGCATATTAAAGTGGTGGTAAAGGAAGATAATCTTGATTCCATTGGACATCTGTATCGCTGAAGTAAAATACTTGTTAATTAATGTCATCATGGTGAAGATGTAGAAGTAAAAATCTCCATGATGCTGAAGGGCACTACGCATTAGGCCAGTGGAATACTAGAGCCTACCATCCTAGCTTCTCTCTAGGGTCAACGGTGCTGCAGCATGCTGGCTGTGTGAAGGACATACTAAGTGGAGCAGTGGTTACCAGAGTGCTGGGAGTATAACTTAAACATAATTGGCATTATGGCCTGCTCCCATGTAGAGACAACTTGTATGGTGTTGCAAGCCTGGAGCTTAGATCTATTAATTGCAACTCAGAAAGAAACTTATGCATTCATTTATTTTCCCACCAGGAAGGAAACAGTAAATGAAGTGGCTGGGACCCACTTCAGCTTAACCTCTTCAAGATAGTTTATGGGTAACCTTTCCTCACCCAGGACCTGGAAACCATTTTCTGATGAAAATCTGCAAAATAAAGTCAATCAACTTTGAGAAGTTGCAGCCTTTAGGCACCTGACCTTTTCTATTTTTGTGGCCCTGGATCCTTTCAGTGATACCCTATATCCTCAAAATTCTAATTAAGTTTATTTCTTCCATCTTGTTAGCCATACAGGGATTTCAGCCAATTTCACCCAGGGTGCCATAGCCATCTTCCTCCAATCATGATAAAATAGCAAGAGGGTTTCACACCTTGTCAGGTAAGGCCTACTGCCCCTAATCAGCAGGAAGCAGTTACAAAGGAGTGACCATGGTCCTTTGGCATCCCTTTAAGAATGAAGGTGTAAACTCTCAGGGGGAGATAGAGGCTTCAGAGGGACTCAAATGGGCACTGGTGCAAACCCCTGTTCTAGCCCTCCCTCTCCTTGAGAAACATTTCCATCTGTTTGTTACAGTGATAAAGGAACAGCCTTAGGGGCTCTGACCTAAATCTGGGGAGGTGAAAGGAGACCTGTAGCTTTCCTCTCCAAAATTCTGGATCCTGAATCCGGGGGATGGCCCAACTGTGTTCAAGCTGTGGTGGCAACCGTTTTTCTGGTAAAGGAGAGCAGGAAGCTGACTTTCAGGGGAGCCTTACTTGTTAGCACCCCTCATCAGGCCAGAGCTATTCTGTCTCAGAAAGTGGGAAGGTAGTTGACTGATTTCTGAATTCTCAAGTATGAGGCTATCCCGATGGAAAAAAATGACTTGGTATTGACAACAGATCATAGCCTAAACCTGGCCTCCTGCCTTTGGAAGGGATCTGACCAAAGGGAGGCTCCTGAGCATGATTGTTTAGACCTGACTGAGTATCAGCCTCAAGTCCAATTTGACCTCAGGGCCCTTTCCCTGTACTTGGAGAAAAATTATTCATAGACGGGTCCTCCAGGGTCCTAGAAGGAAGGAGGCACAATGGCTATGCAATTGTGGATGGACTAACTTGTGAGGTGAAAAGAAGCTGACTGATTGCCCAATGACTGGTCAGCTCAAACCTGCAAAGTGTATACATTAAATCAAGTCCTCAAATTATTAGAGGAAAAGGATGATACAGTCTAAACTGACTCCCGGTATGCCAATGGGGTAGTCCAAACCTTTGGAAAAATTTGGAAAGAAAGGGGATTGAGTCACAGCAAAAGAAAAGTGTTGGTCCATGGGGAATTAATAAAAGAAGTATTGGCCAATCTACTTTTACCCAGGGAAATATTAGTGGTGTATGTAAACAGACATCAGAAAAGTCATACATTTGAAGCAAAGGGCAATAGGTTAGCAGATGAACAGGCTAGGGAAACCTCCCTTAGTTGCCCTTTGAAATTGATGATCTTGATACTCTCCATTCCCTAAGAAGTCAGAGTCCCCACCATCTCTGAAATGGAGGTGAAAGAGCTGGAGCAGTTAGGAGCGACCCTAGATGATCAAGGGAGGTGGCTCCTCCCTGATGGCAGACAAATGTGATGAGAGAGGTATTAGCAGTCTTACACCAAGATAGTCATTGGGGGGTACAGGCTATGTGTGATTTGGTTCTTAAGTATTTTGGACATGTGGGCCTTTATACTGTAACTAGACAAATAAGTGTATGATGTATAATTTACCAAAAGGTTTATAAGAAAGTCTTAAGAAAGCAAGAACAAGGGGGACAGGAGCCAGGCTTCAGGCCATTCCAGAGTATTCAGGTTGATTGCACTGAAATACCCCCGATGGATCGGCTAAAGTATGTTTTGGTTATTATAGATCATCTGACAGGATGGATGGAGGTATATCCTCTGGCCTCAGCAACAGCATCAGGGACTTCTAAAATTATCCTCGAACAAAATATTCCTCGCTATGGATTAGTGGAAAATATAGACTCAGTTAATGGTAGCCACTTTACCTCCTGTGAACTACAGAATTATTATATGAAGCCTGGGTGTTACATGGAGCGTCCATACACCTTGGCGCTCACCGTCTTCAGGGAGAGTGGAGAGAATGAATCAGACTTTAAAGAAAGCATCTTTCTAAGTTGCTCTTAGAAACAAAGTTACCCTGGATTAAGTGCTTACCCATAGTCCTACTGAGGATTAGAACTGCCCCTAGGAAAGAATTGGGAATCTCTCCTTATGAAATGCTTTTTGGCTTGACTTTTCCTAGGAGAACGGGAGGCTTTTCTTCCTTACAGTCAAGGGATCTCCTCCTTACGAATTATATACTGGCTTTGTCCCCTCCTTTGTCATCCCTCAGGCATCATGGTTTGCTGGCCCAGACCCCACCTCTCAACTTCACTGTCCGTCAACACCAACCCAGCAGTTGGGTTCTAATCAAGTCGTGGAAGGAGTCTGAACTTCAACCAACCTGGGAAGGACCCTATCAAGTTTTGTTGACAACTGAGACTGCAGTCCAGACAGCAGAAAAAAGGCTGGACCCACTACTCTCGAGTAAAAGGACCAGTACCTGACCTGGGTGATAAGTACCCAACAGCACTGTCTGAGTCCTGGGAAATAACTCCAACTTTGGATCCTTTAAGGATCACTCTGAGAAGGCAATAGTTGGGAGGGTATATCAGAAAGGGGAAGGGACTGGTCGGACTCTATATCAGTGAACTTTGCCGGAATATCCCTCCACTTAGAGGGAAGGCTATTATTTATATCCACCTTGTCTAGTGCCTTAAGAGACTAGCAGATGAAAGATTTAATGTTTCTGAAAATGAGAATAATTATACAGTCTATGTTTCAGATTCAGATCATGACAAGCCCCATTAAATTGATAGTAAATGTAACCGAAGGCTGAGAGTCTCCGACTGTGTGGTCTGATGCCTGCCAAGCGATAAGGTGTGGAAATTTAGGACAGCAGCAGTGGCTGAGTGGGCAAAATAAATATCTATGCCTGGAGTCACTGAGAGGTTATCTCAACCTCCCTCCCTGTCTTCATTGGAGCTTTGTGTGGTCGACTACCGAGTACAAGGGGTGGACCACTGGGAGTGGAGGAGGCCTTACTCACTCGAAACCATTAGAGGACGAAATAGCCTTTTATAAAGGTAATACCCCACCAGACTGCAAAAGCTTCCAGTGTAACTCAGTAGTAATAGCCATTAGAAAGGCAGACAGATTCAGCAAAACCAACCATTATTCTTCCCCTCACAGTCTATGGGATGGGGGTGGATGTTACAGGTAAAGATCCTCTGGAGAGGTTCTGTATTGGAGTCCTTCCTGCCCCTGTGGATATGATGTCAACAATGTCCCCTCCAGCTAACTCTTCAGAGATCCAAGGGAAAACCTACCAAAAGCCAGTTCCCTGATACAGAATGATCCCAAACCAGTCAGGGTACTTAAGGCAGAAGATTTAAAGCAGACCATAGAAATAGAGACAGGATACAGAGATGCAAATGCCTGGGTAGAATGGGTCAAATATACAGTCCAGAGTCTGAACAAAAGCAACTATTATGCTTGTGCAACAGGCTGGCCCACTGCTCATACCGTGCCCTTTTTGTTAGTATGGAAGAGCATGAAAGGGAGTTTAATTGCACGGAGCTCCTCTTCCAGAATGCTACTCCTGGTGAAAATTGTAGTACATTGTCCTCTCTCTTCCTTCCTGTCAAAAAGGAAAACATCAAAGCCATATTGTTTTCCTGCCTGGGTCCAGGAAGTCACTCTGTCTGTCTCTCTAGATGGGGAAAGGGGCTCCAGGACCTTGGGACCATGGCCCTGTGTACATGAGTATGGAATGTAAGTAGGGATTGTACTGGCAATTTCTCCAGTTTGGCATACCCTGAGCAGACCTTTGGTGGTACTGTGGAAAGGGCGTCCTCTGACAGGTGTTACCTGGGAAGTGGGGAGGAACCTGTGCTCTGGTTCAATCGGTCATCCCATTTACCCTGGCATTTGAAAAAGAGGAAGAAACACAAAACCAGGGAAAGAGAAAGAAAAGGGGTTTACTTGGTCTTGTTCTGGTGGGTCACCATTAACAAAAATGTGGATTGGATTAACTATATATGTATTATAATCAACAAAGATTTATCAGTTATACTAGGGATGCAGTTAAGGGAATAGTAGAACAGTTGGATACTACTAGCCAAATGGCCTGGGAAAATAGGATAGCCCTAGACATGATGCTAGCAGAAAAAAAGACACATCTGTGTTATGATTGGAGGTAGTTGCTGTACCTTCATCCCCAGTAATACAGCCCCAGAGGTGACTATCACCAAGGCCTTGCAAGGCTTAACAGCTTTAACTGAAGAGTTAGCAGAAAATTCTGGCATCGACAACACACTCACAGGATGGTTAGAGCTGGTTTGGAAAATGGAAAGGAGTGGCCCTGTCTGTCCTGGCCTCCCTTATCATCGTGGCTGGGTTACTAATAGCAGTTGGATGTTGCATCATCCCATGTGCCCAAGGATTAGCTCAGAAACTCATTGAAAAGGCCCTAACCAAACAGATGCCCATACAGTACAAGTCAAACAACTTGGACCCCCTTAAAGAGGAAGCTCTCTTTGGTGAAGAATGTGAGGAGGTACTTAACAGATTTGAGAAACTAAATTGTGAAAACTAAGAGTCTAAAAGAAAGAGGGGGGATTTGTGGGAAATGGTTAAGTTGAATTTTCACAAAGGGAAGCTGGAAACAGCACTGCCGTTTGAGGAGGGAGGGTAGAGGTTCCGGAGGCTTTGGGGCACCAAGAATTTGAAAAGTGGTGCCCAAATGAGGGGGGTGGCTAGAGCGGGGAGAGCTAACGGTGAGTGCTGGGAGTGGGGCCAGCCATGAAAGTGGTGCCAAATTTGAAAAGCATGCCAGAGGTGAAAGCAGTATTGAGCCTCCCCAGCTGGCAGGAGTGTAGGGAACACGGGAGGGGGGAATCAGAGAGGGAACTGTGTAAGTTAGTTAGATCTCTTGGATAGGCCGTAACCCCTGAAGTACCTAATCAATGGGGAACAGGGGAGGGACCCGCGTGTTAGGTTTCGGTTATAAATATCACTGTTTCTTGTTATTTGGCGTGCTGCCATTTTGTCCAGGTTGAGTGCCCATTCTTGCAAGATCATTAATAAAATTCTTTTTTCCTCCACAACTAGGTGAGCTTTTGTTTTCTTATAGGTGCAGCTTTCTTTCTAACACTCTGAATCCCCAGAGTCTGGCACCATCTAACTGCTTAACAAGTGGGAATGAGGTGAGTGAAATCTTGACTCAGAGGTAAAGCATAAAACCAGGACAAATAGAAGAGAAAGTCTAGCCAATTGGCATGTTCCTCAGGTGAAAGTCTCTGGTTTTTAAGCAGTCAAGTCTTCAGTCTTCATGAAATACCACAATTTCACACAAGTGAAAATGCCATCTTTATTGTCCCCCTGAGGTCACTGTCCCTTATTAGGAAATATGAATTGAGATGGGGACTGTCAATGACAAAAACCAGTGGGTTGAATATTATTTTTGATGCCACTAAAAAATTCTCTCCTGAGAAGTGTTGTGATATAGTTGAAAGGCCACTGGATCAGGTTTCTGCTCTCAAGCTGCATGGACTCTTGGAGAGATGCTCAGTCTCTCCAGGGCTCAGCATCTATTCTATAAAATGAGAAGTTAAATGACTTTCATTTCACAATATCTATGTTTATACCTGCATTTGGTTAAAATTCAGTATTTTCCATTATAATGTTTACAACTTATTTTCATTAACATATGGAGGGTGCACCTCACACTTGATTTGTCTTTTTAAAAAATCAAATGTATGTTTTTTTATATGCATGGAGCTATTTTTTTTTTAATACCGGGGGTCAGGGATTGAACCTGGGACCTCACCTTGTATGTTAGAAGACAGCACTCAATCACTGAACCACATCGGCTCCCCTGAGTTGGTTTTGCTTTTTTTTTTAAGAAGCTCTGTGACTTCCATATGGGAAGCAAGTGTTCAACTACTTGAGCCATATCTGCTCCCATGGACCTATTTTTTAAAAAAGATTTATTTCTTCCCCCCGAACTCACTGTTTGCACTTGCTGTCTGCTCATTTTCTTTTTGGGGTCACTGTGAACTGAACCCAGCATTTTCCGTGTGGGAGGTAGGTACCCAACGGCTTGAACTACATCCACTTCACCAATAATTCACTTTTTAAAATGGTATTTTCTTTTTGTTTCTGAATGATTTGTTTTAGCATTTTAAGGAATAAGGCAAATCTTAGTTTAAGGGTACAACTGATCTTTATCCTGGCCTTTAGAAGTATGTCCAGCTGAGAGCTAATTAGTGGTTCAAAATGGTTTATAAAATGTATATCTTAGTACGTGAAATTGTATCATTACTTCAGTTTAAGAATATTTAAAATCATTTTGTGAGTTAGACAATGTAATCTATTAATGTTCTTTAATGGGCACAGTGATATGCCTCAGTAAACTGAAAGTGAACACATATATAAGAGCTAGGCCAGTAGACTCTCTGTGTTTTGGGGATTCCTAACTCAAGTTCTGTTTATGGCATGTGACATCTCACACATGGCTAGAGTGTGGGCGCCACTGTCTATTCATATACTTATGATTAATGAAGCTTAAATTGATGAAATAAAAATATATAAACAGAAATTCTATTATATTCTTTTTTGTCCCAATGCATCACCCCACACTGTTCAAGCATTTGTCCTCAAGATTGCATACCAAAATTTCCAGATGCTCTTAGGAATTGAAAGTGATTTGTATAAATTAGTACATTGATTCCTTCCCAGGCCCCAGATCCTCACAGCCTCCCAAGTAATAGACATTTCTAGACTGGCTTAGCATTAGTAAACATTTGACTTCCATAAACACTAGCTTTATGTCAGACCAGAATAATGGTGATAATACTATTGTGCACCAGGGCATCACAGAACATGATACACTTCAGTGTCTATTTAATAGCACTGATAAATTGACATGAATGACGGACAGAAGAGTGTTGGGATGAGTAGAACAGAGAGGTACACCTCCTTAATGGAAGAGATATGAAACTAAGGACTATCATTATAGTTGCTATTTTACCAGCAATTTACCAGAGAAATAAAATGGAGATTTTTATTTAGAAATCAGTGTTCGAAAGTAGACCATAGTAATGCTGATGTTTTTTGCCTTGGAACATTCATTTCTTACCACTTAATCTAAGTTATAAGTGTTCAGCATTAGCTGAAGATGGTTACCTCAGTAAATCCAGCAACTTTTAAACATTTGTTTTTGTAACCCTTTTTGCTCTAGCCTGGGAACAAAAACAGGGTCATCAGCAGTAATAGATAGAATTCCTTCCTTCCTCCTTCCTCATTTCTTCCTTCCTTCCTCTTTCTTTCTTTTTTACCCAAGGTATTAGGCATAGAATTTTACCAGTATACTCCAGCATGAGATATGTCACATTTGAAAAAATGTTTCCAAATCAAATTAAATGTGTTCATAGCTCCCTTCTTGCCAGGCTGGCAGGCTATACAGTCTGCCATTGTTGGGGGCCCCACACCTTCTATCGCAGTCTTAAGAGTCTTAAGTGGTCCCACATACTTGGGAAGGTCCTTTAGGTCTGCTCATTGTCCATCATCCCTTAAAACAGGATGGCTCTGCTGGGCATCAGGCAGGTCTTGGAGCCTTGGGCTCTTGCATCAACCTTCTGATGTGGACTGAGTGGGACTCAAGCTCCTGAGACTCCCAGCACTACACACGCCGTCAATAAATTTGCCACAACAATAGTGGTGACGGTATATGCAGGTGCTATTCCATTCCACCGGTAGCTGCTAAGGGCTGTCCATCCCATCCTTTCTACCAAAGGGGGTCCTGGGAACTTCCCATGCTGACTCTGTCCCCATCAGGATGCCCTACTGCTGTAGCTTTAAAGTCACCTGTGTGCCCGGCTAGAGCCTCCCACTTCCCACAACCTCACAGAGGTTTGCATCCTCCTTTGCTGGCTGCTGCCTCACTGCCAGTTCTTGGAGAGAACACTGGAGGACAAATTTGTGTGCCAAACCCTGTGCCGGTGCGATCATCCCCATCTCCTCTGACCTCTGGAGCATTGTTGCGAGATGAAACTCTTATCTTTGATCCTTCTTCCATTTAGGACAAATTCTTTCCCATGAGCCTCCTGTTTCCCTCATGCAAATTAGGCCCTGCTGGGCCTGCCCCGACAGGGGGCCAGACCTGCCGGGACTTATGTGCATCCCTGTGGTAAACAGAGCTGGTGTGTGGCAGGCAAGGGGTGGAGGTGGGGGTAGGGGACACCTGATTCATACGTCTTTAATAGCTGGAATTAATTACTAGGATGTTCTTATGTTTGCTGGTATGTTCTCACCATTTTCAGATATGTTGATTTTTGTCTTTTGCTTTAAAATCTGACAGAGAAATGGCATGATCGCAAAAAATTTTTTTTTCTATAACTCCCATTTTAATTACTCCCAGACCCTTCCTTGCAAAACCGGCTGGCTGGTTGACTGATTCAATGTAAATGTCCAGAAGGGTGGGACCGTTTATAACCATAGAAACAATTTCAGGACTTTTACCCTAAGCTAGGCTCGATGGGTAAACAAACATCAGCCGGGACAGCTGATCCCTTCCTGCAGCCTTTGTAACTGTTGCCGTGGAGTCCCCCAAGACAGAGCTGCAAAGTCCTCATCCAAAGAGCAGATTGACTCCTTTGTTAGGCAATCCTATTATCTGGAATTTTTAAAACCTTTTACAGATCATATTAAGTAGATGGGCTAATGTCAAAATCAATTATTTTTATAACCCAGTCTTGAGAAGTGAAATCTTATTTATTATAGTAACTATGAAACAGATGTTGTAATATATGTCCTAATTCAATTTTTAAAAATCGGCTAAGCAGTCATTCTACGACTTGTCTCATAGTCACCAGGTTAAGGTTGCTGTGTCTAGCTCAAAACAAACTTTCACCCAAACCGCGTCAGAATAAGTTTAGGTTAGTAACTATGAAAGATTTGGAACCAGAAGAGAAACATGAAAATCAAACACCAGTTTGGAGGAAACGCCCTTCTCTTTTCGAAGCAGATGTGCCGGAAAGAAAAAGAAAGCCTGGGCTGCGCGTTCCTGGGCAGTCCAGGAACCAGCAACTTGTCAGGGCGAGGCGCGGGCCGGGAGTGGCAGCATGCATGCGAAATGAGCCTGGCAGGCCCTGCTGACCAGGAATGAAGCTCGGAGATCTGGCATGAATGGAGGGTTGGGGCAAAACAAAGCCTGCTATGGGAGACTGTCAGCATGGCTTTTGACATGCGGGTGAAGTAATGCATGAGGTATGAAAGCTAGTCATTTCTTTTCAACATATGTCACTTTGCTTCTCTCTCCTCTCTTAAATCGTCTTCACCTAACCATTTGCTTCAGCCGGGCTGATCATCTGGGAGTTGAGGTTTGTAGGACTGTCGATATTCCATTTCAAAAGTCATCATAATCACAGGGAGATTTAAAAAACCTCACTTTGTTTCCACTTGAGTGCAAAAAAGAGAATATATGTTATATCCCAAGTGGAATATTCCAATAGTTGAAGCTACAGCTGCAAAAACAAAACAAAAAAACCAAAAAGTTTGCAGACAAGTGGAGAGGAGAAATAGTCAAAGGTTTCCGTAGTCTTCTTTCTTACTATTACACCTGTAATCCCCTTGTTTAATTACACACAGTCCCATCCTGTCCTAAAAACTACGTCCTGAAAAGTATCATATTTATAGACTGAGGTGTAAAAAAAGAAGTGTCTATAAAATATTATAACTTGTAATAAGAACTCACCATGTAGAACTAATCTTTGATTATGTACTTGCAACATTTCATACCTCTGATCATTGACCATCATATGTAAATGAACTTCTACTTGGGGAAAAACGTTTTCTGATTTAGATGACTTAATAATTATTTTCTTTGTTTCAATTCCATTAAGTTAATCAGAACTGTGTTTCTGATTACTAGTAGCAATATTTTCATAAAATTATAATATAAAAATTATAAAGTATATATTTTTAATTGTAAAAGCTGCTATGGGGACAAATAAAGTGATGATTTCAAAATTAAATTGTTGTCTGGCAAGCAGCTACATAATGGTGGCTTGAATATGAAGTCAGCTGTGCTCTAGGTTCTAAATCTGTTGCATAGAAATCAGTTAGGGAGTTCACATATAATTTTTTAAAGTGCTAATTTTGTGAAAGTAACATTGCCAAATGTAAGGAATCCTTGCCTGTGTGCTTAGGAAACCAATCTTCTTGTACTTTTATCTGTCTTTAGAAGAAAGTATTCATACAGAGGAGAAAATAATAATGTGTCTTCTAGGCTGCAATGCTAGAGAAATTCAATTTCATAAAGAAATTCCACTATATAAAATAGTAATATTAAGGGGTCTAACATTTAAAGATATTTCTGTTTTCTGTTGTGCTTTTGTAATGTGATGCTTTTATTGATTAAATCCCTAGTTAGAAGACTGAGTTGCCATATATGCTAATATATTACATATTCCCATCTGCCACCCCTCTCTCCCCCTTTTTGTTCACTTTAAATTCAACAAGTATTTATCACACTCCAATTTCTCTAGTGGGACTATAACAAACAAGATTCTGGACCTTCCCTCTAGGAGTTCCCCTAGGTTACCAATTTCAAAGGTTTTTAATGACACAAATATGGCTCAATAGAGAGATCATATTGAATCAATTTAGTCGTTGATGATTCAGAAGACACTTCCAGATCTTGCCATAATCAAGGTCATATTATGAGCACCATTTATCATGGTAAAATCAAAGCCTTGACATTCTAGTTAATAGATTTCAATTTGGTAGTCTGAATCTAAGTGTCTTGCTTGTTGCACACTGCATCTTGTAACTGGGAAACTAAGAGCCCAATGAAACCTTGAAGACAAAGACTTTCATGATCTGCTTAGGGAAGAATAGAGACATCCTTCTTTCAGAATTAGAAAACAGTTTTTGTTATCATTCATTCAGTAGATTTACTGTGCAATGCTAGATGCCCATTTTGTCAATGACCCCCTTGCTTACACAAGCAAATGTTTTTGTTTGTTTTATACCAGGATGCTCTCTTCCTTATAGTAGGGAAGCTACTCTAAAAATAGCAACAAATTGCCACTGATTAAGAATCTATGTTGTCCAGGCATCATTCTAGCACCTTAACATAAATCATCCTTGAAACAACCTTGCTAAGTATGTTTTATTATTCTCCTTTATAGATGAAATAAACTCTGAGTGGTTATGTTAAACTTCCTTCAAGTCTTTCCAGTATTAAGTGGCAGAGTCAGAATTTGAACCTGGACTGGTCTGATTCTAAAATTTTGGTTTCCAGTTTTTATGTTTTAGATGAGTGTATTGTCTCATTTAGATTCAGCTGTATATTCAGAAAGTGCCATTTTTTTCTAGCAAAGCTGTAATACAGTGAAGAAATGCAAAATAGGTGGGGTTCAGAAGACAGGGCTTCCCTCAAAAGACCCTTGGGTACGGGAAGTGACTCTGCCTAGCAAAGGAAAACTGAAAGAGAGTAGAGCAGGGAAACACACTGATTTCTCTTTCCCATGGGGCCTAAGCAACCAAAGGCAAGGCCATGACTGGCACAGAATAAAGATGGGATTTTCTTATTACCGTGTTTAAATGTTACAGGATAAAGGAAAGTTCTTTTAATATAGCATTTTAGGTTAATTAAACTTGTAACATAACTTTATGGAAAGAATGCTTGTGCCATTTCCTGATATCCCCAGGAGTGCTGGGAGAGAGGCAGGAGAAGAGTTCACCTAGCAGGCTTCCATGAGCCATACTTGTGAGTAAAGTATTTATACTATTAACTACTAATTTACTATACACCACTAATAAGTATTTAGAAATTACTAATTTACCATGCATTGCTAATGTATGTTTCCTAATTACTAATTTACTGCACATTACTAATTCAATTTACATCTGTAACCGATTATCATCTAAGGCTTAATGCTCCTTGGAGATTTAGGTAAACTTGGGTTAAAATGGCAGTTTCACAGCCTTTGAGAGTCCAGAGTAATAATGCCTTGAAATCTGAGCGATATCTAAAAATTGCTGTTTTCATGAACCTCTGTGTTTCCACATCTGGGTTCATGAAGAGCACAATCTTGTGCAGAGAAGTGAAACTTGGACAATTTTTGTAAACTTCACTAAAATCATGGAAGATTACCTTTGGAAATATTTTTTAAAAATATATTTTTTATTTATTTTTAAAAGATACATAGATTACACAAAATATTACATAAAAATATATAGGGGATCCCCATGAGCCCCACTCCCCACACTTCCCACTTTTCCCACATTAACAACTTCTTTCATTAGTGTGGTGCGTTCATTGCAATTGATGAACACATTCTGGAGCATTGCTACACAGCATGGATTATAGTTTACATTGTAGTTTACACTTTCTTACACTCCATTCTGCAAGTTAGGGCAGGATATATAATGTCCTATATCTGTCTTTGCAATGTCATTCAGGACAATTCCAAGTCCTGAAAATGCCCCCATATGACACGTCTTTTTCCCTTTCCCTGCCTTCAGCAACTCCAGTGGCCACTGTTTCCACATCAATGATATAATTTCCTCTATTGCTAGAATCACAATAACTCTATAGTGGACTCTAGTCCATATTTTATTCCTCTCTAACTGAGAGAGGGATTCGATCCCATATGGCTGATGGATGGGGCTCTCTCGCTTGTATTTCAGTCTTGATTCCTTGCTGTAATGGTTGTCCATCCTCACCTCCTTGTTAGTTGTCTTGGGTGAGTCCAATGAACTGGAGAGTAGGTGTTGCAATGCTGCTGAGTTTGGCAATATTTTCATAATATATATCAAGTGGGAGTGTAACTATATCTTAAGTTATGAGAGCAATTCGGGGCCTCAAAAAGATCATTCAAAGTATATGTGGGAAGTAATGATGGATGGGAAGGAAATTTTAGCATACTCAAGGAGTAGAAGGAAGAGAAATTATAAACCTTAATTCAGGATTTTATCTGGATGTATGTTGGATAGCTATAATGCCAGTATATACAACAGACAAGGTAGATTCACCTCTAGAAATATAAGGAAATCCAGGAAAAACCTTAGGTGGGAGCATAGTATATCTCAGAGATAAACATATACTTGGAAGCAGAAAAGGCCTATAGTTAGAAAATATCTTTATTCATCTGTACCCACAAGAAGCATGAGAAAGCAAGACATGGAACAAAGAGAGAGTAATGCAAGACAGGATGTTTAGGACTACATTGTATAGGATCCCACATAATCCAACACACGTTTTAGAAGCCACTAAAGATTATTTTAGTGTGTAGAGGAAAAGGACCCAATAGACATATACTCTTCTGAACATTATATCAGAAAGCAGAGAGAATACCAACCCTTTGAGAAATAATGAGAAATAGATAAATTCCAGGATTTTGAACAAAAGAAGGTTGCAAGTCAGTAAATCAATGAGGTCATGTTTCCTTCTGTACATCATATTGTTTTCTTATTCTTTCATTGATTGAACTGATGTTAAGAGTTTCTATAAAGACATGTATTAAAGCCATTTGCTTTCCTAGTCCTATAGAGAGATAAGCAGCATAGTGGATGG